>NC_067405.1:145476436-145815603 GCF_009764475.1 Pristis pectinata
CAGTACGAACGGTCCATCAAGATGATGGCAGACTGGTATAGAATCGGGAGCGTGTGCCCTGGGAGTGCTCCACATTGATCCAGGACCTAGTGACGTGCTGAGGCAGAAGGTTAAGCACAGGCAAGGAAACCTCTCGCTGTCCTGCCACCCTCCATGTGGAACAGAAGCACACAGAGCTTGATTTCACATTTCCCCATAGTTTCGCCCTTCCCTGCTTCTATCCCAGCCCTACAGCCCAAAACAAAAGAGCTAGTCATCAACAGGAAGGGTTGGGTGGGGGCAGTGCACGCGCTCCTGTCGACATCAATGGTGCTGAGGTCAAGAGGGTTGAGAGCTTCAAGTTCCTAGGAGTGAACATCACCAACAGCCTATCCTGGTCCAACCACATAGCCGCCACTGCCAAAAAGCTCAGCAGCGCCTCTACTTCCTCAGGAGGCTAAAGAAATTCGGCATGTCCCCTCTGACCCTCACCAATTTTTATTGATGCACCAGAGAAAGCATCCTATCTGGATGCATCACAGCTTGGTATGGCAACTGCTCTGCTCGGGACCACAAGAAACTGCAGAGAGTTGTGGACACAGCCCAGCACATCACAGAAACCAGCCTCCCCTCCACGAACTCCGTCCACACTTTTCGCTGCCTTGGTAAACAGCCAGCATAATCAAAGACCCCTCCCACCCCGGACATTCTCTCTTCTCCCCCCCTCCCATCGGGCAGAAGATACAAAAGCCTGAAAGCACGTACCACCAGGCTCAAGGACAGCTTCTATCCCGCTGTTATAAGACTGTTGAATGATACGATGGACTCTTGACCTCACAATCTACCTCGTTATGTCCTTGCACCTTATTGTCTGCCTGCACTGCACTTTCTCTGTAACTGTAACAATTTATTCTGCATTCTGGTATTGTTTTCCCTTGTACTACCTCAATGCACTGATGTAATGAATTGATCTGTATGGATGACATGCAAAACAAAGTTTTTCACTGTACCTCGGTACATGTGACAATAATAAACCAATTTACCAATCTGGCCTTGGCCTCTTTCTCATCTCATTATTTAAGAGGGTTTGATTACAATCCTACAAAGCTTTGGTGAGACTGCACCTGGAGTGCACCTCCCAACTTTTATACTCAATGCCTTGCCATTGTCAGCCAAGGTATCTGGGTTACTAGACTTTAATGAAGCACTGCATTACCACAGTTCCATTCATGAAATGAGCAGTGTTGCAGCAGTTAATTGCAGGCCTAGTAAATACAGCTCGAAGGGCTGTATGGCCAACTCTTGCTCCGATTCTCTGATCCAAGGGCAGGAACCATTCCGCCCATCCAGACTGCCCCCCTCCTTGGATCCTCTACCGTAACACCTGCACCTGCTCCTTACTCATGGATGGACTTGCGACACAGTGTAGATTTACCAGACTAGTTCCAACAATGGTGGGTTTGCTGTACAAGGAGAGACTGGAACTGTATTCTTTGGAGTTTAAAACAAGAGATCTCATCGAAACATACAAATTTCTGAAAGGGGCAAAAAAAAACAAAGCTCAGTGGGTCAAGCAGCATCTGTGGAGGCAGAGCAATGGCTGATATTCTGGGAGTCCCTCCCCTCACTGTTATTTCTACTAGACTTGAAACAACGTCTATCCCCCCTTGCCTCCACAGATGCTGCTCGACACGATGAGCTTTGCTTTTTGCTCCAGATTCCGGCATCTGTAGCTTTGTGTCTCTACAAAATTCTGAACGAGCTTGACAGAGGGGATGCGGTGTCTGGGGCACCGTTTGAGATTGGAGGGGTTGACCATTTAGGTCAGGAAGAGGTCTCTTCACTCAGAAGGTGCGGGGGGGGGGGGAGGGGGTGGCGGCTTTGGAATTCTCCCTCGGAGGGAATCTGGAGGCTCGGTCAGGGTTCATTCAGAACGAGAGACAAACACCTCTGGAGGTCACAGGAGATGGGGACTGTGCACGAAAGAAGAACCGAGGCAGAAAATCAGCCATGATCTTGATCAATGGCGGGGCCAGCTCGAAGGGCTGTATGGCCAACTCTTGCTCCGATTCTCTGATCCAAGGGCAGGAACCATTCCGCCCATCCAGACTGCCCCCCTCCTTGGATCCTCTACCGTAACCCCTGCAAGTTCATGCTCCTTCATGCATTCACCCAATTTCGATTTGATGGCACGTCCATCACACCAACAGATAGTATTTTCCAAATCCTAGGTTACTAGGCCTGCAATTAACTGCTGCAACACTGCTCATTTCATGAATGGAACTGTGGTAATGCAGTGCTTCATTAAAGTCTAGTAACCCAGATACCTTGGCTGACAATGGCAAGGCATTGAGTATAAAAGTTGGGAGGTTACATTGCAGGTGTACAAGATGTCGGTGAGGCTGCATTTGGAATATTGTGTTCAGGTTTGGTCACCCTGCTATAGGACAGACGCCATTAAGCTGGGAGGAGTGCATGGGACATTTACGAGGGTCATTTACGGGACTCAAGGGACTGAGTTATGGAGACAGAGTGGGCAGGTTGGGACTTTACGATAAAGTGGACTCTTGACCTCACAGCCTATGTCATCATGGGCCTGCACCTTATTGTCTGCCTGCACTGCACTTTCTCTGTAACTGTGACACTTTATTCTGCATTCTGTTATTGTTTTCCCTTGTACTACCTCAATGCACTGATGTGATGAAATGATCTGTATGGACGGCATGCAAAACAAAGCTTTTCCACTGTACCTCGGTACAGGGGACAATAATAAACCAATTTACCAATCTATTATTTGGAGTGTAGGACTGAGGTGTGTTACGTACTCAGTGAAAGTCCCTTTAAGATAGAGAGTGTGTGTGTATGTGTGTGTGGGGCGTGCTTACGTCAATAGAAGATAAAGGACGTAATGACGTTGTTGAAGAAGTCAGAAGAAGAAGAAAGAGAGAGAGAAGGGAGAGAGACACCAGCCTGCTTGTTTTCTCTATCGATGGATGAGAAACAATAACTGTGTTTGCCACTGAAATCCATGTATGGAAGTTGGAAGTAATCCGGTGGAGTTCACTTTGTTGCTGACCTGTAGAAAGAAACAGGTATTTGTGTGTGGACGACCACAGTTCGGATGCTTTTCGGGGTGAGGAAGTCACTACCGAGTAAACACTGAAGTGTCGTTTGGGTTCCATCGTGGAACATTTGGATTTCGTATGTACTCTCTCTATGTTTTTCTACATCTACATCTTATCTTCAGACAACGGTGGTTGTTGAAGAAGCCCTTGCTCATGTTTCACCTTATGGCTTGCGGAACTGAACTTTAAGAACCATTCTGGAACTGGGAGTTTTGGACTTTGTCACACACACACACGACGAGTTTAGTTTTGGGGTTAACGTTCAAGGTTTAACATTTTTGAATTCTAACATACTAACATTTTTACTTTTATTTTACATATTATCATAAGTAGTGATTAATAAAATAGTTTTTAACACTGAATCATGCTCAGTGTGTTTCTTTTGTTGCTGGTTCGTGACAGGTGTGATCTTATAGAGGTATATAAAATCACGAGGGGCATAGATAGGGGGAATACACACAGTCCTTTTTTCCCAGGGTTGAGGAATCACGAACTTGAGGGCACAGGTTTAAGGTGAAAGAGGAGAGATTTATTAGGAACCTGAGGGGCAACTTTTTCACCCAGATAATGGTCAGTATATGGAATGAGCTGCCAGAGGAAGTGGTAGGGGCAGGTACATTAACAACATTTAGAAGGTACTTGGACAGGTACATGGGTAGGAAAGGTTTAGAGGGATATGGGCCAAATGGGACGAGCTTAGATGGGAATCATGGTAGGCATGGACCAGTTGTGTTGAAGGGCCTGTTTCAGTGTTGTCTAACTCTGTGACAAACCAGAGACTCCAGTTCAAATTCCACCACAGTGGCTGAGGAATTTAACTTCAAAAATAATAACCTGAAACTAAAAAATGTCTGGACTTAAAATTTGTGACAATGAAGTGAGTAGGTTATCACAAAAACCTACACAGTTCACTGGTGTCCCTTGGTGGGAAGATCTGTCATTGTTCTCTGGTCAGGGTTACATGGTTCTCCAGACACCATGTGGCTGACACCGAGGTGATACTCTCATCACCCCCGTCAAGGGCAATTAAGGATGAGTGGTGAATGCTGGCCTTTCGATACGGAAATGAACACAGGGCTTGCCTCAAGTTGCCATTGGTTCTTTTGCCAATCAATTCAAAAAGGCAACACCTATCATCAAGGATCCCCACCATCTGGGCCGTGCCCTCTTCTCGCTGCTACCGTCGGGCAGGAGGTACAGAAGCCTGAAGTCCCACACCACCGGGTTCAGGAACAGCGACTTCCCTTCAACCATCAGGTTCTTGAACTGACCTGCACAACCCTAACCCTAGCTCAGCAACGGGACACTACGGACCACCTCTTGCACTGCCGTGGACTTTTCTCTGATTGTGTCTTTGTTTTTTTTCACTGAGGTCTTGTTTTTGCAGTTATTTTTTTCACTGTATGGTATAATTTTATGTACATGTTTTTTTCCACTGCATGGTATAATTTTAATTTGTATTCTGTGTGTTGTCTGTACCTGTGATGCCGCTGCAAGTTTCTGATTATACCTGTACCTCACTGTAGGTGTGCACAAGGCAATAAGCTCGACTCGACTTGACCTTCTAACTGCAGCCTTCTGTGTCACCTTCTATCTGTGCCTTCTCTCTCTCTCACTGGAACACATTTTTCATTACTTATTCATGATTTTAAACAGCATTATGAATCCACAGTCTGATGTGGAGAGACATTCCTTCCCCTAACCCCCTACCGAAAGTCCAGTCTCTGGTTGGACCAGTTTCTGGTTCTGCTGGTTAAAGGGAAGGGTCTACAAAGGGCTCAGATCCGCCTCCCCACTCCACCCCTGGCCACTAAACCATCCCAACTCCTCCCCTCAACCAGGATATTCCAGCATCAATTGTGTGCCCTTCTGGTCACCCCAGTATAGGCTTTGAAAAGGGTGCAGAAGGGGTTTACCAGTGTGCTGCCTGGATTAGAGGGTATGAGCTATACAGGTGTGCATTTGGCACATATTCTCCATCAATGTACCTGTCCAAATGTCTTTTAAACATTGTAATTGTATCCGCCTCTGCCGCTTCCCACTGATGGATCTTGGGGTCCAAGTCCATCGCTCCCTGAAAGCGGACACACAACCTTTGCAGGAATAGCAAAAGGTTGGTTTGCAGGTGCAACAGGTTATCAAGAAGGCAAATGGAACGTTGGCCTTCATTGCTAGAGGGATTGAATTTAAGAGCAGGGAGGTTATGCTGCAACTGTACAGGGTACTGGTGAGGCTGCACCTGGAGTACTGCGTGCAGTTCCGGTCTCCTTACTTGAGGAAAGATACACTGGCTTTGGAGGCGGTTCAGAGGAGGTTCACCAGATTGATTCTGGAGATGAGGGGGTTAGCCTATGTGGAGAGATTGAGTCACCTGGGACGATACTGGAATTCAGGAGAATGAGAGGGGATCTTAGAGAAGCACATGAAATTATGAAAGGGAGAGGCAGGAAGGTTGTTTCCACTGGTAGGTGAGACTAGAACTAGGGGACATCGTCTCAAGATTCGGGGGAGTAGATTTAGGACGGAGATGAGGAGGAACTGCTTTTCCCAGAGATCAGTGAATCTGTGGAATTCTCTGCCCAGGGGAGCAGCAGAGGCTACCTCATTAAATATATTTAAGATACAGTTAGATTTTTTCACAGTAGGGGAATTAAGGGTTATGGGGAAAAGGCAGGTAGGTGGATCTGAGTCCACGGCCAGATCAGCCATGATCTTATTGAATGGCGGAGCAGGCTCGACGGGCCAGATGGCCTCCTCCTGCTCCTATATCTTATGTTTCTTATGCAAGTAGATCGGGTGGTAAAGGCGGCGTATGGCATGCTTGCCTTCATTGGTCAGGGCATTGAGTGTAAGACTGAAGAAGTCATGTTGCAGCTGTATAAAACTTTGGTTAGGCCGCATTTGGAGTATTGTGTGCAGTTCTGGTCGCCCCATCACAGGAAGGATGTGGACACTTTGGAGAGGGTGCAGAAGAGGTTCACCAGGATGCTGCCTGGATTAGAGGGCATGTGCTATGGGGAGAGGTTGGACAAACTTGGGTTGTTTTCTCTGGAGCGTCGGAGACCTGATAGAGGTTTATAAAATTATGAGAGGCGTAGATAGGGTAGATGGTCAAAGTCTTTTATTTTTATCAAATACTAGAAGGTAAAGGTTTGAGGTGAGGGGGGGAAAGTTTAAAAGAGATGTGCGGGGCAGGTTTTGGTTTTACGCAGAGAGTGGCGGGTGCCTGGAACAGGCTGCCAGCGGTGGTGGTGAAAGCAGATACGATTATGGCGTTTGTGAGGCTGTTAGACACGTGAACATGTGGGGAATGGAGGGGTATGGATCATATGCAGGCAGAAGGGATTTAGTTTAATGCAGCATCATGTCGGCACAGATACGGTGGGCCGAAGGGCCTGTTCCTGTGCTGTTCGGTGTTCTCTGTTCTAGGTTCTATCAACTGGGGCCTGGCCCACAGGGTGATCTGCAAGAAAGAGACCTGAAGAACATTTTGTCACATGTTCAATGTCACATGTCAGAGCACTGTGCTCAGTTCTGGTCGCCTCACTACAGGAAGGATGTGGAAGCCATAGAAAGGGTGCAGAGGAGATTTACAAGGATGCTGCCTGGGATGCGGAGCATGCCTTATGAAAGCAGGTTGAGGGAACTCGGCCTTTTCTCCTTGGAGAGACGGAGGATGAGGGGGGTCCTGATAGAGGTGTATAAGATGATGAGAGGCATTGATCGGGTGGATAGTCAGAGGCTTTTCCCCAGGGCTGAAATGGTTGCCACAAGAGGACACAGGTGCTGGGGAGTAGGTACAGAGGAGATGTCAGGGGTAAGTTTTTCACTCAGAGAGTGGTGAGTGTGTGGAATGGGCTGCCAGCAACGGTGGTGGAGGCGGATACGATAGGGTCTTTCAAGAGACTTGGATAGGCACATGGAGCTGAGTAAAATAGAGGGCTATGGGTAAGCCTAGTAATTTCTAGGGTAGGGACATGTTCGGCACAGCTTTGTGGACCGAAGGGCCTGAATCGTGCTGTAGGTTTTATATGTTTCTGTATTTCTATGTTCAAGAGTAACTCTGCCAGATGGATTGATTTACTGCATTGTTTTGAACAGCACACTGTTAATACTTCAATGCAACAGCCTATTGTTACAGCTGCCATACCTAATACCCGAAGGAGCACTCCCTTGGTTACCTGTTTCCACCCTACAACACCAACAATCTCCTGTGCTGCCTTCACAACTGCACATTTTTGCAGTGTTACATGTCATCTGATGTTTACAGGACTTACCAGGCACTCCCTGGCTGGAGGTATTAATCACACAGCAAATCAAAACTGATTTTAATCCATGACAACGAGGAGAGGTGTAGGAGGAGACATTAAGAGCTGAGTCACTTTATTTTTTCCCCTTGACAGCTAAATGGATGAAAAAGCCCTGGATATCGTACAAAGCAGTGAAGAATCAACATGCAGATGCTGCAACTCTGAACTAAAACTTTAAAAATGCTAGAAACACTCAGCAGGTCAGGCAGCATCTGCGGAGAGAGAAAAACAGTTAACGTTCCAAGTCAAACGACGACTCTGTTTTTCTCTCTCTGCCGGCGTTGCCCAACCTGTCCTAGCAGGCACGGTAGTGTAGCGGTTAGCATAACGCTATTACAGCACCAGCGACCCAGGTTCAATTCCGGCCGCTGTCTGTAAGGACTTTGTACGTTCTCCCCGTGTCTGCGTGGGTTTCCTCCCACATTCCAAAGACGTAGGGGTCAGGAAGTTGTGGGCGTGCTATGTTGGCGCCGGAAGCGTAGTGACACTTGCGGGCTGCCCTCAGAACACTACGCAAAAAGATGCATTTCACTGCGTGTTTCAATGTACATGTGACTAATAAAGATACCTCATCTTATCTATTTCAGGCATTTTCTGTTTTTATTTAGTACAAAAGGCAGGCAGCCTCAGGAAGATTCTAGATCCCATTAAAAGAATGCCACTTCCAGGAGGAACCAGCACGCTTGTTTGTGGGTGTCACCACTTCTTGGTTGTTAAGTCAAAAAAAATACAATCAGATTACCTAAAAGCTTATGGAGATCTACAGAAAATGCACAGCAGCAAAATTACTATCCATCTCTACAAGAGTTCTGATTTAATTTGCCATTTTATTCTGACTCATGCTATTAGCTTTAGTATTTATATTTTTTGATTCAACTTCACGAGCTTCTTTTCATTCTGTTATTCAGCTTTTGCCATGTTTGAATGTGATTTTACAAAATGGCAGAAGGTTGGTGAAGCCGGGTACAAATAACTAGTTATTGCACTAAAGAAATGATTAAAAAGAAACCATAGGTGATATATTTGGTTGGAGAGGTGTGGTAGAGATCAGACCTGCCAATCAACAGAGGCCAAAATGAGGTGAGAGGTTGCAGCACTGACTGGAGCTCCCTGCAGTCTCATGTTCAAATCCTACCACAGACTGGTATGAACATAGAACATCACAGCACAGTACAGGCCCTTCGGCCCACAATGTTGTGCCGACATTTTATCCTGCTCTAAGATCTATCTAACCCTTCCCTCCCACATAGCCCTCCATTTCTCTATCATTCATGAGTCTATTTAAGAGTCTCTTAAATGTCCCTAATGTATCTGCCCCCACAACCTCTGCCGGCAGTGCGTTCCACACACCCACCACTCGCAGTGTAAAAAAAACTTACCCCTGACATCCCCCTTATATCTTCCTCCAATCACCTTAAAATTATGTCCCCTCGTGTTAGCCATTGTCGCCCTGGGAAAAAGTCTCTGACTGTTCACTCGATCTATGCCTCTTATCATCTTGTACACTTCTAAATGCAGTCAACAAATCTGGTTATTCCACCAATGTCCCTCAGGCAAGGCTGGGGTGTCACCCCTGCTTTGGGTCGGCCAGTACGCAATTCCAAGTGCGGCACACATACTGAGAAAATAACGCTTGCATAGGCCCCTTGGTAAATGGGCAAGGCAAGATCACTGCAACACACAAGATGCTGGAGGAACTCAGCGGGTCGGGCAGCATCTGTGGAGGGAGATGGACAGTCGACGTTTCGGGTCGAGACCCTTCATCTGGACTGGAAGACAATAGCTGGTATAAAGAGGTGAGGGGGAGGGGTAGAGCAAGAACTGGCAAGGGGTAGGTGGATCCAGGAGGGGAGGGGTGATAGGCAGATGAGGGAAGGGAGAGTGGGAAGAGTTCTGCTCCCACCTGCCCTCCCCACCTCCCGTATCTGGTTCCAGGCTCCACCTTCCTCTCCTATCAGATCCCACCATCTGCAGCCCTGTGTCACCTCCACCTCTCACCTCCCAGCCTCTGTCGCTACTCCCACCCTCCCCTCCTCCGTCTGCCTATCACCCCTCCTCACCTGGATCCACCCATCACCTGCCGGCTCTTTATACCGTCCATCTCCCCTCTTTCAGACCAGAGGAAGGATCTCAACCCGAAACATGGACTGTCCATTTTCCTCCACAGATGCTGCTCGACCCGCTGAGTCCCTCCAGCAGATCGTTTGTTGCTCCAGATTCCAGCACCTGTAGTCACTTGTGTCTCCAAGACTAGATCATCGTAACACTTCCTGGACAACTGGCTATCTGATCAGGCTGATCTCAGATACTCACCCCTCCTCCACCTCTGCCGCCAGTAAACAAGGGCCGTATGTGTGGGATCTTGCGCTACATAGAACAGTACAGTACAGGAAAAGGCCCTTCGGCCCACGATGTTGTGTCGAACCAATTAAACTAGTCCCTTCTGCCTACACAATGTCCATATCCCTCCGTTCTCTGCACATTCACGTGCCTATCTAAGAGCCTCTATCGTATCTGCCTCCTCCATCAACCCCGGCAGCGCATTCCAGGCACCCACCATTCTGTGTAAAAAAAAACCGCCGCACACATCTCCTTTGAACTTACCCCATTCTCATCTTAAATGCATGCCCTCTGGTATTAAGCATTTCACTCCTGGATAAAATATATCCTGAGTCTACTTTGTCTCTTCCTCTCATAATCTTATAAACATCTATCAGATCTCATCTCAGCCTCCACCGCTCCAGAGAAAACAACCTAAGTTTGTCCAACCTCTCCCGATAGCTCATACCCTCTAATCCAGGCAGCGTCCCGGTGAACCTCTTCTGCACCCTCTCCAAAGCCTCCACACCCTTCCTGTAATGGGGCAATCAGAACTGAATGCAACACTCCAGACTGGCTACGAGGAGCTTTGGAAGATGCTGAGCTGGAGGGTGATTTTCAAACTCAGATCCTCGCGTAATCAGGAGGTGCAGGGAACGTGGTCTGAGGCACCATTGCCTCACTGCTGTGTGATCCTGATTTACTTTGACTGGGCTCACATTTCAGTCCACCCCAGCTGGCTCTACGTCACGCTGAGTGCGGCAGTGTTTACATAGTTTCCCCCCCATCTAAGCTGCAGGTGAGCTGCATAGATTCAAATTTGAAGTGAGTGGAGCTTTAGTCAAAACAACCTAATTAGCTTTCCAAAACAGATGGGAAAAAAAAGACCTGTACGGAGGAGGAACCTCACACTGTTTCCGTGCTTATTACAATACAGAAGGAGGCCATTTAATCCATCCGTGCCAGCCCTGAGAAGAGCAATCCCATCATTCCCTTTTCACTGCACCCCTGGCAACTTGATCTCTCTATGTGACCACCAACTCCCCTTTGATTGTTTTGCTACTTTTTCACAGTAAGGAGCAATTTACAGTGGCTAATTGGAGTCATACAGTAATACAGCACAGAGACAGGCCCTTCGGCCCAACTCATCCATGCCGTCCAAGATGCCCACCTGAGCTGGTCCCATTTGCCCGCGTTTGGCCCATATCCCTCTAAACCTTTCCTATCCATGTACCTGCTCAAGTGCCTTTTAATTGCTGTTATCGTAGCTGCCTCAACCATTTCCTCTGGCAGCTCGTTCCACATACTGACCACTAGGGCAAGCACGGTAGCGTAGAGGGCAGGCACAGTAGTGTAGCAGTTAGCGTAACGCTATTACAGTGCCAGCGACCCGGGTTTAATTCCGGCCACTGTCTGTAAGGAGTTTGTACGTTCTCCCCGTGTCTGCGTGGGTTTCCTCCGGGTGCTCCGGTTTCCTCCCACATTCCAAAGACATACGGGTTAGGAAGTTGTGGGCACGCTATGTTGGCGCCAGAAGCGTGGCGACACTTGCGGGCTGCCCCCAGAACACACTATGCAAAAGATGCATTTCACTGCGTGTTTCGATGTTCGATCTGATAAAGATATCTTAAAAAAATCTTACTCTGCGTGAAGAAGTTGCCCCTCAGATCCCTTTTAAATCTTTTCCCTCTCACCTTACACCCTCTAGTTTTTGATTCTCTTTTCCTGGGAAAAAGACCGAGTGCATTCACCCTATCTATACCCCTCACGGTTTCATACCCCTCCACAACGTCACTCCTCAGGCTCCTACACGCCATAGAATGAAGTCCTAGCCTGCCCAATCCCTCCCTCTAACTCAGGACCTTGAGTCCTGGCCACGTTCTTGTAACTTAACTTACCAGAACTTCTTTGGGATGTGGCGGGGAAACCAGAGTACCTGGAGGAAACCCACGAGGTCACAGGGAGAATGTGCAAACTTCACACAAGACAGCGCCCGAGGTCAGGATCGAACCTGCATCCCTGGAGCTGTGAGGGAGAGGGTCTACCAGCTAAGTCAGAAGGCCTCATGTGTAGCTGGGATCAAAGACAGATTTAACTTGAAGGGGGAGGTGGAGCAGGGGTGGAGGACCACGGAAACTACAGGTGACAAGATAGTCCGGTCTGCCACTTGTCCCCATCCACCATCCAGCTGCCTTCGTCTGTGGGATGATCATAAGGTCTGGACAAGTGAATCAAAGAACACAGGTTCAAATCCCACCTTGGGTAGATTCATAGTCATAGAGCAATACAGCACGGATACAGGCCCTTCAGCCCAACCAGTCCATGTCGACCACGGTACCCGCCCAGCTAGTCCCAATTCCCTGCATTCGACCCATATCCCCTCCAAGCCCCGTCCCTCCATGTACCTGTCCAAGTGCTGCTTAAATGACACTGTTGTACCTGCCTCACCCACTTCCTCTGGCAGCTCGTTCCATACACTCAACACCCTCTGCGTGGAAAAAGTTGCCCGTCAGGTCCCTTTCAAATCTTTCCCCTTTCAAATCTTTCCCCTTTCACCCTATGCCCCCCTAGTTTTGGACTCCCCCACCCTGGGGAAAAGACTGTTACCGGCCTCCATATCTTGAGAATTTTAATTCAGTGTCAAAAAACAAAATCGCTCAATTAAAAAAAAGTTGGAAAAAGTGACGGCGGAGGGTATGGGATTGTTGGAAAAACTGAATCAGTGCCTGGTCCTGCCTTCAACGGGCCTGGCTGTATACAGGCCGTTGCCACCACTGTGGACGTACTTGGCAGCCCTTGCAATAGTCCAGCAAGTCACTTGGGAAACCCGCTACCAACTTCACAGGGCAACTAATGGCAAGCAAAGTAAATGCTCTCAGTGTGGAGGTCAGAACACAGAACAGTACAGCACAGGAACAGGCCCTTCAGCTCACCATGTCTGTGCCAATTCAAACTAATACACGTACATGACCCATATCCCTCCATTCCCTGCCTATTCCGCTCCACCCCCAGCAGCACATTCCAGGCACCCACCGCTCTCTGTTTAAAAAAACTTGCCCCGCACATCTCCCTTAAACTTTCCCCCTCTCACCTTAAATGCATGCCCTGTGGGAGAAAGATTCTGGCTGTCTACTCTTATCTCTGCCTCTCATGATCTTATAAACTTCTATCAGGTCTCCCCTCAGCCTCCGATGCTCCAGAGAAAACAACACAAGTTTGTCCAACCTCTCCTTACAGCACATGCCCTCTAATCCAGGCAACATCCTGGTGAACCTCTTCTGCACCCTCTCCAAAGCCCCCACACCTTCCTGTAATGGGGCGACCAGAACTGCACACAATACTTCAAGTGCAGCCGAACCAAAGTTTTATACAGCTGCAACATGACTTCCCAACTCTTGTACTCTTATTACTAACCAACAAAGGCAAGCATGCCGTACGCCCTCTTTACCACCCTATCAACTTGTGTAGCCACTTTCGGGGAGCTCTGGACTTGGACGCCAAGATCCCTCTGTACATCAATGCTGTTAGGGGTCCTGCCATTAATTAGCAACTCAGGTCAGATCCCGAGAACAACTCCAAATCATTCATTACCAACAGAGCTTGGTAAAAACACAGACAGACATTTTCTCTTAAACATCACAGTGCCAGTGACCCGGGTTCGATCCTGACCTTGGGTGCTGTCTGTGTGGAGTTTGCATGTTCTCCCTGTGGGTTTCCACCCCCGTGCTCCAGCTTCCTCCCACATCCCAAAGACGTGCAGGTCGGTGGGTTAATTGGCTGCTGTAAATTGCCCCCGGTGTGTGGGTGAGGGGTAGAATCTGGGGGGGGGGGGGAAAGATGATGGGAATGTGGGGAGAACAGCAGTTCTAGTTCATTAAGGCATTCGGTACGTCACCAGAGGCTCTTCCAAATTTCTACAGATGTACGGTGGAGAGCATTCTGACTGGTTGCATCACCGCCTGGTATGAAGGCTCCAATGCACAGGATCGCAAGAGGCTGCAGAGGGTTGTAGACTCAGCCACCTCCATCACGGGCACAACCCTCCCCACCATCGAGGACATCTTCAAGAGGCGGTGCCTCAAGAAGGCAGCATCCATCGCTAAGGACCCTCACCACCCAGGACATGCCCTCTTCACGTTACTACCATCTGGGAGGAGGTACAGGAGCCTGAAGACCCACACTCAACGATTCAGGAACAGCTTCTTCCCCTCTGCCATCAGATTTCTGAATAGTCCGTGAACCCATGAACACTACCTCGTTATTCTTTTTCTTGCATTATTTATTTTTTTTGTAATTTAGAGATTTTATGCCTTTGCACTGTACTGCTGCCGCAAAACAACACATCTCATGTCATATGGCAGTGATAATAAACTGATTCTGAACAAAATATGGAATTAGTGTAAATGGGTGGTGGATTGTCTGCACAGACTCGATGGGCTGAAGGGCCTTTTCCATGCCGTCCCTCTCTACGACTCCAACATCAGCGTTCCTTCCCCTTTGCCACATCTCTCGAGACCAGCACTAGTTGTACGTTCTACCTCACACCCTCCCCACTCACCATCACTGCAACCTCTCACAGAGATCCCACTGAACCAGACTTTCAGAATCCTGCCCCAACACATTTAGTTGCTTTCACCTCACTGATCACAGGCAGAGCTGATGATCATGTAAACCCTTGTTTTCAAGAACACATTCAGAAGTCACATGAACCCCTTAATTAGATTTCTGCCTAGGCCACAGTCCTGGGTATCTGTTATTCTGTAGACAAGGTCCTTGATTAGACTCCAGCCTGTCATTCTCTGCCAGGTTTCTGTTATTCCATACACAAAGACCTTGATTAGGTTCAGGCCTGCAACTCACTCCCTGGTCTCGGTTACCAGAGCCGCTCGTACTTTCACCACAGTTAACTCAGGGAGAGGGGGCTGAAGCAAGGAAAGTTTACAAGTAACATCTGACTTGATGTGTACACGAGATGGGGGGGGGGGGGTGGGGGAAAAGAAGGTAGCGGGGGAAGAGAAGGGGGAAAGAGGGAGGGGAGACGGGGAAGGATGGGGGAGACAAGAGGGGGGAGATGGGGAGGTAAGAGACGGGGGGGGACAGAGGGACGGAGAGACAGAGAGGTCGGGGGGAGAGAGACCAAAGGGTGGGGGACAGAGAGATCAAGGGGTGGGTGGGTGGAGAGAGAGAGACCCCGGGGGGGAAGACCAGGAGGGGGGAAAGAGAGACTGAGGGGGTGGGGGGAAAGAGACCAGGGGAGGGGGGAAGAGACAGAGACAGACCGTCCAAGAAGATCAGAGTCCTGCTCCTGACTCCAAAAGACCCCCTCAGAAAGCAGGACAGTTCGGACACAAACCTGTGCAGAGCTGTGAACAGCAGAGTTACAGTAAGTGATGTCCAGAGGAATGTGTGCGAGAGTGTGGGGGACTTGCGATTTCCCCTTTAGTAGCGAGCAGCATCTTCCCACACCTTGCACCACCGACTAATATGTTCATGCATAAAGTGAGAAGGGGCAAGTTCAAAGGAGATGTGCGGGGGTGGCTTGTTTTACACAGAGAGTGGTGGGTGCCCAGAATGTGCTGCCAGGGGTGGTGGTGGAGGCAGAGACGATAGGGACATTTAATAGGTGCATGGATGTGCAGAGAATGGAGGGATATGGACGTCGTGTAGGCATTTAATTAGTTTGTGGGCCAAAGGGCCTGTTCCTGTGCTGTACTGTTCTATGTTCTATGCTCTAGACAGGGTAGACAGAATCTTTTTCCTAGGGTGGAAATGTCTAATACTAGAGGGCATGCATTTAAGGTGAGAGGGGGAAAGTTTAAGGGAAATGTGTGGGGCAAGTTTTTGTTTACACAGAGAGTGGTGGTGGAAGCAGATATGATAGCAGCGTTTAATAGGTTATTGTATCAGCCTCTACCAGCACCCCTGGCAGGCAGAAGGGATTTAGTTTAATTTGGTGCTATGGCCGGCACAGACACGGTGGGCCGAAGGGCCTGTTCCTGTGCTGTACTGGTCTACGTTAAGATCTTATGCGCTTCAATCAAGTCCCCTCACACTTTCCTAAACTCCAGCAGATCCAAACCCAACCGTTCTGGTGAACCTCTGATCTGCTTCCAAACCATCAACACCCAATCCTAAAAATAAGACCAACACTGGACACAGTACTCCTGACGTGGTCTCACCAATGCACCACATAACTCAAGTATAACATAGAACAGTAGAGCACAGTACAGGCCCTTCGGCCCACAATGTCGTGCCTACTCCACGATCAATCTAACCCTTCCCTCCTACACAGCCCATAACCCTCCATTTTTCTTACATCCATGTGCCTATCTGAGAGTCTTTTAAATGTCCCTATTGCACCAGCCTCTACCACCATCCCCGGCAGTGCATAATCTTGCTATTTTTTTTAATTCACATCCCTTTTAATAAACAATACCAATGTGCCCTTGCAAAACTCACTCAACCCTTAAGTTTGTTCATCTCCCACAACTCCGACAGTGCACTGTGCGCGACTGAACAAGCTAACCCGTCCTGACCTTCCACCAATGACATGCACAGACGCCCAGCTTCCCTGCCAGTTGATCTACCTCCGTTCGCGTTTGAATCCCTTCCCTCAACTAACCGAGGCTGCGCCCTCTCTCCCTCCCTGCTCCTGATTATTTTTTTTGGTGACTTCCCCCTCTTGCATTCTTTCACCACACTTGTGAGGCTCACCAGCTCACGGAGGCACCGATCATGCATAACATGAGGGGTGTAGGTAAGGGCGATGGTCACAGACTTTTCCCCAGGGCAGGGGAGTCTAAAGCAAGAGGGAATAGGCTTAAGGTGAGAGGGGGAAAGATTTAAAGGGGACAAGTATTGCATGGTGGGTATATGGAACAAGCTGCTAGAGGAACATAAAACAGCACAGGAACAGGCCCTTCGGCCCACAATGTTTATTCTGACCACAATGCCAAATTAAACTAAATCCCTTCTGCCTGCACATGATCCACATCCCTCCATTCCCGGCACATTCACGTGTCTGTCTAACACCCTCCTAAACGTCACTGTCGTATCTGTCTCCACCACCACCCCAGGCAGCCCGCTCCAGGCACCCACCACTCTCCGTGTTAAAAAACTTGCCCCGCACATCTCCTTTAAACTTTCGCCCTCTCTCAACTTAAATGCATGACCTCTAGTGTTTAACATTTCCACCCTTGGAAAAGGAGTCCATCTACCCTATCTACACCTCTCATAATTTTATAAACCTCTGTCAGGTCTCCCCTCAGCCTCCGACGCTCCAGAGAAAACAACCCAAGTTTGTCCAACCTCTCCTTATACCCCTACCCTCTAATCCAGGCAGCATCCTGGTGAACCTCTTCTGCACCCTCTCCAAAGCCTCCACATCCTTCCTGTAATGGGGCGACCAGAACTGCACACAATCCCCGAAATGCAGCCCAACCAAAATTTTATGCAGCTGCAACATGACTTCTTTCATCTTATTCTCAATGTCCTGATCGATGAAGGCAAGCACGCCGTACGCCTTCTTTGCCACCCTATCTACTTGCATGGCCACTCTCAGGAAGCTCTGGACTTAGACCGCAAGATCCCTCTATACATCAGTGGGAAGTGGTAGAGACGGGTACAATTACAATGTTTAAAGCACATCTGGACAGGTACATGGATTAGGAAAGGCTTAGAGGGATATGGACCAAATGCAGGACTAGCTCAGGAAGACACCTTGATCAGCATGGATGAGTTGGGCCGAAGAGCCTGTTTCCATGCTGTAAAGTTCTACGTCTATGACTGAATCACACCCTCCTGACCTCCTGCAAATCCTTCAGCCAGGCACCCCTCACCTCTAGTTTAGGCTGGTTTCCCTTTACTGTGTAGTAACCACATCTCAGGTGCAAGATGTCTCCTTACAGCACCTTCATTCCAAACTCTCCTCACCGACCATAAAAATCATTACATATCCCAAAGGCTGCTTCAAGAGGCCCTTGACCAAAACTCCAAAGACATTGACAGGTTAGAAAGGAAACCTTGCTTTAGATACGATCTCTGTCCCATCTCGGCCAGACGCAACTTCATCAGAACTATGGAACGGTTCCCTAGGATGATAAGAAGGACGCTTGACCTCACAATCTACCTCGTTATGACCTTGCACCTTATTGTCTGCCTGCACTGCACTTTCTCTGTAACTGTAACACTTTATTCTGCATTGTTATTGTTTTACTTTGTATGCACTGTTGCAATGAATTGACCTGTATGAACGGTATGCAAGACAAATTTTTCACTGTACCTTGCTTGGTACATGCGACAATAATAAACCAATTTACCAATTATCGTAGCCCATGATGGAAACCATCACCATGTTGGGAAGGGTACGGTTGGACAACGAAAATCAACAAGCAATTCTGACTGAGGGTCTTCGACCGAACATTAACTTCCTTTGTCTTCCCACAGATGCTGCCCGACTGTCGGCTGGAGGGACTGCTGTCAATCACCCCCCTCATCCTATCACCACACCCTTTCCCCCTTCTGGTAAACACTCCCCTCTCCCCCCTCCATTCTCCCCACACACCCACACCCCCCTCTCCCAACCCCACCCCTCTCAAGCCCCCACCACTACGCCCACACTTCCCCCTCATGCTCCCTCTGAACTCTCTACCCCCTTTCCTCTTCCCTCCTCACTCTCCCCACCTCACACTCTCTCCCCTTCACGCTCTTCCCATCTCAACCCCTGCACACTCCCCCCCTCTCCTACCCCTCCCCTCACTCTCTCCCCTCATTCCCTCCACGCCTCCCTCCCCTCCCTCTCCCCCTTCCGTCCCTCTCCCAGCCCTCCTTCTCTCACTCTCCCCCTCACTCACCCTCCCCCCTCCCCCTCCCTTCCTCACTCACTCACCCTCCCTCTCTCACCCTCCCCCTCTCACACCCTCACTCCCTCACTCACCCTCCTCCCTCACTCATCCTCCCCCTCCCTCCCTCACTCACTCATCCTCCCCCTCCCTCCCTCACTCACTCATCCTCCCCCTCCCTCCCTCCCTCCCCAGACTGGAACCAACCCCAGGGACGGGCCCCTGTCATCCAACCCCTGGGACCCTGCTCCCCCCCACCCCCGGGACCTGTCGGGCTCTGTGCGTGTCCGCTCCCTCCCCCCCCGACATGCCGCCAGCCTGTGAAATGCTCTCCCTCCCTCCACTCCCTCCCTCCTACCGTCCACACCCCTCCTGCCCACTCTCCTCCGTCACCCCCACCCCCTCATCCCCCTCACTCACCCCCTCCCCTCTCTCCACCCCTACACCTCACCCCCTCCCATCCCTCTCCCCCTCCCTCACACCCCCTGCCCACCCCTTCCTCTCCCTTCCCACCCCCCTCTCTCACCCTCCCCTCCTCTCACCCCCTCCCCTCCTCTCTCACCCCTCCCCTCACCCCCTCCCATCCCTCTCCCCCTCCCTCACACCCCCTGCCCACCTTCCTCTCCCTTCTCACCCCCCTCTCTCACCCTCCCCTCCCCTCACCCCCTCCCCTCCTCTCTCACCCCCTCCCCTCTCCTCCCTCACCCCCTCCCCTCCCTCACCCCCTCCCCTCTCCTCCCTCACCCCCTCCCCTCTCCTCCCTCACCCCCTCCCCTCCCTCACCCCCTCCCCTCCTCTCTCACCCCCTCCCTCACCCCCTCCCCTCCCCTCCCTCACCCCCTCCCCTCCCCTCCCCTCCCTCACCCCCTCCCCTCCCTCACCCCCTCCCCTCCCCTCCTCTCCTCTCTCACCCCCTCCCCTCCCCTCCTCTCTCACCCCCTCCCCTCCCCTCCTCCCTCACCCCCTCCCCTCCCTCACCCCCTCCCCTCCCCTCCTCTCTCACCCCCTCCCCTCCCTCACCCCCTCCCCTCCTCTCTCACCCCCTCCCCTCCTCTCTCACCCCCTCCCCTCCTCTCTCACCCCCTCCCCTCCTCTCTCACCCACTCCCCTCCCGCTCCCCACCCCAGGACCCAAACTTTGGCCGGACTTACCCTGGAGGTTCTGCACCCTGAGGTCGCTGATGTGTCCGATCCGTTCCTCCCGCTGGAACCAGTCCCACCCGCTCCCTGCCATGGAGCGGCCGGCCGCTCGCTCCGGGTCCCAGCGCCGGCTCACGGCGTCCCTTCAGCCCGGGGAGTGAGCTCGGCGGCCGGGGCGGGGAGGCAGAGGGGGAGGGACTGGTGACGATACGGAGCTGCCGCCTCCTCTCGGCGTCTCAGCACCACCTAGGTAATAATCAGTGAGGCAGGAACTAACTCAGTGTACGGGAACTTCACACAGGCACCCAGTACACAGGTACACCCTCAGACAGGCACACCCTCAGCACCCAGTGTACAGGAACATCATACAGGCACCCAGTACACAGGTACACCCTCAGACAGGCACACCCTCAGCACCCAGTGTACAGGAACTTCACACAGGCACCCAGTACACAGGTACACCCTCAGACAGGCACACACAGCACCCAGTGTACTGGCACTCACTCAAACCAACAATCACACACAGCATCCAGCATTCAGGCACACCCTTAAACACACACACACACACACTCACACACACAGTGAACACCCAGTTTACAGACACACCCTTAGACAGGGACACACTCACTCACAGCACCCAATGTACAGGCACACCCTCAGAGACACACATAGAGACAGTGAGTACTCAGTATACAGGTGCACACACACATAGTATACAGGCACTCCCTCAAACTGCCACACACACACTCTGAGCACCCAGTACAGAGGTACACCCTCAAAACTGACACACCACACACACACACACACAGAGGACCATTAAACAGGCACATAAGTAAATGATGTACATCCACTAATCAGATACAGCTTTAAATACACGTACCTACAGATACTCTGCACTCACTATTGCAGGTGCACCCTCAAGTACACGTGTACACACACACACACACACAATGCAACAAGTAATGTAACTCAATGTAACTGCACTGTGTAATGAATTGACCTGTACAATCGATTTTGTAAGACAAGCTTTTCACTGTACCTCGGTACATGTGACAATAATAAACCAATACCAATACCAAAGTGAACAGACACATCCTCACAGTGATACATTACACAGGCTGACTAAGTCATTCTACACAAAACAGTCACAATTATTTTTTCCAAACACACTCACTACACACATGCAGAGTGACTGACACACCTTATGCACAAGCAGGCACACACACAGAATACAGTGAAATGATTCTAGAACCACACTCAAATACACAGAAAAAGCACAGAGTGAATAACACAGCCTACAGTTATACATAATGAAGCAGATATTATCACAACTACCTCTAAAGAGATACTTAAAAGTAGTATAGACATTTTGTACTCTATAAATACACAACTACACCACAGACTCATACCCTGCAAAGATACAACTAATGCAGTTAAAATTATAGCTAATATTTTTCACAATTATAGTTAGACCTTGTCCCTGCACACACACAATCAGTATACAGTCACACTAAACAAAATGCTGGAAGAACTCAGGGAAATGGACATTCGACGTTTCAGGTCGAGACCCTTCATTTGGCTGGTCCAATTATTTCTCCCAAACACACTCACTACACACATGCAGAGTGACTGACACACCTTATGCACATACACGATACAGGCAAACAATCCTAGAACCATATTCAAGTACACAGACAAACCATAGAAACAGTGACTGTCCTTTTGCTTCCACAGATTCTGTCTGACCCACTGAGGCTAAAGAAATTTGGCGCGTCCCCTTTGACCTTCACCAACTTTTATTGATGCACCATAGAAAGCATCCTATCCGGATGCATCACGGCTGGTACGGCAACTGCTCTGCCCCAGACCGCAAGAAACTGCAGAGAGTTGTGGGCACAGCCCAGCACATCACGGAAACCAGCCTCCCCTCCGTGGACTCTGTCTACGCTTCTCGCTGCCTCGGTAAAGCAGCCAACATAATCAAAGACCCCACCCACCCCTGGTCATTCTCTCTTCTCCCCCCTCCCATCGGGCAGAAGATACAAAAGCCTGAAAGCACGTACCACCAGGCTCAAGGACAGCTTCTATCCCGCTGTTATAAGACTATTGAATGGTTCCATAGTACGATAAGATGGACCCTTGACCTCACAATCTACCTCGTTATGGCCTTGCACCTTATTGTCTGCCTGCACTGCACTTTCTCTGTAACTGTAACACTTTATTCTGCATTCTCTATTGTTTTCCCTTGTACTACCTCAATGTACTGATGTGATGAAATGCTCTGTATGAATGGCATACACGTTTTTTCACTGTACCTCGGTACATGTGACAATAATGAACCAATTTACCATTTGGCCCATAGTGTCAGTTCTGACCATCAATCACCCATGTACACTAATCCTACATTAATTCCCAGTTTTTATTCTCCCCACATTCCCATCAACTCCCCCTAGATTCTACCCCTCACCTACAAACTAGGGGCAATTTACAGCAGCCAATTAACTTACTGACCTGCATACTTTGGAACCTGGGAAGAAACCCACGCGGTTACAGAGAGAACACGCAAACTCCACACAGACAGTGCCAAAGGTCAGGATCGAACCCGGGTCTCTGGTGCCGTGAGGCAGCAGCTCTACCCGCTGTGCCACTGTGCAAACATTGATAGATCTATCAGTCTAACTCTACTGAGCGGAAATAAAGGGGTTAATTTTTGTCTCACTGTGACAGAAAGACCAAGGAAATTCAGAGGCTACAGTGATTACATCTGGCGGACAAGCCCATGTGAATTTGTACAGTGTGCTCTTACTCCTGTACATATCCTGGAACCAGCTGTCACTTTAATAGCCACAGCCGAGCGCACACACACACACTTGCACACACACACACACTCGCACACACACACACTCACACACACACACACACTCACACACACACACTCACACACACCCACACACACCCAGAAACACAGACACACTCACACACACCCACACACACACACACACCCAGAAACACAGACACTCTCACACACAGACACACTCGCACACAATAGGGTGACCACTCCCCTTGTCCTCACGGAACACACATTCACATGTCCTGCTCCCTACAATAAAATTACAGACCCAGTAGTCTGCCCTGTAATTGTAATTGCATGTGTATCTGTGTGGGTGGGAGCTGTATAGATTTCCACCCTCCCCCCCTTCAGCCGCCACCCCCCCCCCCCCCGCTTCCCCCCCCACCTACAAGTGTGGTGAATGAGATGCATCTGTGTGACTAATCCCCAGCTGAGTTTGCAGATTGTTATTACTGGTGGACTGGGAACTGTCTCATGGGGCAGTACACTGAAGACTGAACACTGAAGACTCAATCACGTTCAAATTCCTTAGCTGATGAAAATAATCCTCATCCCCTCCCCCATCACTCAGAGTGAGTGTCGACTTCCTGACACTGAGCAATTCAATCTTCAACCTGTTCAGATTCCGGTAATGACAGGTGAGTGATAGATTCATAGAGAGATACAGCAGGGAGACAGGCCCTTTGGCCCAGCTGTTCCATGCTGACCAAGGTGTCCATCTAAGCTGGTCCCATTTGCCTGCCTTTGGCCCATATCCCTCTAAACCTTTCCTATCCATGTACCTGTCCGAGTGCCTTTAAAAAGTTGTTAATGTACCTGCCTCAACCACTTCCTCTGACAGCTCATTCAATATACAGACCACCCTCTGTATAAAAGTTGCCCCTCAGGTCCCTATTAAATCTTACCCCTCTCACCTTAAACCTATCCCCTTCTAGATATTGATTCCCCAGCCTTGGGGAAAAAGACTGAGTGCATTCACCCTACCTAAGCCCCTCATGGGCACCACAGTAGTGTAGCGGTTAGTGTAATGCTATCACAGCACCAGCGACCCGGGTTCAATTCTGGCCGCTGCCTGTAAGGAGTTTGTACGTTCTCCCCGTGTGTCTACGTGGGTTTCCTCCAGGTGCTCCAGTTTCCTCCTACATTCCAAAGATGTATGGGCTAGGAAGTTGTGGGCATGCTATGTTGGCGCCGGAAGCGTGGCGACACTTGCGGGCTGCCCGCAAAACACTCACCGCAAAGATGTATTTCACTGTGTGTTTCGATGTTTCGATGTACATGTGACTAATAAAGAAATCTTATCTTGTCTTATCTTATACACCTCGGTAAAATCACCCCTCAGTCTCCTGTGCTCCAAGGGAAAAAGTCCCAGCCTTCTCCACCAGATTCTGATGCAGGGTTTCAACCAGAAACATCGACAATTCTGCTGCTCGACCCGCTGAGTCCCTCTAGCAGATTGTTTGTTGCTCCAGATTCCAGCATCGGCAGTCTCCTGTGTCTCCATTTATCCCAACCAATGTGACTAAAATAAATATGATCTGATTTCTTCTTGCTCCCAGGTACGAATGACCTTGCTCTGCACAAGTACATATTTAGTCAGCATTTGGGCTGAAGGGCCTGTTTCCATGCTGTATAACTCGAAGCACAGGCAGATGGGATTTGTTTAATTGGGCATCATGTTCAACACAGACATTGTGGGCCGAAGGGCCTGTTCCTGTGCTGTCCGTTCTATGCTCTATGTTAAAATTGGCTTCCTCATGTCCTGCATTAGAACAGTGGCTACACTTCAAATATACTTCACTGGTTTGATAAATGCAAGACTTTCTCCCTTCATCATTGTGTTGATCCATCAATTGACGTTCTCTGCCCCAAGAATTTTTATGTGGGCTTGCAGGCTGTTTCCTACGCACAGTGATGTAGGCGTTCATTATACAGTGTTGTTCCTTGTTAAGCACGTACTCTGATTATTCCAGATTTGTCAGAATCATATTGGTTTACATAAAGAATCTGGCAGGAATTACTTTAAATGGTGAATGGTGGGAATGTGAAGTAAGTTGCCACAAACATAAAATCACAGGAAATGTTGCCGTCATTCTCTGAAAGTGGCTTCACAGGTAGTGAAGAAGGCATTTCACACACTGGCCCTTATCAGTCAGGCCACCAAGTATACAACTGGGACGTTATATTGCAGTTCTACAAGATATTGGTGAGGCTGCACTTGGAGTATTTTATGCAGTTTTGATCACCCTGTTATAGAAAAGATGCCATTAAGCTGGAAAGAGTGCAGAGAAGATTTACGAGGATGTTGCCAGGACTCAAGGGCCTGAGTTATAGGGAGAGGTTGTACAGAATGGGACTATATTCCTTGCAATGTAGGAGACTGAGGGATGACCTTCTAGAGGTGTATAAAATCATGAGGGGCAGAGGTAGGGTGAGTGCGCACAGTCTTTTTCCCAGGGAAAGGGAATCAAAAACTAGAAGGCATGGGTTTAAGGTGAGAGGGGAGAGATTTAATAGGAACCTGAGGGGCAACTTTTTCACCCAGAGGGTGGTCAGTACATGGAACGAGCTGCCCGAGGAAGCGGTTGAGGCAGGTGCAATAACATTTAAAAGATACTTGGACAGGTACATGGATAGGAGAGGTTTCGAGGGATATGGGCCAAACGTGGGCAAGTGGGACTGGCTAGGTGGGAATCTTGTTGGGCCGAAGGGTCCGTATGACTCTATGATCCTACTTAGCCATTTGGCCCCTCTCCCCACATTCAATAAGACCATGACTGATCTTTCCCTCTGCATCTCTTTCCCGTGTTAACCCTACATCCTAAAACCCTATTGAATATCCTCAGTGACTGAGCTTCCACAGCCCTTTTGGTTAGAGATTCTCCATCCTCTAGGTGAAGGTACATCTGCCCATCTCTGTCCTGAATGGGCAAGCCCTTATTTTGAGGTTGTGACACCCACTCAGAGGAAACTATCATCCCCATATCTACCCTGTCAAACCCCATAAGAATTTTGTGCATGTCAATGGTATACCTCTGTAAACTCTCGAGGTAGCCACACAAGCTTGAAGTGCCAGATATCACAAGCCCGATCGTGTTCTTATGCAGCTGTGTGCCAAGTCACCTTTCTGGTTTTCATTTACTATTGATTCTCACATGACAAACCTGTCTCTCCAGGAATCAAACGAGTGAACCTTTGCTGCCCTCCCTCAACTGTAAGGATATCCTTCCTCAGGTAGGGAAACCAGACTTCAACACAATATTCCCAAGCAATCTGCTGGAGGAACTCAGCGGTTCGAGCAGCATCTGTGGGGGGGAAAGGAAATGGAGGGGTTACAGTTTTCAAACTGGTGGGCAGGAGTGAGGTGAAAGATGGAGTATAGGTCAAGACACATGATACTAAGATATTTATTTATCAGTCACATGTACATCAAAACACACAGTGAAATGCATCTTTTGTGTAGAGTGTTCTGGGGGCAGCCCGCAAGTGTCGCCACGCTTCCGGCGCCAACATAGCACGCCCACAACTTCCTAACCCGTACGTCTTTGGAATATGGGAGGAAACCGGAGCACCCGGAGGAAACCCACGCAGACACGGGGAGAACGTACAAACTCCTTACAGACAGCGACCGGAATTGAACTCGGGTCACTGGTGCTGTAATAGCATCACGCTAACCGCTACGCTACCGTGCCGCCCTTGTGGTGACAAGGAGCATGAGTACTGACTGTTAGAACGTAGAACAGTGCAGAACAGGAACAGGCCCTTCAGCCCACCATGTCTGTGCTGATCATAATGCCAAATTAAACTAATCCCTTCTGCCTACACATGACCCAAATCTTTTTATTCCCTGCATGTTCATGTGTCTGTCTAAATGCCTCCTAAATGTCACTTACATAACTACCTCCAGCACCACTCCTCACAGTTCCAGGCACCCACCACTCTCTGTGTAAAAAACATGCCCCACAATCTCATTTAAACTTTCCCCCTCAAACCTATGTCCTGTAGTATTTGACATTTCTACTCTGTGAAAAAGACTGTCAACCCTATCTACACCTCTCATAATGTTATGGACCTCTATCAGGTCTCCCCTCAGCCTCCGACACTCCAGAGAAAACAACCCGAGTTTGTCCAACCTCTCCTCACAGCTCATACCCGCTAATCCAGGCATCATCCTGGTGAACCTCTTCTGCACCTGCTCCAAGGCCTCCTTCCTGTAATGGGGCGACCAGAACTGCACACAATACTCCAAATGTTGCCTAATCAAAGTTTTATACAGCTTCAGAACCAGGATGAACATCGGATTCTCTCACGATAAAGTGCTCCGGTTTCCTCCCACATTCCAAAGACGTACAGGTAAGGAAGTTGTGGGCATGCTATGTTGGCGCCAGAAGTGTGGCGACACTTGCGGGCTGCCCCCAGCACATTCTCAATAACGCAAAAACATACATTTCACTGTGTGTTTCGATGTACATGTGACTGATAAATAAATTCCTTAATATCTTCCTGTTGGAAAAGGTGCAGAGGAGATTTACCAGAGAGTATGGATTATGAGGAGAGACTGAGGGAGCTAGAGCTTTACTCTTTGGAGAGAAGGAGGATGAGAGGAGACATGATAGAGGTGTACAAAATATTAAGAGGAATAGACAGAGTAGAGAGCCAGCACCTCTTTCCCAGGGCACCAGTGCTCAATACAAGAGGGCATGGCTTTAAAGTAATGGGTGGGAAGTTCAAGGGAGATATCAGAGGAGGTTTTTTACCCAGAGAGTGGTTGGGGCGTGGAATGCGCTGCCTGGGGTGGTGGTGGAGGCAGGTACACTGGTCAAATTCAAGAGATTACTAGATAAGCATATGGAGGAATTTAAACGAGAGGGATATGTGGGAGGCAGGGGTTAGATGGTCTTCAGCGAGGTTTAGAGGTCGGCACAACATTGTGGGCCGAAGGGCCTGTATTGAGCTGTACTGTTCTATGTTCTATAAGTAAACCAACCCCCTCCATCTACCTCGCCTCTTCTTCCCTTCCCCATCCTCTCTTTTTTCTCCTCACCATTGTTTTTCTTCTTCTCTCCTTTTCCTCTCCTCCCCTCCCCCCAGTGAGCCGCCTGCCTCCATACTGTGACCCATCCCCCCGGTGGACCTGCTCTCCCCACCTCCCCCGCACCTGCCTGTCACTATCTCTTCCCTGCGTCTACCTATCACCACCCTGTGCCCACCCCGCCTCCCCTCTTTTGTCCACCTATCACTGCTCTGCTTCTCCCTCCTATATATTGGGCTTCCCCTTTTCCCATCTTCAGTCCTGAAGAAGGGTCCTGACCCGAAACGTTGACCGCCTGCTTTTCTCCACGGATGCTGCCTGGCCTGCTGAGTTCCTCCAGCATCTTGTTGATTTTTCATCTAGATCCCAGCAACTGCAGTCCTTTGGTTCTCTTTTGTACAGCTGCAATGTGACTTCCTGACTCTTATACTCAATGCCCCGACCAATGAAGGCCAGCATTCCTTACACCTTCTTTACTGCCCTTTCTACTTGTGTTGCCACTTTCAGGGACCTGTGGACCCGGACCCCAAGATCCCTCTGTTCATCTCTCTGTAGATCCCTCTGTAAGGGTCCTGCCGTATACTTAGGAAGGCATTTTAGTGCGAGGAAGGGGCACAAGTATGATAATGGGAAGTGAAGAGGGACCAGGTCAGCTCATGCTCCTTACCACTGGATGGTTGGCATGGATACATTGGGCTGAAGGGCCTGCTTTTTTATGCTCTATGGTTATGACTCTAATTGAATGCATCCATGAGGGACAGGGAGCTAAAGAGGCAGAGGGACAAGGTGGAGATAATGAGACGGGCTCCAGTGATGTATAGAGACAACTGGCTGTTTCGATCCTGTAAATTGTGTGCAGTTCTGGTGTAGTCTTTCAGTCGGGAAAGTGGATTTTTTTTCTAAATGGATCACATTGCGTTTAATTCATGTCACATGCTGGCAGAGTTCAAAATCTGATGAACAGTTTAGAAAGGGCTGACCCTAATTCTGCAGTCCTCGATTACTCCCTGAGGCAGTAACGTAAAGTCGGGCAGACTCGCTCCACCTTAGTAAATATTTAAACATCAGCCACACAATCTTGCCTAGCAGTGGCTCCTGTTTTCCAGAATGGGGCGGCACTGTGGTGCAGCGGGTAGGGCCGCTGCCTCACAGCGCCAGGGACCTGGGTTCGATCTCGACCTCCGGCGCAGTCTGTGTGGAGTTCGCACGCTCTCCCTGTGACCGCATGGGTTTCCCCAGGGTGTTCCGGTTCCCTCCCACATCCCAAAGACAAGCAGGTTGGTGGGTCGATGCAAGAAACTGCAGAGGGTTGTTAGGTTTTTTTCCAGTTCTTTCCTGCCATCACCAGCTTGCTTACAGCAACAACTGAGTCACAGACACCAGCCTCCCCTCCTTGGACTCTGTCTTTACCTCTCGTTGTCTTGGTGAAGCAGGCAGCATAATCAAAGACCACACCCACCAGGGTCATTCTCTCTTCTCTCCTCTTCCATCAGGTAGAAGATACAGGAGCCTGAGGGCATGTACCACCAGGCTCAAGGACAGCTTCTACCCCACTATGATAAGACTATTGAACGGTTCCCTTGTACAGTGAGATGGACTCTGACCTCATGATCTACCTTGTTGTGACCTTGCACCTTATTGCACTGCACTTCCTCTGTAGCTGTGACACTTTACTCTGTACTGTTATTGTTTCTACCTGTACTACCTCAATGCACTCTGTACTGACTCAATGTAACTGCACTGTGTAATGAATTGACCTGTACGATCGGTATGCAGGACAGGTTTTTCACTGTACTTCGGTACAAGTGACAATAATAAACCAATACCAATACCAAAAATAATTGGCCACTGTAAGTTGTCCCTAATGTGTGTGGGTGAGGAGTAGAATCCAGGAGGGGGAGTTGATGGGAATAAAAACTGGGATCAGGAGATACAAGGGACGGCAGAGGCTGGAATCTGAACAACAAACAAACTGCTGGAGGAATTCAGTGGGTCGAGCAGCATCTGTGGGTGGGGGGGGGGAGGAATCGTCGACGTTTCGGGTCGAAACCCTGCTTCAGGACTGAGAGTGGAGGGGGGAGGTAGATCATATAGGGGGGGAGAGGGGTGAGACAGGGGCCAGAGGAGATTGGTGGGCTGAGGAGGGTGGGGGTTATTGAAGGATGATGCACAGATTGAGCATAAAAACGGGATTGATACAGGATTAGTGTGAATGGGTTGGCACAGACTCAGTGGGCCGAAGGGCCTGTTTCCATGCTGCATCTCCATATGACTCTATGACAATGTCGACCCCCATGCCCCCTGCCACCAATCAAACCAATGCAGCCCTCCTTAACAAGTGGATGGGAAAGGAAAGGTTTAGAGGGATATGAGCAAATGTGGGCATTAGCCCAGATGGGTATCTTGGTTGGAATGGACTAGTTGGGCTGAAGGGCCTGTTTCTGTGCTGTATGACTCTTGTGACTCTAAATATCATTCCCTCGCTACTGACTCTGTATAGTTGTTCTCCAGATCAAAGCAGAGGGCTCGCTCGCTCAACAAGATATCTAAGGGTCCCGATGCTCACGATCTCCCCATCGGAGAGAGTGCCAGCTACCATGAACTCCCTCCGTCCCTGGCTCAGTTGAATCCCACCAATCCCATCCAGCTTCTACCTCTCCTTAGTTTCCTACTTCTCAACATCTGGGGACATCCAATCATCCAGATCTCTGCTGCCCATTATCTGCCTCACAGCTTGTCACATTAACTTAAAACTCCTGTCCTTAAAGTCTCCCAATGCCTCAAGTTCAAAGTTCCATGGCCCATAACGTTCTCAACCTCTCCAATCCATGTACCCGTCCAACTGTCTTTTAAAAGTTGTCATTGTCCCTGCCTCAACCACTGACAGCTCGTTCCACATGGATACCACCCTTTGTGCAAACAAGTTGCTCCTCAGGTTCCCACTAAATCTTTCCCCTCTCACCTTAAGCCTTTGTCCTCTAGTTCTTGATTCCCCATTCTAGTAACATAGAAACATAGAAAACTTACAGCACAATACAGGCCCTTCGGCCCACAAAGTTGTGCCGAACACGTCCCTACCTTAGAAATTACTAGGCTTACCCATAGCCTATTTTTCTAAGCTCCATTTACCTATTCAAAAGTCTCTTAAAAGACCCTATTGTATCCGCCTCCACCACCGTTGCCGGCAGCCCATTCCACACACTCACCACTCTCTGAGTAAAAAAACTTACCCCTGACATCTCCTCTATACCTACTCCCCAGCACCTTAAACCTGTGTCCTCTTGTGGCCACCAATTCAGCCCTGGGGAAAAACCTCTGACTATCCACCCGATCAATGCCTCTCATCATCTTCTACCCCTCTATCAGGTCACCCCTCATCCTCCGTCACTCCATGGAGAAAAGGCCGAGTTCACTCAACCTGCTTTCATAAGGCATGCTCCCCAATCCGGGCAACATCCTTGTAAATCTCCTCTGCACCCTCTCTATGGCTTCCAAATCCTTCCTGTAGTGAGGTGACCAGAACTGAGCACAATACTCCAAGTGCATATTCTATGTCATAGAAATTGTTGGTGTGGAAACCATGGTCAGATGGTGGTCACAGAGTCATACAGCACAGAAACATGCCCTTTGGCCCATTATTTTCATGCTACCCATCCATACTAATCCCACTTAACGGCACTTGGTCTGTCGCCTCCCCTGCAAGTGTTCCTATAGATACTTCTTAAATATTCTGTGAGTCTCTACCTCCATCACCCCCTCAGTGCGTTACAGACTCCTACCACGCTCTGGGTGGTAAAATTCTTCCTCAGATCCTCTCTAAACCTTTTACCCCTACCCCTTTGTTGTGGGGGGGGGGGGTTGTTGGCAGATCAGTATTCTTGGAGAGTTGGGGTGGAAATTCCCAATACTTGACCAGGTAGGCTGGGATCTGCTCAGGCTTGTTCCCTTTAAGAGGCATTAAAGCAGGTTCCACTGTGAGGGCCCAGTTCTACGTGAATGGCCTTTGATCTCCATAGACCAGGGCCGGTGTAGGCAAACCATGGATCAGTACCCAGGCGTGTACTTGAAGCCACTGTATGTCACTCTGCTTGTCTGAGCACCTCCAAGCACTTCTGCATCAGGCTACTGGAGGAATGAGAAGGAGTATTGTGTGCAGTTCTGGTCGCCCCATCACAGGAAGGATGTGGAGGCTTTGGAGAGGGTGCAGAAGAGGTTCACCAGGATGCTGCCTGGATTAAAGGATATAAGCTATAAAAGGAGAGGTTGGAAAAACTTGGGTCGTTTTCTCTGGAGCGTCAGAGGCCGAGGGGAGACCAGTTAGAAGTTTATAAAATTATGAGAGGCAGAGATACGATAGGCAGTCAGAATCTTTTTCCCACGGTAGATAATATAAGATTTCTTAATTAGTCACATGTACATTGAAACACACAGTGAAATGCATCTTTTGTGTAGAGTGTTCTGGGGGCAGCCCGCAAGTGTCGCCACGCTTCCGGCGCCAATATGGCATGCCCACAACTTCCTAACCCGTACGTCTTTGGAATGTGGGAGGAAACTGGAGCACCCGGAGGAAACCCACGCAGACACAAGGGAACGTACAAACTCCTTACAGACAGCAGCCGGAATTGAATCCGGGTCGCTGGCGCTGTAATAGTGTTACACTAACCGCTCCACTACCGTGCCTGTACTAGAGTTCATGCATTTAAGGTGAGAGGGAGAAACTTTAAAGGAGATGTGCGGGGCAGGTTTTTTACACAGAGAGTGGTGGGTGCCTGGAACGGGCTGCCAGGGGTGGTGTTGGAAGCAGATATGACAGAGGCGTTAAAGAGGCTGTTAGGCACGTGAATATGCAGGGAATGGAGGTAGAAGAGACAGTTTAATTCGGCATCGTGTTCAGCGTAGACGTTGTGCGTCAAAGGGTCTTTTCCTGTGCTGTACTATTCTACGTTCTAAAATCAAGGATTGAGTAAGATTCTGGGTAGCTAAGGGGTTAAATACTACATTCTTCGTGATTCCTCCCCCACAGGCTTTTTTGCCTTGTTGTCTCAGATCCAGATTCTTTGCTGCTTCTGCCTTCCGGTTCCATGTGAGAACCCTTGGTGGCAAAAGAACAGAATATTAATAGTTGGTTTCTGTGGGAATAATGGCAAATATGCAGGGGATATTTTGACCTCGTCCTCTCCATTCAATCCACTGTGAACTAATCGAGGGAGAGGGAGAAAAAGAGGGGAGGGGGGAAGGAGAGAAAGGACCCCAGCTAGTCTGTGATGCAAATGAAATGAACTCTGTCACAAATGCTCATTTTTTCCCTTTGTGGGTAGAACCTGATTTGAAGAGGCTTAGACTTCAGTTTATGAATGGGAGTTATTTATCAGGGACTTTGATTAATAAGCAGTGCAAAGGATTTAAATGGGACGTTATAACATTTCTCAGCAAGATGTTGAAGTTCTTGGCATATAGCGAATGGTTTTGAGTGCATTGATTGTTTTGTACCCAAGATGGGTTACCTCATGTCATCTTCAGATATTCTATTGATTTAAATATCATGTTACACAATACATCTTGTTGTGATCCACTCCGCACCTGAGCTTTTGCTGTTTACAGATCCTTCGTTCTCATCTGGGTCACCTGAGATTCACACTGAGGTTCACTGGAGATCTGATCACGGGGGATAAAGCTATACGTCTATGGAAAACATGAGGGAGTGTGGAACCATCTAATTTGTTCGATGGAACTGCTGGTATTGATAGTTCGATTCAAGATTGTGCAATCACCGGTGGTTGAACAAATAGGGAAAATCCAAAGCTTATTCCATTGGCTGTCTGAGGTTGCATGATCTCAGGACTGGGAGTACACCTACTAACTGTGGCAGTCTGCTCTGGGCTAGGATTACAGCAGTCTCAAAAACAAACAAAACTCTTGAGCCGACATCAATGTTATAAGAAATTAAAATGAGAGCCCCTGCTACCTGGGGAGAACTCCAGCTTTAGTTATGCCTGAATCAATGCCACCACACTGGTTACTGGGAGCTTACTGTACACAACTGAGTGCTGTGCCTCCTGTATTACTACAGGGACCACATTTTGTTCATTGACTGTAGAGCACTTGGTGAAGTCTGAACATAGTAATAAATGTTATATAAACGCAAGCTCGATTTTTTCAGTTAAATATACAAAGGAGGAATAGGAAATAATTCTATATTTATAGATTCCATAGAACATTGAACAGAACAGCACAGGAACAGGCCCTTTGGCCCATCAATGTCTGTGCCGACTATGATACAAAACTAAACTAATCCCTTTTGCCTGCACATGGTCCATATCCCTCCATTTCTGTCTGTTTATGTAAATGCTTCTTAACCTTGCTCCTTATTGTCTGCCTGCACTGCACTTTCTCTGTAACTGTAACACTATATTCTGCATTCTGTTATTGTTTTCCCTTGTACTACCTCGATGCGTTGATGTGATGAATTGATCTGTACGATCGGTATGCAAGAGAAGTTTTTCATGTGACAGTAATAAACCAATTTACCAATTTTTTATATCTGCTTCCACCACATCCCCGACGGTGCATTCCAGGCACCTACACTATGTAAAAACCTTGCCTTATAAATCTCCTTTAAACTTTCCTTCTCTCATCTTTATGTCCTTTGATATTTGACATTTCCACCCTGGGAAAAAGGTTCCGACTGTCTACCCTGTCTATGCCTCTCATCATCTTATAAACTTCTGTCAGGTTGCCCCTCAAGCTCTGACACTCCAGAGAAAACAATTCAGGTTTGTACAACATAGAACATAGAACACTACAGCACAGTACAGACCCTTTAGCCCACAATGTTGTGCCGACATTTTATCCTGCTCTAAGATCTATCTCCTTACATCAATCCAGGCAGCATCCTGGTGAGCCTCTTCTGCACCCCCTCCAAAGCTTCCACATCCTTCCTGTAATGAGGCGACCAGAACTGCACACAATACTCCAAGTGTGGCCCAACCAAAGTTTTATACAGCTGCAACATGACTTCCTGACTTTTATACTCAATGCCCTGACCGATGAAGGCAAGCACACTGTACGCCTTCCTTGCCGCCCTATCTACTTGTGTGGCCACTTTCAGGGAGCTCTGGACTTGCATCTCTGTGTACAACAATGCTCCTAAAGGTCCTGCCATTAACAGTATACTTTCCTCATGCATTTGACCTTGTCACCTTTGACTCTCACCAACTTTTACTGATGCACCATAGAAAGCATCCTATCAGGATGTATCACAGCTTGGTATGGCAACTGCTCTGCTCAGGACCGCAAGAAGCTGCAGAGAGTTGTGGACACAGCCCAGCACATCACGGACACCAGCCTCCCCTCCTTGGACTCTGTTTTTACCTCTCATTGTCTTGGTGAAGCAGCCAGCATAATCAAAGACCCCACCCACCCGGGACATTCTCTCTTCTCCTCTCCCATCGGGTAGAAGATACAGGTGCCTGAGGACACATACCACCAGACTTAAGGACAGATTCTACCCCACAGTGATAAGACTATTGAACAGTTCCCTTATACAATGAGATGGACTCTGACCTCATGATCTACCTTGTTGTGACCTTGCACCTTATTGCACTGCACTTTCTCTGTAGCTGTGACACTTTACTCTGTACTGTTATTGTTTTTACCTGTACTACATGCACTCTGTACTAACTCAATGTAACTGCACTGTGTAATGAATTGACCTGTATGATCAGTTTGTAAGACAAGTTTTTCACTGTACCTCGGTACAAGTGACAATAATAAACCAATACCAAAACCAATACCGGTATAAACTTGTCCGGATTAAACTTCATCTGCCATTTCTCTGCATATTTCCAACTGATCTATATCCTGCTGTATATTTTGACAACCTTCATCAAATGATCTCCAAAGCTGAGTGGATAAATAAATAGGAGTGGTTTGGCATCAAATTAAGAAGGTTGCAAGCTTCGACCGTGGTCTGTCACTTGATCAAACACCCCATTCATCACCTTAGAGCAGGTACATCCTCTCCTGACTTACAACTGATCTACAAAATACCGAACCTCCTAAACTAATCATGTTGACAGTGTGGTTAAATCACTGGTAAGGCCACACTTGGAGCACTGCGTACAGTTCTGGTCGCCCTGCTATAGGAAGGGTGTCATTAAACTGGAGAGGGTGCAAAAAAGATTCACAAGGATGGTACCAGGGCTGGAGGGCTTGAGTTATAAGGAGAGGCTGGTCCTGTTTTCCCTGGAGCGTAGGAGGCTGAGGGGTGACCTGATAGAGGTGATAAGAGGCATAGATAGGGTGGACAGTCAGAATCTTTTTCCCAGGGTAGGGGAGTCTAAAACTATAGGTTTAAGGTGAGAGGGGTAAGATTTAAAGGGGACCCCAGGGGTAACTTCTTAACACAGAGGGTGGTGGGTGTGTGGAACGAGCTGCCAGAGGAAGTGGCAGAGGCGGGTACAATTACAACGTTTAAAAGACAGGTACATGGATGGGAAAGGTTTAAAGGGATATGGGCCAAACGCAGGCAAATGGGACCAGCTCAACTGTTCAAGGTCAATTTGCGATGGGCATTAAATGTTGCCTCCCCAACGATACCCAGATCCTGAAAAATGAAATACCATGGACACACCTTCACCACACGGATCGGGGAGGTGACCTCCTGTTTATTAAGAGCAACACTGATAAGAATTCTCATCTCATATCCCATGAATAAATGTAAGTGATTAATGACAGGAGTGTGAGTGTTCATGTGGTTTCAGTGGATCTGCTTTCCATCAAGAAGAGTCGTCTATTTTTGCCTTTATTTAGTTTAAATTTGTTTTAAATCATCAGGCTTGTAATGAAAGCTGTGTATTCATTCACAGGCCAAGTTGTGCGTTAAGAGCTAAAACACCTACAGAACTTCTGTGATGGGAACAGAATAAGTGGAACAATATGTTCTGATTCCAGGGAATGTTCTACAACTACCATTACGCAGACACCAAACTGACTCATCCACGGATAGTTTATGGTTGGTGTTTTCTCTATAGCACAAGCCAGGTGTGTACGGTACATCAATTTCTGACCTGATGTTTCATGTAAAAAATGTCATGGAGTCATTGAGTCATAGAGCTATACAGGACAGAAGACAGGCCCTTCGGCCCAACTCGTCCATGCCGACCAAGTTGCCAAAGTGAGCTAGTCCCATTTGCCTGCGTTAGGTCCATATCCCTCGAAACCTTTCCTATCCATGTACCTGTCCAAGTGTCTTTTAAGTGTCATAAGTGTCCCTGCCTCTGCCACTTCTTCTGGCAGCTCGTTCCATTTCCCCACCACCTTCTGTTTGAAACAGTTGCCTCCCTCAGGTCTCCCTTCTCACATTAAACCTCTGCCCTCTAATTTTCTCCCCTACGCTGAAGAAGAGACTGCGACCATTCACCTTATCTATGCTCCTCATGATTTTTTAAACCTCAAGGTCACTCCTCCATCCTACACTCCAGAGAGAAAAGTCCCAGCCGATCCAGTCTCTCCTCCAGCCCCTCTTAACATCCCCGTCAACCTTTTCTGCATCCTTTCCAGTTCAGTGAAATCTTTCCTATAGCAGGGAAACCAGAACTACGCAGTGCTCCAAATGTGGCCTTACCAACGTTTTGTACACTGTAACACGACATCCCAACTCCTGTACTCGGTGCCCTGACCGATGAAGGCCAGCGTGCCAAACACTTTCTTCACCACCCTGTGTCACCGCTTTCAGGGATTATGTACACCCCCAGGTCTCTCTGTTCCACAACACTCCCCAGGGCCCTACCATTCACAGTGTAGGTCCTGCCCTGGTTCGTTTTACCAAATGCAACACCTGAATTAAACTCCATCCTGCCGTCCCACGGCCCACTGGCCCAGTTGATCAAGGTCCTGTTGCGATCTCGGATAATCTTGTTCACAAGTCATAGCAGTCCCTTCACGTTGCAATCCAGCCGGTAAGGCTGTCCACCAGGAGTCCTCATGACGTTCCTCTCCAAGTCACACACTGTCCTGATTTGGAGATTAATCGCCGTTCCTTCATCGCCACTGGGTCTAAGCCCTGGAACTCCCTCCCCAACACCACCGTGGGAGCACCTTCACCAGGAGAACAGCAACAGTTCAAGAAGGTGAATCACCCCCACCTTCTGCAAGGGCAGTTAAGATTAAGGTTAAGATTTCTTTATTAGTCACACGTATGTCGAAACACACAGTGAAATGCATCTTTTGCATGGAGTGTTCTGGGGGCAGCCCGCAAGTGTCGCCACGCTTCCGGCGCCAACATAGCATGCCCACAACTTCCTAACCCGTACGTCTTTGGAATCTGGGAGGAAACTGGAGCACCCGGAGGAAACCCACGCAGACACAGTCCTTGTCTGAGACACTCAGATCCCAAAAACGAATTTAAAAGAAGTTGCACTGAGTCTACATGACAGATCTTTCAGTACAGTACAGTGCTGATGTCTCTGCAAACAAATCTTCAATAGGCCTTTCACCCTGGGCTTTGGTAGAGATTTTCTCCCCTTGCAAGCCTCCTCCGGTGAGTAGAGGTGCTACCTTGCAGCTCCAGTGACCCAGTTTCAATCCTGACCCCTGATGCTGCATTTGTATGTTCTCCCTGTGACCGTGTGGGGTTTTCTCCGGGTGCTCTGGTTTCTTCCCCCTTCCCAGAGATGATCAGGGAGTTGATTGGTTATTGCAAGTTGCCTCAATGTACATGGGAGGTACAATCTGAAGGGAGTTGATGGGAATGTGGGGAGAATAAAATGGGATCAGTGTCGGATTGGTGTAAATGGGTGGTTGATGGTCGGTACAGACTCAGTGGGCCGAAGGGCCTCTGTCTGTGCCGTATGAGGGAGTGCAAGAGGTGGTGTGGTGTTCGGTGTGGAGCTGTGGTGGACAGGGCAGGTGCAGTGCAGCTCTCCAGCTCTTCCTGAATTGTACTGCTGTTAATCATAGTTACTTGTCAACGTTATGCATAAAACAGGCCAGGTCTGACACAGCACGCCAGCCAGCTCTGGTCAATAGGACAAAGTGCTGGAAACACTCAGCGGGTCAGGCAGCGTCTGTGGAGAGAGAAACAGAGATAACACTTCAGGTTAATGGCTCTTCGTCAGAACTGGGAAAGTGAGAAAACAGGTGTGTTTTAGGTTGTGGAGAGAGGGAGGGGTATGTCTGTGATTGGGTGGCAGGTGACACATTGTGTTCATAGCCCTGCACTTAATAAGTCATAGAGTCGTATGGCATGGAAACAGGCCCTTCAACCCAACTTGTCCTTACTGATCAAAATACCTATCCACACTAATCCCATTTGCCTGCATTTGGCCCATATCCCTCTGAAGCTTTCCTATCCATGTACCTGTCCAAATGTTTTTAAAAATGCTTTGGGTTGTTAAGAAGGCGTATGGTGTGTTAGCCTTCATTAGTCGGGATATTGAGTTCAAGAGCTGCGAGGTAACGTTGCAGCTCTATAGAACTCTGGTTAGACGACACTTGGAGTATTGTGTTCAGTTCTGGTCACCTCATTATAGGAAGAATGTGGAAGCTTTAGAGAGGGTGCAGAGGAGATTTACCAGGATGCTGCCTGGATTGGAGAGCATGTCTTATGAGGATAGGTTGAGCAAGCTAGGGCTTTTCTCTTTGGAGAGAAGGAGGATGAGAGGGGACTTGATAGAGGTGTACAAGATGATGAGGCACAGATCGAGTGGACAGTCAGAGACTTTTTCCCATGGCGACAGTGGCTAACATGAGGAGGCATAATTTTAAGGTGATTGGAGGGAGATATAAGGGGGATGTCAGGGGTAATTTCTTTTACACAGAGAGTGGTGGGTGTGTGGAACGCACTGCCGGCAAAGGTTATGGGGGCAGATACGTTAGGGATATTTAAGAGACTCTTAGATAGACACATGAATGATAGAGAAATGGAGGGCTATGTGGGAGGGAAGGGTTAGATAGATCTTAGAGCAGGATAAAATGTCAGCACAACATTGTGGGCCGAAGGGCCTGTACTGTGCTGTAGTGTTCTATGTTCTAAATGTTATAATTGTACCCGCCTCTACCACCTCCTCTAGAAGCTCGTTCCATATACCCACCACCCTCTGTGTGAAAAAGTTGCCCTTAAGATCTGCTTTCAATATTTCCCCTCTCACATTAAACTGTGACCATCCACCTTATCCATGCCCCTCATGATTTTATAAACCTCTATAAGGTCACCCCTCATCCTCCTGCGCTCCAGTGAAAATAATCCCAGCCTATCCAATCTCTCCTTGTAACTTCAGCCGTCCATCCCAGGCAACATTCTGGTGAGTCTCTTCTGAACTCTCTCTATTGCTACCACCTCCTTTATGTAGTGTGGTGACCAGGACTGTAAACAATACTCCCAGTGTGGCCTGACCAATAACTGTCCATTTATTAAGTGGGGCATCACCGGGAGTTGTGGCCACTCACTACTGAAGGCCACTGACCTTGCCATAAACCATAGAGCTACACACCACAGAAACAGGCCCTTCAGCACAACTTGTCCATAATTGTACCCACCTCTACCACTTCCTCTGGCAGCTCGTTCCACGTACCCACCACCCTCTGTGTGAAAAACTTACCTCTCAAGACCCTTTTAAGTCACAAGATCACAGATCACAAGACAAAGGAGCAGAAGTAGGCCATTCGGCCCATCGAGTCTGCTCCATGAGCTACACTAAAACTATTCCTATCTAGCCCCAATTTCCAGCCTTATCCCCATATCCCTTGATACCTCAACTAATTAGATACCCATCTATCTCCTCCTTAAATGCCCCCAGTGATTGGGCCTCCACAGCTGTACGTGGCAAAGAATTCCATAAATCCATGACCCACTCACTTCAAACCTGCACCCTCTGGTTTTAAACTCCCCTACCCTGGGGAAAAGACTCTGACCATTCACCTCATCTACGCCCCTCATGATTTTATAAACCTCTGTGAGGTCACCCCTCAGCCTCCTTCGCTCCAGGGAAAACAGTCCCAGCCTATCCAGCCTCTCCTTACAGCTCAAGCCCTCCAGTCCTAGTAATATCTTTGTAAATCATTTCTGTGTGCGTTCCAGCGTAACGCCATCCTTCCTGTAACAGAGGGACTGCCAAGGTGCATCACTTCCATCTGATTGCCCCTCCAAGCAGGGATTGCCTTGCTAAGTGTTGTATAAGTGCAGAAAGAGAGGACATTTTTTGTAGCTCCAGCAGTTTGGTTGTGTCTGTGTGGGAGGTTCTCCAGCAAGGAATAGGGTCAAATGATCAGGGAACGGAGAAGAAAGATGCCATACATTCCATTCTGCTGCTGCAGATCTTTAGTACAGATTCCAAATGTACTCCCAATAGTCATCCCAACCTTGTCCTTTTCAGGTATTTCACTGACCACCTTTCGAATGTTCTTCTTCTGCCATCGTTTCATTCACCATCTTCCAGACTGGTCGCTGCATGAAAACACGTTCCTGCCGGCTGGCTCCGCACTTTAAACCAGCCACCTTTTGGCTTTGAACCTTCGACCGCTGGGAAATGCTTCTCCTTACTTACATCATCAGATCCTCATGATATCAAACAGCCGTCCGCTCCTCTAAGAAGAACAAATTAAATCTTCCTCTGATTCTCCTCATAACCAAAGTATTGGTATTGGTATTGGTTTATTATTGTCACTTGTACCGAGGTACAGTGAAAAACTTGTCTTACCTACCGATCATATAGATCAATTCATTACGCAGTGCATTGAGGTAGTACAGGGTAAAAACAATAACAGAATACAGAGTAAAGTGCCACAGCTACAGGGAAGTGCAGTGCAGGTAGACAATAAGGTCGTAACTAGGTAGATTGTGAGGTCAAGAGTTCATCTCATCGTATAAGGGAACTGTTCAATAGTCTTATCACAGTGGGATAGAAGCTGTCCTTGAGTCTTGTGGTACGTGCCCTCAGGCTCCTGTATCTTCTGCCTGATGGGAGAGGGGAGAAGAGAGAATGTCCTGGGTGGGTGGGGTCTTTGATTACGCTGGCTGCTTCGCCGAGGCAGTGAGAGATAAAGTCCCTGGAGGGGAGGCTGGTTTCCGTGACGCACTGGGCTGTGTCCACAACTCTCTGCAGTTTCTTGCGGTCCTGGGCAGAGCAGTTGCCGTACCAAGCCGTGATGCCTCTAGATAGGATGCTTTCTATGGTGCATCGATAAAAATTGGTGAGCGTCCCTGCATCTTTCAAGTAAATTTCTTACATAGAACATGGAACAGTACAGCACAGGAGCAGGCCCTTCAGCCCACAATTTCCATGCCAGCCACAATGCTAACTTAAACTAATCCCATCTGCCAGCACATGGTCCATATCTCTCCATTCCCTACCTGGTCGCGGACCTGTCTACATGCCTCTTAAACATTGCCATCGCGTCTGCTTCCACCATTTCCCCCAGCAGCACATTTCAGGCACCTAACACTCTCTGTGTAAAAAAACTTACCCTAAGATCACCATCAAATCTCCTACCTCTTACCTTAAACCTATACCTCGTAAGTCTCCTTTAGGCCTTCCCCCTCTCACCTCTGGTATTTGATGTTTCTTTTGTACTCGCCTGATTTTTTTATATAAGATAAGATTTCTTTATTAGTCACATGTACATCAAAACACACAGTGAAATGCATCTTTGCGTTAGAGCGTTCTGAGGGGCAGCCCGCAAGTGTCCGCCACGCTTCCCGCGCCAACATAACACGCCATTGCCTGATCCACGGTGACACTGTTGTCTGTTGTTCTCCAGCGATCCGGCTCCCATCCTCATCTCCGATGCAGCGTGGAGTTTGTACGTTCTCCCCGTGACCGCATGGGTTTCCCCTGGAGGCTCCCGTTTCCTCCCACATCCCAGGGATGTGGGGGTCGGTAGGTTAATCTGCCACTGTCACTTGACTCTCGTGTGCAGGTGAGAGAGAGGCAAAAGAACCACAAGGGGGGGTTTGACAGGCAGATAGGAAAGAGTAACTTGCAAGGCGACAGGGAAATAATAAGAGGGAGGAAGGGCACTGATGGAATGCTCTGATAGTAGCTGGCAATGGGTTGAATAGCCTTTTTTGTGCTGTAATATCAGTGTGGGAAGGGATTTTTAAATCTATTCTGAACTCAGTCGAGATTTCTGCTTTAAATATCTCACTGGCCTTTGGCAGAGATTGTGTTTTATCAGTTACAGGGGGCTAGTGGTTCCCATTCCAGTTGTGCTCCCTGAAGTTCTGTGTACTATTTCCATCTCCATAGAATGGTATGGGGTTAGTGCAGTGCAGCTTCACTGGGCTGGAATGGTGGGAATATTATATGGGAGAGATTGAGTCAAGTAGGCCGACACAGGAGGAGATCTTATCGAGTCAAACAGCAAAGAAACAGACCCTTCAGCCCATCAAATCTATGTTGACCATCAAGCACCCATTTACATTAATCCTATTTTATTCTCCTCACATTTCCATCAACTTCCCCCAGATTCTAACCCTCATCTAATCAATTAACCCATCAACCTGCATGCCTTTGGGATTTGGGATTTGGGATTTGGGTGCTCAATCAGTCACTGCATAAGTCATAGGGTCATACAGCACGGAAACAGGCCCTTCAGCCGTACTGGTCCATGCTGACCAAGACACCCATCTAAGCTAGTCCCTTTTGCCTGTGTTTGGCCCATATCCCTCTAAACCTTGCCTGTTTATATCCACGGTTCTGAGGTCCAGAGGGTCGAGAACTTCAAGTTCCTAGGAGTGAAAATCACCTACAACCTGTCCTGTTCCAACCACGTAGACGTCACGGCCAAGAAAGCTCACTAGCGCCTCTACTTCCTCAGGAGGCTAAAGAAATTTGGCATGTCCCCTTTGACCCTCACCAACTTTTATCGATGCACCATAGAAAGCATCCTATCTGGATGCATCACGGCTTGGTACGGCAACTGCTCTGCCCGAGACCGCAAGAAACTGCAGAGAGTTGTGGACACAGCCCAGCGCATCACAGAAACCAGCCTTCCCTCCATGGACTCTGTCTACACTTCTCGCTGCCTCGGTAAAGCAGCCACCATAATCAAAGACCCGACCCACCCCGGACATTCTCTCTTCTCTCCCCTCCCATCAGGTAAAAGGTACAAAAGCCTGAAAGCACGTACCACCAGGCTCAAGGACAGCTTCTATCCTGCTGTTATAAGACTATTGAACGGTCCCCAAGTGTGATAAGATTGGTATTGGTATTGGTTTATTGTTGTCACTTGTACTGAGGTACAGTGAAAAACTTGTCTTGCATACTGTTCATACAGATCAATTCATTACACAGTGCATTGAGGTAGTACAGGTAAAAACAATAACAGAATACAGAGTAAAGTGTCACAGCTACAGAGAAAGTGAAGTGCAGGTAGACAATAAGGTGCAAACAAGGTAGATTGTGAGTTCAAGAGTCCATCTCATTGTATAAGGGACAGTAGTGTAGAGGTTAGCGTACTGCTATTACAGCGCTAGCGACCCGGGTTCAATTCCGGCCACTGTCTGTAAGGAGTTTGTACGTTCTCCCCGTGTCTGCATGGATTTCCTCGGGTGCTCCAGTTTCTTCCCACGTTCCAAAGACGTACGGGTTAGGAAGTTGTGGGCATGCTATGTTGGCGTCAGAAGTGTGGCGACACTTGCGGGCTGCCCCCAGAACACTCTACGCAAAGGATGCATTTCGCTGTGTGTTTCAATGTGCTTGTGACTAATAAAGAAATCTTATCTTATCTTATCTTAAGGGAACCGTTTAATAGTCCAAGATGGACTACTTGACCCCACAGTCTACCTTGTTATGACCTTGCACCTTATTGTCTACCTGCACTGCACTTTCTCTGTAACTGTAACACTTTATTCTGCATTCTGTTATTGTTTTCCCTTGTACTACCTCAATGTACTGTGGTAATGAAATGACCTGTATGGATGGCATGCAAAACAAAGCTTTACACTCTACCTCGGTACATCTGACAATAATAAATCAATTCAGCAATTCACCTATTAACCTTTCCTATCCATGAACCTGTACGTGCGTCTTTTAAATGTGTTCATCCAAGTCATTTATAAAAATCACAAAGCGCAGGGGTCACCAACCTCTAGGCAGAATGTGCTCTATCTACCACCACCCTCTGTCTTCTATGAGCGAGCCAATTCTGAATCCATACAGCCACATTTCCCTGGATACCATGCGTCCTGACTTTCTGAATGAGCCTTTCATGAGGAACTTTGTCAAACGCCTTCCTAAAATTGATGTACACCACATCCACTTCTCTTCTGGACCTGGTACACGGCAATGAGCCTAGAATGACATGGAATGCACTGCCAGCAGAGGTTGTGGGGGCAAATACATTAGGGGCATATAAGAGACTCTTAGATAGACACATGAATGATAGAGAAATGGGGGGTATGTGGGAGGGAAGGATTAGATAGATCTTAGAGCAGGATAAAATGTCAGCATAACATCGTGGGCCGAAGGGCCTGTACTGTGCTGTAATGTTCTATGTTCTATGTTCTAAATGTTGTTAATGTACCTGCCTCAACTGCTTCCTCTGGCAGCTCGTTCCATATACAGGTCACCTTCTAGGTTGAAAAAGTTGCCCCTCAGGTTCCCGATCACTCTCTGCTCAGACAGAATCATCCTGACCTCTTTGCCTTTGATCAGCTGCCTCATCAACAAGCCTTTCTCTGTTGTTTGGTCCTCAGAACACCCTCAGATCTTGGGTTTGAGTCTAAAAATGCAATCATGAAGAGGGCATGACCGTGGCTCTACTCAGTTAAGAGTTTGAGAAGATTTGGTATGTCACTGAAGACCCTTACAAATTTCTACAGATGTACAGTGGAGAGCATTCCGACTGGTCGCATCACTGCCTGGTATGGAGGCTCCAATGTACAGGATTGAAAGAGGCTGCAGAGGGTTGTAGACTCAGCCAGCTCCATCACAGGCACAACCCTCCCCACCATCAAGGACACCTTCAAGAGGAAGTGCCTCAACAAGGCAGCATCCATCACTAAGGGCCCTCACCACCCGGGACATGCTCTCTTCTTGTTACTACCATCGGGGAGGAGGTACAGGAGCCTGAAGACCCAAACTCAACGATTCAGGAACAGCTTCTTCCCCTCCGCCATCAGATTTCTCAACAGTCCATGAACCCATGAACACTACCCTGTTATTCCTTTTCGTTTTGTACTATTTAGTTATTTTTGTAATTTACAGTAATGTTATGTCTTTGCACAGTCAGTGATAATAAACCTGTAGCGGTCAGCGTAACGCTTTAAAGTGCCAGCGACCCGGTTTCAATTCCGGCCACTGTCTGCAAGGAGTTTGTACGTTCTCCCCGTGTGTCTGCTTGGGTTTCCTCCGGGTGCTCCGGTTTCCTCCCACATTCCAAAGACGTACGGGTTAGGAAGTTGTGGGCATGCTATGTTGGCGCCAGAAGCGTGGCGACACTTGCGGGCTGCCCCCAGAACACTCTACGCAAAAGATGCATTTCACTGTGTGTTTCGATGTATACGTGACTAATAAAGAAATCTTATCTCTTATTTCTTCTGTCTTAAAAGCCCCCAGTTCTCTAGCCTCTCCTCACAGTGAAACACGAACCCCTCACTGCTCCTTAATGCATCCCTCCTTCCTATGTCCTTTAATAAGTCATTGAAAAGCACACATTATATCCTAATCTTTGATGTGTGTGCCTCAGGGTTTACAACGTTTTATTGCCATGTTTAAACCAAGAAGACAAGTTTTGTTCAGTGATTTGGGTGTGCAACTGAAGCCATTCCCAGCATTGTGAAGTAACTGTGTAAACACCACTCCCTGACCTCCTTTCATTATAATCTGGGCCAACAATGCTGTCTAGAGCAACGCCGGAACTTCAACCCTTCATCTTTCAGATAATACTGTAAACCGATAAGATAAAGCTTTAGGCTAACAGCTCTTCAAGGAAGAGCCAGGACGTTTGTCTTTCTTCCCTCGCCAAGATTCAGCCCTCAGCCACTGAAATCCAGGCTGTTTATTGGATCGCCGAGGACAATGCTGGGTGTAGCTTGTCCTTGCGTTACCCAGTGTGAAGGAAGAAGACATTCATTTATATGGTGTAGAGGAGTTTTCCTGGATTGGAACAGCCAACATAATCAAAGACCCCTCCCACCCCGGGCATGCTCTCTTCTCCCACCTCCCATCGGGCAGAAGATGCAAAAGCCTGAAAGCACGTACCACCAGGCTCAAGGACAGCTTCTATCCCACAGTCATAAGACTATTGAACGGTCCCCTAGTGCGATAAGATGGACCCTTGACCTCACAATCTACCTCGTTATGACCTTGCACCTTATTGTCTGCCTGCACTGCACTTTCTCTGTAACTGTGACACTTTATTCTGCATTCTGTTGTTGTTTTCCCTTGTACTACCTCAATGCACTGATGTGATGAAATGATCTGTATGGATGGCATGCAGAACAAAGTTTTTCACTGTACCTCGGTACATGTGACAATAATAAACTAATTCTAATTCCAAATATTTCAGTTATAAGGAGAAACCCAACAGGCCGGGACTGCCTTCGCTGGGGCAAGGGAGGCTGAGGGGTGATCTGACAGAGGTGTATAAAATTGTGAGGGGATCGATAGGTTAGATTGTGTGAATCCTTTGCCCATGGTGGAGGTATCCAAGACAAGGTTTAGAGGGGATCTGAGGGGGAATTGTTTCACACAGAACAGTTGGAATCTGGAATGCACTGTCCGAGGGGTTGGTGGAGGCAGAGACTCTCACAACATTTACAAAGCAGCTAGACAAGCGCTTGAAACGCCAAAGCTCACAAGGCTATGGAGCGAATGCCGGTAAATGGATTAGTGTAGATAAGGACAATGGACAGCATGGCCAGGGTGGGCTGAATGGCCTGTTTGTGTGCTGTACGATTCTGTGAATCTATAATCAGCAACCCTGGGACACTTTAGAGGGCAGCTGAGCTCCAGTGTTGGACTCCTCAAAGACTCCACTGTCAAGTCAAGTTGGTGCACAAGTACGGGGAGGTACCAGTACAATGAAAGACTTGCTTGCAGCAGTGTCACAGGCACATAAATTTAGATAGCACATAGAACAAAACTTATACTTGAATTATACATAAAATTATACCATAAAGTGAAAAAAAAGACGAGATAAGATTTCTTTATTAGTCACATGTACATCAAAACACACAGCAAAATGCATCTTTTGCGTAGAGTGTTCTGGGGGCAGCCCACAAGTGTCGCCACTCTTCCGGCGCCAATATAGCATGCCCACAACTTCCTAACCCTTACGTCTTTGGAACGTGGGAGGAAACCGGAGCACCTGGAGGAAGCCCACGCAGACACGGGGAGAACGTACAAACTCCTTACGTTCTCCCCGTATGAAAAAAAAGCAAGACCTTAGTGCGAAAAGAACCGCAATCAGTGACAAGTGCATGGTAGTGCAAGAGGTGGTCTGTAGTTTTAAGGTTTCTTTATCAGTCACATGTACATCGAAACACGCAGTGAAATGCATCTTTTGCGTGGAGTGTGCTGGGGGCAGCCAGCAAGTGTCGCCACGCTTCCGGTGCCAACATAGCATGCCCACAACTTCCTAACCCGTACGTCTTTGGAACGTGGGAGGAAACTGGAGCACCCGGAGGAAACCCACGCAGACACGGGGAGAACGTACAAACTCCTTACAGACAGCGGCCAGAATTGAACCCGGGTCTCTGGCGCTGTAATAGCGTTATGCTAACCGCTACACGACTGTGCCTGTTCCGTTGCTGAGGTAGGGTTAGGGTTGGAGAGATAGAGAAAGAGAGAGAGGGATTAGTTTATTGTCATATACACCAGGGTGCAATGAAATTCCTTGCTCGCGTGAAGCTCACAGGGTAAACAGTGTACGTGGTAATAATGAATACAGCGACGAACACAAAACAACAGAACGGTGCAAAGATTGTAGAGCAAACTGAGGTAGTGCAACAAGAAATGCTACAGTGATGACAACAGAAGAGGTGAGTTAAGAGTCTGAGAACGTGGCAGCCCCACCGGGAAGGGGATGTGAAAGGGGATGTGAAAAGGGCAGGCATGGCAGTGTCACGGTTAGCGTAATGCTTTTACAGCGCCAGCAACCCGGGTTCACTTCCGGCCGCTGTCTGTGAGGAGTTTATACGTTCTCCCCGTGACCGCTTGGGTTTCCTCCGGGTGCTCTGGTTTCCTCCACATTCCAAAAGACGTATGGGTTAGGAAGTTGTGGGTGTGCTATGTTGGCGCCGGAAGTGTGGCGACACTTGAGGGCTGCCCCCAGAACACTCTACGCAGAAGATGCATTTCACTGTGTATTTCGATGTACATGTGACTAATAAAGATCTTATCTTATTTTATCTTAAGAGGTGATTGGTTCTGACAGCAGTGGGGAAGAAGCTGTCCTTGAGTCTGGACGTCCGCGCTTTCAAGCTCCTGTATCTTCTCCAGGGAGGTGGAGGAGAGGAATGCGAATGGCCAGGGTGGCAGGCGTTCTTGACGATACCATTAGCCTTCCTGATGCAACATACCAAGAAGGTGGACGGCATGGAAGGAAGTGAGGAGCCAGTGACGGACTGGGCAGTGTTTACCACTCTCTGCAGGTTCTGTCAGTCCAGAGCAGGCAGAGGTGCAACCCATCAGGATACTTTCTGTATAAATTGTGCAGAAATCCATTGAAGGTCACTGGTAGAAGGATTATAGAGTAGTTGAGGTTGTTTTATTTTCACCTAAAAAGTAACAGAGGCTCACTGCCTGAGGTTAAAGACCCTCATCACAGTTAAACAGTGTGAAGGAACACGTGGAGACCATTAACCTGCAAGGCTACAGATCGGGGCTGGGAGAGGTTAGCAGAGACCAGCTGCCTGAATGGCATCCGTCTCGCACTTACTTCCCTGTGGTTCTGATGATTTGAGTGAGCAACAGATATTGCACCAGGACAACAAGTACATCATCACTGTTCTCCTTCAGAATGATTTCCACCCGAGTAGGAGAGATCAGGTCTCATCCAAGGAATGCCAACTTCCACGTGTCTTCACCCCTTCACTGAGGGACTTTGTGTGTTAGACTGTGTCTCTGTGACAGAACGTCTGTCCCCAACCTCCTGACTCAGCGACAGAATGCTCCCAGCCTGACCCCACTGCTCAAGTCAAGTCAAGTCAAGTCGAGTCGAGTTTATTGTCATGTGCACAAGTTCCGTGAAGTACAGGTACAATGAAAGACTTGCTTGAAGCAGCATCACAGGGACATAGGTACAGACAACACACAGAAATTAAATTATACAAGAGAGTGAAACACTGTGCAAAGCAAGACCTTAGTGCAATAAAAACCACAATCAGAGACAAGTCCACGGCAGTGCAGGAGGTGGTCTGTAGTGTCCCGGTGCTGAGGTAGGGTTAGGGTTGCACAGGTCAGTTCAAGAACCTGATAGTTGTACCTGGTGGTGTGGGACTTCAGGCTTCTGTACCTCCTGCCCGATGGGAGCTGCGAGAAGATGGCACGGCCCTGATGGTGGGGATCTTTGACGATAGATGCCTCCTTCTTCAGGCAGCGCCTCCTGTAGATGCTGTCAGCGGTGGGGAGGGCTGTGCCTGTGATGGACCGGGCTGTGTCCACTACTCTCTGCAGCCTCTTGCGCTCCTGTGTGTTGGAATTGCCTACCAGATCGTGATGCAACCAGTCAGGACACTTTCAACAGTGCATCTGTAGAAGTTTGTTAGCGTACTTGGTGACATGCCAGATCTCCTTAAGCTTCTAAGAATGTAGAGGCACTGGCGTGCTTTCTTTGTGATTGCATCTATGTGCTGGGCCCAGGACAGGTCATCTGAGATGTTAACAACCAGGAATTTGAACTATTGCTTATATTATCGTTTACTGGAATTGCACAACTTCAGTTTGAGTTTCTTGTTGATGTCAATGTCCGAGCCGAAAGATTATTTAAGATCAATGACCGGAGATGTGTCCGCCTTCTGATTCCCTACTTGCTAATGTGGAACTAATTAGTAAATTGGTTTATTATTGTCACATGTACTGAGGTACAGTGAAAAACTTTGTTTTGCATGCCGTCCATACAGATCATTTCATCACATCAGTGCATTGAGGCAGTACAAGGGAAAACAATAACAGAATGCAGAATAAAGTGTTACAGTTACAGAGAAAGTGCAGCGCAGGCAGACAATAAGGTGCATGGGCCACGATGAAGTAGATTGTGAGGTCACCTTATTGTACTAGGGGACCCTTCAATCGTCTTATGACAGTGGGATAGAAGCTGTCTTCTCTCTTGTCCCCATCCAATTGGGTAGAAGATACACCATAGGCTCAAGGACAGCTACTATCATGTACTACCTCAATGCACTGTTGTAATGCACTGCAATGCGCTGCATAATCAAATCAAAGACCCCACCCACCTGGGTCATTCTCTCTTCTCTCCTCTTCCATCGGGTAGAAGATACAGGAGCCTGAGGGCACGTACCACCAGGTTCAAGGACAGCTTCTACCCCACGGTGAGAAGACTATTGAACAGTTCCCTTATACAGTGAGATGGACTCTGACCTCACGATCTACCTTGTTGTGACCTTGCACCTTATTGCACTGCACTTTCTCTGTAGCTGTGACACTTTGTACTGTTATTGTTTTTACCTGTACTACCTCAATGCACTTTGTACTAACTCTTGTAACTGCACTGTGTAATGAATTGACCTGTACGATCGGTTTGCAAGACAAGTTTGTGACTGTACCTCGGTACAAGTGACCCCTGTCTTGTCAGCTAATGAACAGCAGCAGCCCTGACCACAGCCGTGGCCTACTCTGCCAAGGGTAAGGATGACAGGCAAGGGGGCGCACCACCACCTACAGGTTCCCCTCCCAGTCGCACACCGTCCCGACTCGGAAATACATTGCAGGTCCTTCATTGCTGGATCTAAATCCTGGACTCCCTCCCCAGCAGCACTGTGGGAGCACCTTCACCAGAAGGACTGAAGTGGTGTAAGGAGGCAGCTCACCCCCACAAGGGGCATTTAGGGATGGGCAAAAAATTCTGGTCCTGCCAGGGATGCTCAGATCCTGAGAAATGAATAAACCAGAATCATCTCACCAAGGAGGGATGACACAAAGCAGATGACACAAAGATTGGTGGTGTTGTGGGCAGTGTAGAAGGTTACCAAAGGATACGGCGGGATATAGATCACTTGCAGATACGGGCAGAGAAATGGCAGATGGAGTTTAATCCAGGCAAGTGCGAGGTGATTGCACTTTGGGAGATCTAATGTAAGGGGAAAGTACGCAGTTAATGGCAGGACCATTAAGAGTGTTGTTGTACAGAAGGATCTTGGGGTTCAAGTCCATAGCTCCCTGAAAATGGCCGCACAGGTTGATAGGGTGGTAAAGAAGGCGTACGGCACGCCTGCCCTTATTAGTCGAGGAACTGAGTTCAATTGAGTTGCAGCTTCATAAACCTTTAGTTGGGCTGCATCTGGAGTATTGCATTAATTTCTAGTCGCCCCATTACAGGAAGGATGTGGGGGCTTCGGAGAGGGTGCAGAAGAGGTTCACCAGGATGCTGCCTGGATTAGAGGGTGTGAGCTATAAGGAGAGGTTGGACAAACTCTGGATTGTTTTCCCTGGAGAGGCGGAGGCTGAGAGGAGACCTGATAGAGGTTTATAAGATAACGAGAGGCATATATAAAGTAGACAGCTGGTATCTTTTTCCCAGGGTCGAATACCAGAGGTCATGCATTTAAGGTGAGAAAGGAGATGTGCGGGGCAGGTTTTTTTTTACACAGAGAGCAGTGGGTGCCTGGAATGTGCTGCCAGGGGTGGTGGTGGAGGGAGATATGATAGAGGCGTTCAAGAGGCTCTTAGATAGGCAAATGAATGTGCAGAGAATGAAAGGATATGGACCATGTGCAGGCAGCAGTGATTAGTTTCATTAGGTGCCATTAGCTTAATTGGTTTGTCACAACATGGTGGGCTGAAGGGCCTGTTCCTGTGCTGTACTGTTCTGTGTTCCTATAAGGGTGCCTGCTTTGGTGTCTCTGTGAATAAAATCTGTCCAAGATGCCAGTGATACTTGTATGGGTGTAAAGTACATGTTGTCAGTGATACACCTTGAACAATGCCCATTACAGAGTGTACAGACTGATAAACAGGAGACACTGACCTCGCACTCTTGGGGGTTTCTTCAAATATCCACCAGGCCCCTCAAGCCTCCCCCAGTGTTCAATATGATCGTAGTTGATTTCTGCTGGCCTCAACCACTCTTCTGTGCCAGTTCCCCACAGCCCTCAGTTCCTCGATCTTTTAAATATCTATCTCCAAGTTAAATATCACGAATGATCCGGCCTCTCCCACCTTGGGGGCAGAATATTCCAGAGATTCACCAGCCTCTGAGAGAAGAAATTTCTGCACACCTCAGTTTTAAATGACCAGCTTCTTATTTTGTATCTACATCCCCTTGTTCAAAACTCTCCCACTGTAAAGTGTACTGTACAGTTATTGTTTTTGTCTGTACTACCTCAATGCACTCTGTATGAACCCAATGTAACTGCACTGTGTAATGAATTAACCTGTACGATCGGTATGCAAGACAAGTTTTTCACTGTAACTCAGTACAAGTGACAATAGTAAACCAATGGAAACATCTCAACATCTATCCTGTCAAGTCCCCTTAGGATCTTTTCTGTCTGAATAAGGTCACCCCTCCTTCTTTTCAACTCCAAGGAATGCAGACCCGAACTGTCCAGTCTTTCTTGACAGGACAAGTCTCTCATCCCAGGAATTAACCAGGTGAACCTCCTTTGAACTGTCTCCAATGTTACAATATCCTTCCTTAGATCAGGGACCAAAACTATGCGCAGTCATCATACACTATCTTGGGAATGTTCCAAAGACATCAATACAGCCCCGACTCGATCCTTAAAGGGGCGACACCCTTAAGGCAATGATTCTTGTTCACAGCCTTTATGGCCATACAACATAAGAGGCCATTCAGCCTGCTGAGTCTATGCTGACTCTCACAGCAGTGCCGTTGCCCCAATAACATTTTTCCCCTGCATTGCCAACCTTTCTATCAGCTCCGCTGAGATCAACCCTGAGAGGTAATTAATGGCAATTAACCAACGAACCCGCATGTCTTTGGGATGTGGGAGAAAACCGGAGCACCCGGGGGAAAGTCATGTGGTCACAGGGAGAACGTGCAAACTCCACACAGACAGCGCCGGAGGTCAGGATTGAACCTGGGTCTCTGGAGCTGTGAGGCAGTGGATCCTTTAGCAACGTCACTGTGTCACCCAGGTTTGTATATGTCATAGAGTCAGAAACGGGCCCTTCAGCCCAACTCATCCACGCCGACCAAGTTGCCTACCTGGGCTAGTCCCATTTACCTGCATTTGGCCCATATCCTTCTAAACCTTCCATACTTATCCAAGTGTCTTTTAAACGTTGTAATCGTGTTCGCCTCTACCACTTCCTCTGGCAGCTAATTCCGTATACCCATCACTCTCTGTGTGAAAATCTTGCCCCTCAGGTCCCCTTTAAATCTTTCACCTCTCACCTTAAACCTGTTTTTAGACTCTCCAACCTGGGGAAAAGACTGTGACCGTCCACCTTATCCCTGCCCCTCATGATTTTATAAACGTCTGTAAGGTCACCCCTCAGCCTCCTTTGCTCCAGGGAAAACAGTCCCGGCCTATCCATCCTTTCCTTATAACTCAAGCCCTTTAATCCCGGCAACGTTCCTATGAATCTTTCCTGCACCACCTCTAGTCTAATGTAGTGTGACGACCAGAACTGAGCACAATGCTCCAAGTGTGGCCTCACCAGCGTTTTCTACAACTGTACCATGACGTCCCAACTCTTGTACTCAGTACCCTGACCAATGAAGGTTAGCATTACAAACACCTTCTTCACCACCCTGTCTCCCTCTGTCATTGCTTTCATGGAACTATGTACCTGTACCCCGAGGTCTTGCTGTTCTACAGCACTCTCCAGGGCCCTGTGATTCATGTGTGTGCATGTGTTGGGCAGGGTGGCGCAATGTGGGGAGGGAGATTGGAGAAACTGTGGAATAAAATTATCTTCCTGAATAAACACTGCCATCTTCTCGCAGCTACCATCGGGCAGGAGATACAGAGGCCTGAAGTCCCACACCACCAGGTTCAGGAACAGCTACTTCCCTTCAACCTTTTGGTTCTTGAACCAACCGGCACAACCCTAATCACTACAGTCTAGCAACACTATGACCACATTGATCACTCTGCACTAAAATGGACCTTTTCTTTGTTCTAATTGTGTTCTCTTGTAAAAATTGTGTATAATTTATATTTGAGTTTTTTCTTGTGAATGCTGCTTATCTGATGCTCTGTGCCTGTGATGCTGCTGCAAGTAAGTTTTTCATTGTACCTGTGCACACATGGACTTGTGTGTATGACAATAAACTCCACGGTGACTTCGAATCTGCCCCCTTCAGTTGAGTCATGCACCTTTGTGTTTCCCCCGTACTTTACATCAGCTCCCTGAACCTAATGACAGACAGGTCGCACTTTTCAAATCGCTCTACCACTTGTTTCTGAATTTGGAATTTACCTCTTAACTTTGCTGACACTTGAGATGGAAATTTTGAATTTTATTTTGAACCTGAGAATAAATGGCAGCTGGTGTCGGGAAAGCTGACTGTGAAGTTAATTTTTTAAAACAAAAAAAAATTCCAGCAGGTTCAACAAAATCCTTCAGAGAGAGAAAACTACCAGCTACACTTCACTGATGGTGAGTGCGGGTAAGTTCTCCTTTGAACGGGTACAGCACACAAGAGCTTCGAACAAGGGTGTGTACAGCAAGACTGGTTCTTGGACACGTGGTGATGTCACCACATATTATGGACACATGACTTATGCACATAACTATGTCCAAATACACCACACCTAGATTGTCTTATACCTGTCTTCAGTTCCTCTTAGCTGAGCTCTGAAAAATTTCATCATCTCCTTGAGAACCTGTGTCCATATCACACTAGTAGGACTGGAAGATTTGGTTCTTCAAAGGATTTAACTCCAACCAATTTCGGAAGAGAGATCACAGCCACTTTCTGACGGCGACTGGGTGAGAGGCCAGCTTTGGTGCTGACGCTCATTTCATAGACTCAGATTTATACAGCACGGAAACAGACCCTTCGGCCCAACCTGTCCATGCTGACCAAGATGTCCATCCGAGCTTAGTCCCATTTGCCGGCGTTTGGCCCATATCCCTCTGAACCTTTTCGAACCATGTACCTGTCCAAGTGTCTTTTGGACATTGTAATTGTAGAGCGGTGCAGCACAGAAACAGGCCCTTCGGCCCAACAAGTCTGTGTCGACCATTAATCATCCATTTACATATTCTTAATTTTTTAAAATTTTATTTTTAATATTACAGCACAGTACAGGCCCTTTGGCCCACGATGTTGTGCCGACATTTTATCCTGCTCTAAGATCTATCTAACCCTTCCCTCCCACATAGCCCTCCATTTCTCTATCATTCATGTGCCTGTCTAAGAGCCTCTGCCGGCAGTGCGTTCCACCCACCCACCACTCTCTGTGTAAAAAAACTTACCCCTGACATCCCCCTTATACCTTCCTCCAATCACCTTCAAATTATGCCCCCTCGTGTTAGCCATTTTCATCCTGGGAAAAAATAAAAATGTAAATATCACCAACAATTTGTCCTGGTCCAGCCATGATGATTCTAAGGCCAAGAAGGCACACCAACGCTCCTACTTCCTAAGAAGGCTAAAGAAATTTGGCATGTTCCTGTTGACCCTCATCAATTTTGATAGATGCACCATAGAAAGCATCCTATCTGGATGCATCATGGCTTGGTATGGAAACTGCAGAGAGTTGTGGTCACAGCTCAGCACATCACGGAAACAAGCCTCCCCTCCATACTCTGCTTACGCTTCCCGCTGCCACGGGAAAGCAGCCAACATAATCAATGACTGGTCCGACCCCGGGCATTCTCTCTTCTCCCCCCTGTCACAAACCAGCAACAAAAGAAACACACTGAGCATGATTCAGTGTTAAAAACTATTTTATTAATCACTACTTATGATAATACGTAAAATAAAAGTTAAAAAAAAAATGTTAGTATGTTAGAATTCAAGAATGTTAAACCTCGAACGTTAACCCCAAAACTAAACTCTTCGTGTGTGTGTGTGACAAAGTCCCAAACTCCCAGTCCCTGAATGGTTCTTAAAGTTCAGTTCCGCAAGCCATAAGGTGAAACATGAGCAAGGGCTTCTTCAACAACCACCGTTGTCTGAAGATAAGATGTAGATGTAGAAAAACATAGAGAGAGTACATACGAAATCCGAATGTTCCAGGATGGAACCCAAACGACACTCCAGTATTTACTCGGCAGTGACTTCCTCACCCCGAAAAGCATCGGAACCGTGGTCGTCCACACACAAATACCTGTTTCCTTCTACAGGTCAGCAACAAAGTGAACTCCACCGGATTACTTCCAACTCCCATACATGGATTTCAGTGGCAAACACAGTTATTGTTTCTCATCCATCGATAGAGAAAACAAGCAGGCTGGTGTCTCTCTCCCTTCTCTCTCTCTCTCCTTCTTCTTCTGACTTCTTCAACAATGTCATTACGTCCTTTATCTTCTATTGACGTAAGCACGCCCCACACACACACATACACACACACTCTCTATCTTAAAGGGACTTTCACTGAGTCCGTAACACCCCTCCCATCAGGCAGAAGATACAAAAGCCTGAAAGCACGTACCACCAGGCTCAAGGACAGCTTCTATCCCACTGTTATAAGACTATTGAATGGACTTCTTGTACGATAAGATGGACTCTTGACCTCACAATCTACCTCATTATGGCCCTTGCACCTTATTGTCTGCCTGCACTGCACTTTCTCTGTAACTGTAACACTTTATTCTGCATTCTGTTATTGTTTTTACAACCGCGATGTATTTACGTATGGCTTGATCAGTCTGCCAGCACATAAACAAAGTTTTTCACTGTATCTCGGTACATGTGACAATAATAAACCAACCACAATTCCATTTTTATTCTCCCACAATTCTCATCAACTCTCCCTGACTCTCTTACCCCTCACCCACACACCAGGGGCAAGTTATGGTGGGCAATTTACACCAACCCACACATCTTTGTGATGTGGGAGGGAACCAGAGCACCCGGGGGAAACCCACACGGTCAGAGGGAGAACGTGCAAACTCCACACAGACAGCACCCGAGATCGGGATCGAACCAGGGTCTCTGGTGCTGTGAGGCAGGGCAAGCACAGTAGCGTAGCGGTTAGCGTAACGCTATCACAGCGCCAGCAACCCGGGTTCAATTCCGGCTGCTGTCTGTAAGGAGTTTGTACGTTCTCCCTGTGTCTGCGTGGGTTTTCTTCCAGGTGCTCCGGTTTCCTCCCACATTCCAAAGACGTACGGGTTAGGAAGTTGTGGGCATGCTATGTTGGCGCCGAAAGCGTGACGACACTTGCGGGCTGCCCCCAGAACACTCTACACAAAAAGTATTTCACTGTGTGTTTCAATGTACATGTGACTAATAAAGATACCTAATCTTATCTTATCTTATCTTATTTTACCACTGTGCCGCTGAAAATTAACGGAAAGAAAGTCAGTCAGTTGCCAAGTACATTAGAGTGACGTCTCGCAGTTGGAGAAGAGGCACGTACAAAACAAATAAATCATTTGCATATTTAAAAAAGCAGAACATCTTTCTGACGTATGTACCTCAAAAAAATAATCAGCTTCTCCCTCTCATTGTTGGCTGGAAAATATTAATTGCAGCTAATTAGATAAATTCAAAAATATGAAGGCAGAGGTTAATTTAATGAAATCTGGATTAGAGGATCTATTTGAGAATGACAGCAATTTAGTAATGAGTCACAAAACAAAATCTATTCCTGGATTGGGGAGTTTATATATAAAGGAACAGATACTGGGGAATGAGTTACGGGTTGGAATCTAATCAAGGGGTGCAGATGGTTCATATACATAGTGTCTGTTTTTAACAAGTCTGCAGGCATGGAAGTTATTGTGCTGTGGATACTGATGGTCTATTGTAATCATACAGTCATACAGCAGAGGAACAGGCCCTTCAGCCCACTGAGTCCATGCTGACAATCAAGCCATTACACTAATCCTAGAAGGGCCGAATCGCCTGTTTTCTGTGCTGTTGTGTTCTATGGTTCTATTCATCTGATTCATCTTCTTATTCCGATACACTTGCAGGTGGTGTCATTGAGTCATAGAGAGATCTAGCAGGGAAACAGGCCCTTCAGCCCATTGAGTCCACCCAACCATCAACCACCTGCTTACACCAATCCTACATTAATCCTATTTTATTTTCCCGATATTTTCATCAATTCCTCACCGATTCTACCCCTCATCCACACACTAGGGGACAACTGACAATGACCAATCAACCTGTCGACTGGCACATCTTTGGGATAGAGTCATAGAGTTACACAGCACAGAAACAGGCCCTTCAGCCCATCTTGTCCATGATGACCATGGTGCCCACCATTGTTAGTCCCATTGGCCCATATCCCTCCCAACCTTTCCTATCCCTGTACTGATCCAAATGATTTTTAAATGTTATTGTACCCAGCTCGTTCCATATACCCGCCACCCTCCGTGTGAAAATGTTGCTCCTCAGGTCCCTTTTAAATCTTTCCCCTCTCACCTTAAACCTGTGCCTTCTAGTTTTTGGTTCCATTCCCCTGGGAAAATGACTATGTGCATTCACCCTATCTGTACCCCATGAATTTATACACCTCCATAAAATCGCCCACGTTCTAAGGTATAAAGTCCCAGCTGACCCAACTCCCTATGACACAGGCCCTCAAGTCCTGGCAACGTTCTCCTAAAACTTCTCTGCACTTTTCCCAGCTTAGTGACATCTTTCCTACAGCAGGGTGACCAAAACAGTACACGATACTCCAAGTGCGGCCTCACCAGCCTCTTGACCAATGTGCGAGGAAACTGGACCACACAGAGGAAGCCCCAGCCACAGGGAAACCCCTCCTCTCCCCAACGGGTGGCACGGTAGTGTAGTGGTTAGCGTAACCCTATTACAGCGCCAGTGACCTGAGTTCAATTCCGGCCACTGTCTGTAAGGAGTTTGTACGTTCTGCCCAGCGACCCGGGTTCAATTCCGGCCGCTGTCTGTAAGGAGTTTGTACGTTCTCCCTGTGTCTGCGTGGGTTTCCTCCAGGTGCTCTGGTTTCCTCCCCCATTCCAAAGACGTACGGGTTAGGAAGCTGAGGGCATGCTATGTTGGCGCCGGAAGCGTGGCGACACTTGCGGGCTGCCCCAAGAACACTCTACGCAAAAGATGCATTTCACTGTGTGTTTTGATGTACATGTGACTAATAAAGAAATCTAAAAATCTAAAAATAAACAAGGAAAGGAATTATCGATATTTCGAGTTGAAACCCTGCATCAGTCCTGATTCTTTTCCCCCCACAGATGCTGCTTAACCCACTGAGTTCCTCCAGCAGATTGTTAGCTGATCACGTCTCGCCAATGCGATTGAATTTTTTTGAAGTGGTAACTACGAAAATTGATGAAGGCAGTATGATAGATGTGGTCCACTTGGATTTAGCAAGGCTTTTGATGAGGTCCTGCTCTGTAGGCTGGCTCAGAAAGTTAGGCAGAATGGATCTAAAATTAGTTTGGTGGTTGGCGGGATACTGTAGCGGTGGAAGGGTGCTTTGCTGACTGGACGCCTGTTACAAGTGGTGCAGAACATGGAACACTACAGCGCAGTACAGGCCCTTCGGCCCACAATGTAAGATAAGATAAGATTTCTTTATTAGTCACATGTACATTGAAATACACAATGAAATGCATCTTTTGTGCAGAGTGTTCTGGGGACAGCCCGCAAGTGTCGGCACGCTTCCAGCGCCAACATAGCATGCCCACAACTTCCTAACCCGTACGTCTTTGGAATGGGGGAGGAAACCAGAGCACCTGGAGGAAACCCACGCAGACACAGGGAGAACGTACAAACTCCTTACAGACAGCGGCCGGAATTGAACCCGGGTCGCTGGCGCTGTAATAGCGTTACGTTAACCACTACACTACCGTGCCTGCCTAAGGGATTGTTTGTGCCGAAGGGATTGGTGCTGGGACCTTCGCTGTTTGTGATACATACAAATGACTTGGATCAGAATGTAGGGGGTATGATTAGTAAGTCTGACACAATTGACACGAAAATTGGCAGAGTCGTAGATAATGAAGAAGGTTGTCTAAGGATACAGCGGGACATAGGTCAGCTGGAAAGTTGATCAGTACAGTGGCAAATGGAATTTAATCCAGACAGGTGTGAGGTGGTGCACTTTGGGAGGTCAAATTCTAGTAGAACATATAAAGTAAATGGCAGGGATATTGGGAATGCTGATGTACAGAGAGACCTTGGAGTGCAAACCCATAGCTCCCTGGAAATGGCAACATAGGTGGACAGGGCGGTGAGAAAGGAACTTGGTTTGCTTGCCTTTGCAGACCAAGGTTTTGAATATAAGAGTTGAACGCAACTTTGCAGTTGTACAAAACATTAATTGAAACTCAGTTAGAGTACTGTGTACAGTTCTGGTTGTCACACTACAGCAAGGGTGTGGTAGCAATAGAGAGGGTGTAGAAGAGATTCACCGGGTGGTTGCCTGAAATGGAGGGCTGTCGTTATAAGGAGAGATTGGATAGGCTGGGATTATACCCACTTGAACATAGGAGGCTGAGGGCTGATCTTATGGAGGTTTATGAAATTATGAGGGGCATAGATAGGGTAGATAGTCTTTGGAGAGAAGGATTCCCTTTGGAGAGAAGGTGACTTGATAGAGGTGTACAAGATAAGAGACATAGAGCAAGTGGACAGTCAGAGACTTTTTCCCGGGGTGACAATGGCTAACACGACGGGGCATAATTTTAAGGTGATTGGAGGAAGAAATAAGGGGGATGTCAGAGGCAAGTTTTTTACACGGAGAGTGGTGGGTGCGTGGAACACACTGCTGGAAGAGGTTGAGGGGGCAGATACATTAGGGACATTTAAGAGACTCTTAGATTGCCGCATGAATGATAGAGAAATGGAGGGCTATGTGGGAGGGAAGGGTTAGATAGATCTTAGAGCAGGATAAAATGTCGGCACAACACCTTGGGCCGAAGGACCTGTACTGTGCTGTAATATTCTATGTTCTAGATAGTCAGAATTTTTTCCCATGGGCAGGGGAGTCTAGAACTAGAGGCCACAGGTTAAGGGTAAGAGGGGAGAAATTTAAAGATGATCTGAGGGGCAGGTTTTTCACAAAGAGGGCGGTGAATATTTAGAGGTGGTGGTGGAGGCAGATACAATTACAACGTTTCAAAGGCATTTGGGCAGGTACTTGGGGAGGAGTAGACGGATATGGGAATAATACGGGCAAATGGGATTAGCATGGACAGGCATCACAGTCAGCGTAAACTTCGTGGGCCAAAGGGCCTCTTATTTTGCTGTATGACTCTACGACTACAAGTGGTGTGTGTGACCACTGACCGGACACGGTAGAATGAGTTGGATCCCCAGTGCTTGAGTTGCAGTCATGGCTCTCGGTACGTGCTGAGGTAAGTCCTGCACCGCCCGTGTCCACCTGTCATCAAGTATCCAGTCAACCCTGCGCTCAGAAGGAAATTCAGATTGTGGCTGGCAATGAGCTCTGTAAACATCCCATCGTGGGTTGCATAGCTGTGCACCATTCCAACATTCCGAAAGGAAATTATAACAAGTTCATGCTTGACCTTAATTCCTGGCATGCTTTTCCAACTAGGTTAGAAAACAGAACATAGAGCAGTACAGCACAGGAACAGGCCCTTCAGCCCACCACGTCTGTGGTAAGCACGATGCTAAATTGAACTAAATCTCTTCTACCTGTCTGTATCCCTCCATTCCCAGCCTGTTCATGTGTCTAAAAGCCTCTTAAACACCACTGTTGTATCTGCTTCCAACACCACCCCTGGCAGCCCGTTCCAGGCACCCACCACTCTCTGTGTAAAAACCTTGCCCTGCACATTTCCTTTAAACTTTCCCCCTCTCACCTTAAAAGCATATCCTCTAGTATTTGACATTTCTAACCTGGGAGAAAGATCCTGACTGTCTACCTCTCATCATTTTATAAACCTCTATCAGGTCTCCCTTCAGCGTCCGATGCTCCAGAGAAAATAACCCAAGTTTGTACAACTTCTCCTTATCCCTTCTAATCCAGGGAGCATCCTGATAAACCTCTTCTGCACCCTTTCCAAAGCTTCCGCAGAGTGTTTGTCCAGTTTTTATCAGTAAAAACGAAAAAAATGTCAAGCCTTGTATGTAGAATAATAGAAACTCAGGAATGAATTGCAAGCTGAGGATTAATATCAAGAGTAATGGAGTGGGTTACAGGTTAGAATCTAATCAACAGGATTAGGGAGGCTTTATATTTAGAACAGTTATTACGTAGGTGTAAGCTACAGACTGGAATCTAATCAAAATATTTGGATGTTTATGTGTGGAATAACAGATAGTCTGGTGAGTGTTAGAGGTTCATTTCTGATTGAGGTATTGGGGGTGGGTGTTATGGTTTTTGTATAGAGAGCCTGTACAGAGAAGCAGCGGAGAGTAGTGGACTCAGCCCAATACATCACGGGCACATCCCTCCCCACCATTGGGAGTATCTACAGGAGGCGCTGCCTCAAGAAGGCAACATCCATCATCGAAGATCCCCACCATCCGGGCCACGCCATCTTCTCACAGCTCCCATCGGGCAGGAAGTACAGAAGCCTGAAGTCCCCACACCACCAGGTTCAGGAACAGCTACTTCCCTTCAACCATTTGGTTCTTGAACCAACCGGCACAACCCTCATCACTACCTCAGTACAGCAACACTATGACCACTTTGCACTACAATGGACTTTGTTTTTGTTCAGATTGGTTTCTTTCTTGTGTATAATTTATGTTTTTCTTGTGAATGCTGCTTATCTGATGCTCTGTGCCTGTGATCCCACTGCAAGCAAGTATTTCATTGCACCTGTGCACACATGGACTTGTGCATATGACAGTAAACTCGACTTTGACTTTGACTGAGGGTTTATATATAGCATAACAGAAACCCATGAATATGTTACAGTAATCTAGGGGTTCCGGGATTTATATATCAAATAACAAATCCCTAGAAGGGAGTCACACGCTGGAATCTAATTGAATCTAAGAATAACTGGTAGCAGGGAGTAAGTTACAGGCTGGAACCTAGTTGTTAAATTCAGGGGTTTTATATAGAACGTAGAACAGTACAGCACAGGAACAGGCCCTTCAGCCCACAATGTAGCGCTGAACTAATTAAATCAATAATTAAATGCCCAGGGAAACTAATCCCTTCTGCTTATATAATATCCATATCCCTCCATTCTCTGCACATTCATGTGCCTAAGAGCCTCTTAAACACCTCGACCATATCTGCCTCCACCCCCACCCCTAGCAGCACATTCCAAGCACACATCGCCCTCTCGTGTAAAAAAAAACTGCCCCGCACATCTCCTTTGAACTTTCCCCCTCTCACCTTAAATGCATGACCTCTAGTATGAGGCATTTTGACCCTGGGACAAAGATACCAGTCGTGTACTCTGTCTACACATCTCATAATCTTCTATCAGGCACCTCCCCTCAGCCTCCATCGCTCCAGAGAAGAAAACCAAAGTTTGTCCAACCTTATAGCACATGTCTCTCTTCTCCCCTCTCCCATCGGGCAGAGCATACAAAAGCCTGAAAGCACGTACCACCAAGCCCAAGGACAGCTTCTATCCCACTGTTTTAAGACTATTGAATGGTCCCCGAGTACCATAAGATGGACTCTTGACCTCACAATCTACCTCATCATGGCCTTGCACCTTATTGTCTACCTGTACTGAACTTTCTTTGTAACTGTAACACTTCATTCTGCATTCTGTTATTGTTTTCCCTTGTACTACCTCAATGCACTGTGTAATGAATTGATCTGTATGAACGGTATGCAAGACAAGTTTTTCACTGTACCTCAGTACATGTGACAATAATAAACCAACTCCAATTCCCTCTAATCCAGGCAGCATCCTGGTAAACCTCTTCTGAACTAGAAGAGGTGCAGATATGTAGAATAATAGATACCAGGGAGTGAGTTACAGGCTGGAATCTAATCCAGGGGGTCGGGGGATAATGTAAAGAATATCAGATACCCGGGAGAGAGATACATGCTGTAATATAATCCACAGGTTTGGATATTTATGCAAAGAATATCGGATACCTGGGAGGGAGTCAGAAGTTGAAATCTAATTGAGTGTTTGTTCCTGCTTCTATAAGAATAGTCGAGATCTGGGATTGATTTTTAGGATGAATTATAGCAAGGATGTAAGGGAATTTGTACATAGAATGACAGCTACTCAGGAGTGAATTCCAGCTGGAACCTAATCAAAGGCTGGGGATTGGGAGCAGGATTTTGCCAAGTTCCATGTTTCCAACAAGCAACGTTTCCATTCCTGGGGGGTGAACTTCAGTTGAAACAGAAAAGAAATCAAACGATTTTTTTTCCTTGTCCTCAACACTCCAGGAGGCTCAGAGCCAGTTGGTGAGTGTTTCAGTGTGGGAAATGCACCATTAATTTGCACTCACCAAGATCCCATGACTTGCAACGTGATAATCATTGAATAATCCACTTAAGTTACTTCATTATATCCCTTACCCTATCTTCAGCCCGAGCGCCACCCCTGCCCCTGCACGTTTGACTAGTTTGCTTCACGATTCACTGTCACCTGTCCAGATTAAGAACAGCATTTCCTTTTTGACAATTTTCAACACGGTGGCTGCAATTTGACTGGCTTCACTTTCTTGATCAGAGCCCTCAAAGGGTTAAGCCGAGACACTGATGCGGGTTTAATATATAACAGGAACAAAGTACAAAAAGATCTCTTGTTATTGTTGAAGGGTGACTCTGAGTTCAGAAAATCAGACAATGTTTTATTCTGTTCTCCAGTGAGGACTTTGAGATTGTCTTAGCTTTCCTTTAATTCACCAGAGGATTCCTTTCAACACCGCTCTGCCCTCCCTCCACCACCACCTCACTCCCTCCCCTCCATCCACATCTTTCCTCACGATCAAGCCTTCCCTTGATCCCAAGGTCTCGTTGGCATTGGCGATGTAGGCGGACCTTTGCAGGGAGGGTGAGCTGACCCAGAAAGAAGGCCACGTTGGCAGAAGTCCAACAGTTCGTTAACTTAACATGCCTGGAAACTCAGTGCTGGGAGGTTGCAATACCCACACTGTGTAGCTGAGTTGGGGCCCAGCTCCTGAAATCCACTCCACACTCCCTGAGGGAATGAACACAGAGGCCATGTTCAACATGTGTTGCTACCGTTTTACATTTTACCGAATGCATCCTATCTGGATGTATCATGGCTTGGTACGGCAACTGCTCTGCCCAGGGCCACAAGAAACCACAGAGAGTTGTGGACACAGCCCAGCACATCACGGACATCAGCCACCCCTCCTCGGACTCTTGTCTTTACCTCTCGTTGTCTTGGTGAAGCAGCCAGCATAATCAAAGACCCCACCCACCTGGGTCATTCTCTCTTCTCTCCTCTTCCATCAGGCAGAAGATACAGGAGCCTGAGGGCACGGACCACCAGGCTCGAGGACAGCTTCTACCCCACTGTGATAAGACTATTGAACAGTTCCCTTATACGATGGGATGGACTCTGACCTCATGATCTACCTTGCTGAGAACTTGTATCTTATTGCACTGCACTTTCTCTGTAGCTGTGACACTTTACTCTGTACTGTTATTATTTTTACCTGTACTACATCAATGCACTCTGTACTAACACAATGTAACTGCACTGTGTAGTGCATTGACCTGTACAATTGGTATGCAAGACAAGTTTTTCACTGTACCTCGGTATAAGTGACAATAATAAACCAATACCAATACCATACAGCCCGGAAACAGACCCTTCAACCAAACTGGTCCGAGCTGATCAAGGTGCCTACCTGAGCTGAGATTTGCCTGTGTTTGGCCCCTATCCCTCTAAACCTATCCTAACCATGTACCTGTCTAAATTTAAACACGGTAATTGTACCTCCCTCTACCACTTCCTCTGGCAACTCGTTCCATATACCCACTACCCTCTGCATGGAAAATTTGCCCTTCAGGTCCCTTAAAATCTGTCCCCTCTCACCTTAGACATAGTTTGAGACTCCCCTACCCTAGGAAAAATACTGTGACCATTCAGCTTATCTATCCCTCTCATGATCTTATAAACCTCTACAAGGTCGCCCCTCAGCCTCCTTCGCTCCAAGGAAAACAGTCCCATCCTGTCCAGCCTCTCCTTATAATTCCAGCCCTCCAGTCCCAGTAACATCCTCGTGAACCTTTTCTGTGCCCGCTCCAGCTTAGTGACATCCGTCCCATGTTCCTGACAGAGGTATATAAAATTATGAAGGGAATTATAGTGTCGAGGGTAAAATATTTTGTCATTGTGGGAGTGTCTAAAACAAGAGGCATAAGTTTATAGCATAATGCTTTCCGGCGCCAGTGACCTGGGTTCAACTCCTGCTGGAAGCATGGTGACACTTGCGGGCTGCCCCCAGAACACTCTACGCAAAAGATGCATTTTTCTGTGTGTTTCGATGTACATGTAACCAATAAAGATATCTTAATCTTATCTTAAAATGAGGGGTCAGAGATTTAGAAGGGATCTGAGGGGGATTTTTTGACCCCCAGAGAGGGGTTGGAATCTGGACCACACTGCTTGAGGGGGTGGCGGAGATTTGCACAACATTTAAGAAATATCTAGACGAGTACTGGAATCGCTCAGGCGTAGAAGGGTACGGAACTAATGCAGACAAATGGGATCAGTGCGGGGAGGTACAATTGCCAACACGGGCAATGTCAGCTCAAAAGGCTTGTATCTGTGTTGTAAACTCTACACATTCAGTGTTGCTGGCTGGAGATGAATTTCTGGGTAACGGTTGCTTTCTCTGCTGGGCCAATACAGCAACCTGAAGTAGTCCACAACAAAGAGAAAGATGGCTAAACAATGAACATAGAACAGTACAACACAGGAACAGGTACTTCAGCCCAGCATGTTGTGTTGAACTAATTAAGCTAATTACACTAATCCGTTCTGCCTGCACATGGTCCATATAAGATAAGATGAGATATCTTTATAAGTCACATGTACATCGAAACACACAGTGAAATGCATCTTTGCGTAGAGTGTTCTGGGGGCAGCCCGCAAGTGTCGCCACGCTTCCGGCACCAACATAGCACGCCCACAACTTCCTAACCCGTACGTCTTTGGAATGTGGGAGGAGACCGGAGCACCCGGAGGAAACCCACGCAGACACGGGGAGAACATACAAACTCCTCACAGGCAGCGGCAGGAATTGAATCAGGGTCGCTAGTGCTGTAATAACGTTACGCTCACCGCTACACTACCGTGATAGGGGCTGTAAACTTTGGCTGGTCAGAATTCTAGGAGTTTTACTCTAGGAGTTTTGTAAATCCCAACACTATTCTCCACTCCTATCCTCTTCCCTCTGAGTGACTCCTTGCGAACAGGGAGTCAACCATGGGAACCTCCCTGCCCCTAAGGGCTACACATCTAAAGGGAAGGGTCCGACAAGAGCAGCCAGCTGGATGTAAGATTTCAGGCTGGGTCATCCCTTCCTGCAATCCATCCCGCACCTCTCCCCCAACACCCACCCCCCACCACCTCCCCTATTACTGAGGCAGCTCAGCACGGAAGACCCCCACTGTCCCAGGAACCATAGGCCATGGAAGACCAGTAAGGCTGCCAGCAGATGGTGAGTCAGGAATGAGTTACTAAGAACAAGGAACAATGTTAACAAAGTGAGACTTCTGGAGACACAGGAGACTGCAGACGCTGGAATCTGGAGCAACAAACAATCTGCTGGAGGAACTCAGCGGGACGAGCAGCATCTGCAGGGGGAAATGGACAGTCAATTCTTCTGAACTAGAGGGTGCAGGTTTAAGGCGAGAGGGGAAAGATTTAAAAAGAACTGGAGGGGCAAGTTTTTCACACAGGGGGTATATGGAACGAGCTGCCAGAGGAAGTAGTGGAATTGGGTACTATTACAACGCTTAAAAGACATTCAGACAGGTACACGGATAGGAAAGGTTTATAGGGACATGGGCCAAACGTTGGCAAATGGGCCTAGCTCAGGAAGACACCTTGGTCGGCATGGATGAATTGTACTGAGTTGTACCTGCTTCCATACTGTGTGACTTTATGACTTGGGTTTAAAGTAATTGTCAGTATTGTGAGCAGTTTTGGGCCCCATATCTAAGGAAGGATGTGCTGGTGTTAGAGAGGGTCCAGAGGAGGTTTATGAGAATGATCCCGGGGTTGAAAGGGTTAACGTATGAGGAGCATTTGATGGCTCTGGGCCTGTACTCGCTGGAGTTTAGAAGGACGAAGGGGGATCTCATTGAAACCTGCCGAATTTTGGAAGGCCTGGATAGAGCGGACGTGGAGAGGATGTTTCCATCAGTGGAAGTGTCTCGGACCAGAGGGCACAGCCTCAGAAAAAAAGGATGTCCCTTTAGAACAGAGATGAGGAGGAATTCCTTTAGCCAGTGGGTAGTGAATCTGTGGAATTCATTGCCACAGGAGGCTGTGGAAGCCAAGTCATTGGGTGTATTTAAAGCGGAGGTTGGTAGGTTCTTGATTAGTAAGGGCATCAAAGGTTACAGGGAGAAGGCAGGAGAATGGGTTGAGAGGGAAAAATAAATCAGCCACGATCGAATGGTGGAGCAGACTCGATGGGCCGAATGGCCTAATTCTGCTCCTATGTCTTATGGTCTAATTGGCAGGAGAGCTGTAGGTGAGAATGGGAAGACCATTGAATATGTAGAATAGGTGATTATTTTCAAAAGGGACCTGGATAAGTATTTAAACATTTTACATTTTTACCCCCTTACATCTAGTTTCCTCCTCCCCCTGATCCTGCTTGTAATGAGCAGAAACCTTACCAACTAAATATTAGGAGGGCAGAAGTTCTCGTCCCCAGTACAAGCTCCGTTCCCTGCCCACTGACTCCCTGCCTCACTGGCAGCTGCTTGAGACTGGACATGACTCTAACTAACATTGTGTTCAGTTGTCTTCAGGTTTGGTCGCCCTGCTAAAGGAAAGATGTTATTAAACTGGAAAGAGTGCAGAAAAGATTTCCGAGGATGCTGCCAGGGCTTGAGGGACTGAGTTACATGGATAGGAAAGGTTTAGAGCAATATGGGACAAACGCTGGCAAATGGGAGGGGTTGGACAGGCTAGGGCTTTATTCCTTGGACAGTAGGAGGATAGAGGGGTGATCTTATAGAGGTGTATAAAATCATGAGGGGCATAGATAGGGTGAATGCATGCAGTCTTTTTCTCAGAGTTGGGGAATCAAGAACTAGAGGACATAGGCTGAAGGTGAGAGGGGAGAGATTTAATAAGAACCTGAAGGGCAACTTTTTTACACAAAGGGTGGTATGTATGTGGGATCAGCTGCCAGAGGAAGTGGTTGAGGCAGGTACAATAACAACTTTTAAAAGACAGTTGGACAGGTCCATGGATTGGAAAGGGTTAGAAGGTGATGGGCCAAACGCTGGCAAATGGGACGAGCTTGGATGGCGCATCTTGGTCGGCATGGACCTGTTGGGCCAAAGGGCCTGTTTCCGTGCTGTGTGTCTCTGACTCTAACCTGGGGTTGGGTTTGACCTTGACCTCACACCTCACCATCGACTGGCCCCAGTCCTGCCTCCATTCACCAGCTGCTGAAATCCTCAGTCCTTGCCTTTGCTCCCTCTTCATCTTGCCCGGCCTGCGATTCAGACGGATGTCACATATTGTAAAGAGGTTACAATGGAGCCTGTTAGAAAGGTACCACTGATTCCTCTTGCTTCCTGCCATAGAACAGAGAACAGGACAGCACAGGAACAGGCTCTTTGGCCCGTGATATCTGTGCTGACCATGATTCCAATCTAATCTCATCCCACCTGCCTGCACGTGGTCCACATCCCTCCATTCCCTGCCCATTCATGTACCCGCCTACATGCCTCTTAAACATTGCTATTGTATCTGCTTCCACCGCCAGCCCTGGCGTCCCATTCCAGGCACCCACCCCTTGCCTTAAAACAATGCCCTCTGGAATTTAATGTTTCCACACTGGAAGAAGACCCTGACTATTTACATCATCAATGCCTCATAATTTTATAAACAGGTCTCCCCTCAGCCTCTGACACTCCAGAGAAAACAGCCCAAGTCTGTCCAACCTCTCCTGATAGCTCAGACCCTCTAATCCAGGCAGCATCCTGTTGAACCTCTTCTGCACCCTCTCCAAAGCCTCCACATACTTCCTGTAATGGGGCGATCAGAACGGCACACAAAACTCTGAATACTCCTGTCCTCCTGAAGGTTTAGACTTTTGACTCCAGGCAGTGAACATGGGGTAGTTCCATCTGACAGAATATTTAATCTGGATGCAAATTCTACATCAAAGTCAAAGTCAAGTTTATTGTCATATGCATGTCCATGTGTGCACAGGTGCAATGAAAAACTTACTTGCAGCAGCATCACAGGCACAGAGCATCAGATAAGCAGCATTCACAAGAAAAACATAAATTAAACATAAATTATGCACAATTTTTACAAGGAAGAACAGAATTAGACCAAAAAAATCAAGTCCATTTTAGTGCAAAGTGATCAAAGTGTTTACAGTGTTGCTAAACTGGAGTGATTAGGGTTGTGCCGGTTGGTTCAAGAACTGAATGGTTGAAGGGAAGTCGCTGTTCCTGAACCTGGTGGTGTGGGACTTCAGGCTTCTGTACCTCCTGCCCGATGGGAGCTGTGAGAAGATGGCACGGCCCGGATGGTGGGGATCTTTGATGATGGACGTTGCCTTCTTGAGGCAGCACCTCCTACACATTGAGCTAGCCTTCCAACTGTTAGTTTGGCTTTCTGTCACCCTCACCACTCCATCATGTCAAATACAATATGGTTCACAAATCAGTCAGTGTTTCATAATTTATGAATTAATATTTTTTCCACAAAAAGAACCTTGATCCAGTAATGAGTGATTACATGGCGGAATTTGATTGGTGCAGGGGTTTGCAACAAAAGAAGCTTTCTTTAGAGCATTTAATCCGGCAGCTCAAAGTAATCAGATGTTAAATAATTGAAAATAACTTTCCAAAATCACTTTATGGTTTGACAGAGGCCTTGCGTTATGGCGTGGCTTCGGTGTCACTGCCAGTCGAGTTACTCCCTCACAGCGTTAAACTGGAGAGGAAGTCAGGAACACATGGTGTACTGCAGGGATCGGGGCTGGAACTTTTGTGTTTATCATATATATAAATGTCTTGGATGAGAATAGAGGGGGTATGATTAGAAAGACTGCTGACAACACTAAAATTGGTGGAGACATAGAGAGTAAAGAAGGGTGTCTAAGGATATAGAAAGACATAGAGCAACTGGAAAGTTTGGCAGAGCAGAGACAAATGGAATTTAATCTAGACAAGTGTGGGGTAATGCACTTTGGGATGTCATAGACTGGTAAATTGGTAAATTGTTTTTTATTGTCCCACGTACTGAGGTACAGTGAAAAACTGTTTTGCATGCCATCCAGACAGATCATTTCATCACATCAGTACATCGAGGTAGTACAAGGGAAAACAATAATAGAATGCAGAATAAAGTGTTACAGTTACAGAGAAAGTGCAGTGCAGGCAGACAGCAAGGTGCAAGGCCATAACAAGGTAGATTTTGAGGTTAAGGGTCTGTCTTATCATACTAGGGAACCGTTCAATAATGGGATATAACAGCTGGATTTTACAGCAGGATAGAAGCTGTCCTTAAGCCTGGTGGTACGTGCTTTCAGGCTTTTGTATCTTCTGCCTGATGGGAGGGGGGAGAAGAGAGAATGTCCTGGGTGGGAGTGTGAATGGATCCAGAAGAAATAGCGGAGGTACTTAATGAACACTTTACATTGGTATTCACTACGGAGAAAGATCTGGGGGATTCTAGTGAGGACTTGCAGCAGGCTGAAAAGTTTGAGCATGTAGATGTTAGGAAAGAGGAGGTGCTGAAACTTTTGGAGAGCATCAAGTTAGATAAGTCGCCGGGACCGGATGAGATGTACCCCAGGCTACTGTGGGAGGTGAGGGATGAGATTGCGGAGCCTCTGACAATGATTTTTGCATCATCGATGGAGACGGGAGAGGTTCCAGAAGATTGGAGGGTTGCAGGTGTTGTTCCCTTATTTAAGAAGGGGAGTAGGGATAGCTCAGGAAACTATAGACCAGTGAGTCTTACTTCAGTGGTTGGTAAGCTGATGGAGAAGATCCTGAGAGGCAGGATTTATGAACATTTGGAGAGGTATAATATGATTAGGAATAGTCAGCATGGCTTTGTCAAGGGCAGGTCCTGCCTTACGAGCCTGATTGAATTTTTTGAGGATGTGGCTAAACACATCGATGAAGGGAGAGCAGCTATATAGGTCCCTGGTCATACCCTACTTGGAGTACTGTGCTCAGTTCTGATCACCTCACTACAGGAAGGATGTGGAAGTCATAGAGAGGGTGCAGAGGAGATTTACAAGGATGCTGCCTGGAATGCGGCGCATGCCTTGTGAAAGCAGGTTGAGGGAACTCGGCCTTTTCTCCTTGGAGCGACGGAGGATGAGGTGGGTCCTGATAGAGGTGTATAAGATGATGAGAGGCATTGATCAGGTAGATAGCCAGAGGCTTTTCCCCAGGGCTGAAATGGTGGCCACAAGAGGACACAAGTTTAAGGTGCTGGGGAGTAGGTACAGAGGAGATGTCAGGGGTAAGTTTTTTACTCAGAGGGTGGTGAGTGTGTGGAATGGGCTGCCGGAAACGGTGGTGGAGGCGGATACGATAGGGTCTTTTAAGAGACTTTTGCATAGGTAAATGGAGCTTAGAAAAATAGAGGGCTATGGGTAAGCCTAGTAATTACTAAGGTAGGGACATGCTCGGCACAGCTTTGTGGGCTGAAGGGCCTGAATTGTGCTGTAGGTTTTCTGTGTTTCTAAGTTTTTATGGGAGGGGTTTTTGATTATGTTGGCTGCTTTACCGAGGCAGTGGGAAGTGTAGACAGAGTCCATATTGCATTTGTACAAGACATTGGTTCGGCCGCACTTGGAGTGTTGTGTAGAGTTCTGGCCACCACACTACAGGAAGGATGAGGCAGAATAGAGAGAGTGCAGAGGAGATTCACCAGGGTGTTGCCTGGAATGGGGGCCTTTACTTAAAGGAGAAATTGGGTAGACTGCATTTGTTCTCGCTGGAGCGCAAGAGTCTGAGGGATGACCTTACAGTTGTAAAGTCATAGAGTAATGAAAACAGACCCTTCGGCCCACCATGTCTATACTGACCAAGGTGCCTTGCCATTTGGCCCATATCCCTCTAAACCTTTCCTGAAGGAACAACACCTCATTTTCCATCTGGGTAGTCTATAACCCAGTGGTATGAACACTGAATTTTCAAATTTCAGGTAACCCTTACCTCCCGTATTCCCCTCTCGCTCTCCTTCCGATCCACCTCTGATTCTCCTATTTTTGTTCTTATTACAACCCCCCCGCACCCCAGCCCCTCATCACCAAGTTCATTCCCCTCCCCATCCTAGTTCTACCCACTTCCGACCCACACACTTCACCCCACCGGATCCCCTCCCATATTTGGCTCCATCTGCCATACGTCTCTCCCCTAATGGTCCCCACTCTCGCCTCCTTTACTGGTCAGGGTCCAGTCCTGGGAGCCCTTTGTGTTCCTGCTTATCTCCCCCCCCCAGCAGCCGTCTCCAACCTTCACCTCCCCTCCCCACACCTCGATCCATCTGCCCGTCACCCTTCACCCCTCCTCAGACCACCAATCACCTCCCAGCCTCTGTCTCACCCCTCCTCCTTATACCGGCCATCTCCCCTCTCCAATCTCTGCAGGGTTTTGACCTGACAATTCCTCTCCCCCCCACAGATGCTGCTCGACCCGCTGAGTTCCTCCAGCAGAATTCAGATTCCAATACCTGCAGCCTCTTGTTGTTGGGATGTGGGAGGAATCTGGAGCACCCGGGGGAAGCCCACGCGGTCACAGGGAGAACGTGCAAACTCCACACAACCAAGAGTGGTGAGATATTTCCAAGTTAGGGTAATGCATGGCTTGGAGGGGAATCTGCAGGCGGTGGTGCTCCCTGCACTTGCTCCCCCTGTGTCTGCTTGGTCTTGGAGGTGGCAGGTTTGGGAGCTGCTGCCATAGTAGCCTGGGTGAGGCTGCACTCGGAGCACCGTACACAGTTTTGGTCAGCCTGTTATAGGAAAGACGTGGTTAAACTGGAAGGAATGCTGAGAAGATTTACGAGGATGTTGCCAGGACTCGAGGGCCTGAGTTATAGGGAGAGGTTGGCCAGGCTGCGTCTTTATTCCTTAGAACGTAGGAGAATGAGGGGCGACCTTATGAAGGTTTACAAAATCATGAGGGGTGTAGATAAGGTGGACGGTAACAGTCTGTTCCCCAGGGTGGGAGAGTCCAAAACTAGGGGGCAGAGGTTTAGGGTGAGAGGGGAAAGATTTAAATGGGACCTGAGGGGCAACTTTTTCACACAGAAGGTGGTGAGTGTATGGAACGAGCTGCCAGAGGAAGTGGGTGAGGCAGGTACAACAGTATCATTTAAGAAGCACTTGGATAGGTACATGGAGGGGCGGGGCTTGGAGGGATATGGGCCGAACACAGGAAATTGGGACTAGCTGGGTGGGCACCGTGGTCGGCATGGACTGGTTGGGCCGAAGGGCCTGTATCCGTGCTGTATTGCTCTGTGACTCTATGACTCTGTGAGTAACTGCAGTGTTTTTTGTAGACAGAGCACACTGTGCTCCAATGGTGGAAGGAATAATTCTTTGGGGAAGTTGATGGGGTGCTGATCAAGTGGGCCGCTTTTCCCTGGAGGGTGTTGAACTTTTTGAGTGTTTGGCACCGTCCATTGTGTGCTCAGAGCTACAGTCATCTTTCTGTCTACTTCATGTGCTACCTGTATTCGTGCCAAGGGTGCAGAATTTTTAGCCCAGGGTAGGGGAGAGGTTTACGGTGAGAGGGGAAAGATTTAAAAGGGACCCGATGGGCAACTTCTTCACACAGAGGGTGGTGGGTACATGGAACGAGCTGCCAGAGGAAGTGGTAGAGGTGGGTACAGTTACAATGGTTAAAAGACATTTGGATAAATATGCGGATAGGTAACGTTTAACATAGAATACAGAACAGTACAGCACAGGACAGTACCCTTCGGCCCACCATGTCTGTGCTGACCATGATGCCAAATTAAACTAAATCCCTTCTGCCTGCACATGGTCCATATCCCTCCATCCCCTGCACATTCACGTGCCAGTCTAGAAGCCTCCTGAATGCCTCTTGTCATATCTGCCTCCACTACCACCCCTGGTAGCCCGTTCCAGGCACCCATCACTCCCTGCGTGCAAAAAACTTGCCTCACACATCTCCTTTAAACTTTCCCCCTCTCAACGCCATGCCCCTTACTATCCGACATTTCCGCCCTGGGAAAAAAGTCTCTGCCTTTCATAATTTTATAAACTTCTATCAGGCCTCTGACGCTCCAGAGAAAACAACCCAAGTTTCATCATTATAGCTCATACCCTCTAATCCAGGCAGCATCCTGGTGAACCTCCTCTGCACCCTCTCCAAAGCCCTCACATCCTTCCTGTAACGGGGCGATCAGAACTGCACTCCGAGGGAAATGCAGGCAAATGAGGTTGGCATAGACAGGCATCTTGGTCAACATGGATGAGTTGAGCCCAAGGGACTGTTTCTGTGCTGTATGAATCTAAATAGAGCTCTCAATAACAAGGCTGGTTCCAACAGATTCTCTGGTTATCTGGCAACAAATGCAACACAGTGAGTCAGTCTGTTTCCAGGAAAACAAAACCATAGGAATACACTTGGACAAAACCAACGATGAACTGAGAACTGGTGCTCTCTGGTGGTGAGAGATGCTACCAATCTCACAGGTTATTTCTAAAGCACTCCAACCAGTTCATTCTAAGCAAATCCCCAGAATTAAAACTCTCCGTTTTTCTCTGGAGCGTCGGAGGCTGAGGGGAGACCTGAGTTTATAGAGTTATGAGAGGCATAGATAGGGTAGACAGCCAGAATCTTTTTCCCAGGGCAGAAATGTTAAATACCAGAGGGCATGCATTTAAAGTGAAAGAGGGAAAGTTTAAAGGAGATGTGCGGGGCAAGTTTTTACACAGAGAGTGGTGGGTGCCTGGAATGTGCTGCCAGGGGTGGTGGTGGAGGCAGATAAAATAATGACCTTTAAGAGGCTGTTAGACAGACACATGAACAGACAAGGAATGGAGGGGTACGGATCATGTGCAGGCAGAAGGGATTGGTTTAGTTTGGCATTATGGTCAGCACAGACACGGTGGGCCGAAGGGCCTGTTCCTGTGCTGTACTGTTCTATGTTTCTATAGAGTGAAATATGGTATAATGCATTATATACTTTAGGATAATGGCGCATAGAGTGGGATGATGCGAAATTGTCTATTTTAGTAACTAAAACAAAAGGCATTATCTAACTGGTGAGAGGCTGTAGAGCCGTGAGATACAGAGGGAACGGGGTAGTACATAAGTCACATAAGGCTCGTATTCAGGTGCACCAACTAATTGGGAAAACTAGCAGAATGTTGTGGTTTATTGCTGAGGGAACTGAATCAGAATCAGTTTATTATCACTGACATATGACATGAAATTTGTTCTTTTGCAGCAGCAGTACAGTGCAAGATATAAAATTACTGTAAACTACAAAAATAAGTAAATAGTGTAAAGGAAAAGGAATAACGAGGTAGTGTTCATGGTTTCATGGACCGTTCAGAAATCTGATGGCGGAGGGGAAGAAGCTGTTCCTGAATCATTGAGTGTGGGTCTTCAGGCTCCTGTACCTCCTCCCCAATGGCAGTAACGAGAAGAGGGCATGTCCCGGGTGGTGAGGGTCCTTAGTGATGGATGCCGCCTTCTTGAGGCACCGCCTCTTGAAAGTGTCCTCGATGGTGGGGAGGGCTGTGCCCGTGATGGAGCTGGCTGAGTCTACAACCCTCTGCAGCCTCTTGAGATCCTGTGCATTGGAGCCGCCATACCAGGCGGTGATGCAACCAATCAGGATACTCTGTACTGTACATCTGTAGAAATGTGTAAGCGTCTTTGGTGACATACCAAATCTCCTCAAACTCCTAATGAAGTAGAGCCACTGGTGTGCCTTATACGTGATTGCATCAATGTGTTGTGCCCGGGATAGATCCTCTGAGATGTTGACACCCAGGAACTTGAAGCTGCTCACCCTTTCCACCGCTGAGCCCTTAATGAGGACTGGTGTGTGTTCTCCCGATCTCCCCTTCCTGAAGACTGAATACAAACGTAGGGAGGTTATGCCTTAGTTATGTTGGACATTGGTGAGACTACATCTGCAGTACAGTGTACAGAACTAGTCTGCTTATTTATGGAAGGATGTGAATGTATTGGAAACAATTCAGAGAAGGTTTACTGGACTCATCCCTGGAATGGATGTGTGCCTTATGAGAAAAGTTTGGACAGGTCAGGTTGTATCTACTAGAGGTCAGCAGAGTGAGATGGGACTTGATTGTAACATGTAAGATCTTGAGGAGTCTTGACAGGGTGGGGAGAGTATGTTTGCTCTTGTGGGACAACCTAGAACCAAGGATCTATAAATAAAGTGTTGCCCCAATAAGACAGAGAAGAAGAGAGTTTTTTATTCTCTCAGAGGTGTTGAGTCTTTGGAACTCTCTTCCTCACAAGCAGAGTCATGGAACATAGAACATAGAACATCACAGCACAGTACAGGCCCTTCGGCTCACAATGTTGTGCCGACATTTTATCCTGCTCTAAGATCTATCTAACCCTTCCCTCCCACATAGTCCCCCATCTCTCTATCATTCATGTGTCTATCTAAGAGTTTCTTACATGTCCCTAATGTATCTGCCCCCACAACCTCTGCCGGCAGTGCGTTCCACCCACCCACCACTCTCTGTGTAAAAAAACTTACCCCTGACATCCCCTTATACCTTCCTCCAATCACCTTCAAATTATGCCCCCTTGTGTTAGGCATTTTCACCCTGGGAAAAAGTCTCTGACTGTCCACTCGATCTATGCATCTTATCATCTTGTACACCTCTATCAAATCACCTCTCATCCCCCTTCTCTCCAAAGAGAAAAGCCCCAGCTCGCTGAACCCATCCTCATAAGACATGCTCTCCAATCCAGGCAGCATCCTGGTAAATCTCTTCTGCACCCTCTCTAAAGCTTCCACATCCTTCCTATAATGAGGCAACCAATCCTATAATGAGTCATTCCTATAAAGAGTCATTGAGTATTTTAAAGGCAGAGATAGATAGATTCTTGGTAGGAGAGGGGGAGATAGGTTACTCTGGTTAGATGATAACGTGGAGTTGAGGCTTTAGTCACATAGCGACAGAATCATACAGCAGGGAAACAGGCCCTTAAAACCATAGAACCATAGAACCATACAGCACAAAACAGGCCCTTCGGCCCACCATGTTGTGCCATCCATCAGACCACCCTCACACTACCTAACCCCTTCCTCCCGCATATCCCCCCATCCCACACTCCTCCATATGCCTATCCAACAAGCTCTTGAACCTGTCCAATGTATCTGCCTCCACCACCACCCCAGGCAGTGCATTCCATGCACCAACCACTCTCTGGGTGAAAAACCACCCCCTGACATCTCCCCTGAACCTCCCACCCATAACCTTAAAGCCATGACCTCTCATTGTGAGCATTGGTACCCTGGGAAGGAGGCGCTGACTGTCTACTCTATCTATTCCTCTCAATATTTTATATACCTCTATCATGTCTCCTCTCATCCTCCTCCTTTCCAGTGAATAAAGCCCTAGCACCTTAAGCCTCTCCTCATATTCAATACTCTCTAATCCAGGCAGCATCCTGGTAAATCTCCTCTGCACCCTCTCCAATGCCTCCACATCCTTCCTATAATGAGGCGACCAGAACTGAACACAGTACTCTAAGAGTGGCCTAACTAGAGTTTTGTAAAGCTGCATCATCACCTCGCGGCTCTTAAACTCAATCCCGCGACTTATGAAAGCCAACATCCCATTGGCCTTCTTAACTGCTCTTTCCACCTGTGAGGCAACTTTCAATGAACTGTGAATATGAACCCCCAGATCCCTCTGCTCCTCCACACTGCCAAGTACCTTGCCGTTTACCCTGTACTCTGCCCTGGAGTTTGTCCTTCCAAAGTGTACCACCTCACACTTCTCCAGATTGAACTCCATCTGCCACTTGTCAGCCCAGCTCTGCATCCTATCAATATCCCTCTGTAAGCTCCGACAGCCCTCCACACTATCCACGACACCGCCGATCTTAGTGTCGTCCGCAAACTTATTAACCCAGCCCTCCACCCCCTCATCTAAGTCATCTATAAATATCACAAAAAGTAGAGGTCCCAGAACCGATCCCTGCGGGACACCACTAGTCACTGCCTTCCAATCCGAGGGCACTCCTTCCACCACAACCCTCTGCTTTCTACATGCAAGCCAATTCCTAATCCACACAGCCAAGCTTCCTTGGATCCCTTGGCCTCTGACCTTCTGAAGAAGCCTACCATGAGGAACCTTATTAAACGCCTTACTAAAATCCATGTAAACCACATCCACTGCACTACCCACATCAATCTTCCTGGTCACCTCCTCAAAGAACTCTATCAGGCTTGTGAGGCAAGATCTTCCCTTCACAAAGCCATGCTGGCTGTCCCTAATCAGTCCATGATTCTCTAGGTGTTCATAAATCCTATCCCTTAGAATCCTTTCTAACAGCTTACCCACCACAGACGTGAGACTCACCGGTCTATAATTCCCTGGCCTATCCCTATTACCTTTTTTGAACAAGGGGACAACATTCGCAACCCTCCAATCCTCTGGCACCATCCCCGTGGACAACGAGGACTCAAAAATCCTTACCAGCGGTTCAACAATCTCCTCCCTAGCCTCTCGAAGCAGCCTGGGGAAAATCCCGTCAGGCCCCGGAGATTTATCTGTCTTAATATTATTTAACAACTTCAACACATCCTCTCTCTTGATATCTACAACCTCGAGAACATTACCCCTCCCAGCACTCCCTTCCGCGTCATCAAGACCCCTCTCCCTGGTGAATACCGAAGAGAAGTACTCACTGAGAACTTCTCCCACTTCCGCCACCTCCAGGCAAATTCTCCCACCTTTGTCTTTAATCGGACCTACCTTTACCCTAGCCATCCTCCTACTCTTCAAGTACTTGAAAAAGGCCTTGGGATTTTCCTTAACCCTACTAGCCAACGCCTTTTCATGTCCCCTTCTAGCTCTCCTCAGCCCTTTCTTAAGTTCCTTCCTCGTTACCTATATTCCTCACGGGCCCTGTCTGAACCTTGCTGCTTATACCTCACGTATGTTACCTTCTTCTCCCTAACAAGTCATTCCACCTCTCTCGTCACCCACGGCTCCTTCACCCTGCCATTCCTTCTCTGCCTCACTGGGACATATTTATCCCTAACATCCTGCATAAGATCCCTGAACATCGACCACATCCCCATGGTACATTTTCCTTCAAAAAGGACATCCCAATTTACACTCCCAAGTTCTCTCCTTATAGCCTCATAGTTCGCTCTTCCCCAATTAAAAATCCTCTTGTCCTCTCTGCACTTGTCCCTGTCCATGACAATTTTAAAGGTTATGGAGCAATGCTCACTGTCCCCCAAATGCTCACCCACCAATAGATCCTTCACCTGTCCCAGTTCATTTCCTAAAACTAGATCTAACATGGCATTCCCTCTAGTCGGCCTGTCAACATACTGCGTCAGGAATCCCTCCTGGACACATTTAACAAATTCCGTCCCATCTAAACCTTTGGCACTAAGCAGGTTCCAGTCCATATTTGGGAAGTTGAAGTCTCCCATTATAACAACCCTGTTATTTTTGCTTCTCTCCAAACACTGCCTGCCAATCTGCTCCTCTATATCTCTACTGCTACCGGGGGGCCTATAGAATACTCCTAGTAGAGTAACTGCTCCTTTCTTGTTCCTTAACTCCACCCATACGGACTCTAGAGATGATCCTTCTACAACATCCATCTTTTCCACAGCCGTAACAGTGTCCCTGACCAGTATCGCCACCCCTCCTCCTCTTCTTCCCCCCTCCCTATCCCTCTTAAAACACCGAAAACCAGGAATATTCAATATCCACTCCTCTCCTGACATCAGCCATGTCTCAGTAATAGCCACGATATCATAGTCCCCCATACTTATCCAAGCCCTCAGTTTCCCCCTTATTCCTGACACTTCTTGCATCCACACTTCAGTCCATCCACCTTACTACTTTTATAGCCTGTATTCTGCTTCTCCTTCCCCAAAGCCTCTCTACCTGTTTGATCTAACTTTTCCCCATCCCCTTCTTCCTCTGACCTACTCCTCCGGTTCCCTTCCCCCTCACAAACTAGTTTAAACCCTCCCGAACCACCCTAGCAAATCTCGCCGCAAGGATATTGGCCCCCTTCTGGTTCGGGTGTAACAGGTCCCACCTTCCCGAGAAGAGATCCCAATGATCCAGAAATCTAAAACCCTCCCTCCTGCACCAGCTTCTCAGCCACACATTTATCTGCCACCTCCTCCTGTTCCTGCCTTCACTATTGCGTGGCACTGGCAGCAATCCCGAGATTGCTACCCTTGAGGTCCTGTTCCTCAATTTTCTGCCTAGCTCCCTGAACTCACTCTTCAGGACCTTATCCCCCTTCCTACCTATGTCGTTGGTGCCAACATGGACCACAACTTCTGGCTGCTCTCCCTCCTGCTCAAGAATCCTGTGGGCCTGATCAGTGACATCCCGGACCCTGGCACCTGGGAGGCAATGTACCATCCGGGATTCATGCTCACTGCCACAGAACCTCCTGTCTGTTTCCCTGACTATCGAGTCCCCTATCACTACCGCATGTCTCTTTCCCACCCTTCCCTTCTGAGCAGCAGTACCAGTCCCAGTGCCAGAGGCCTGGTAACTGCAGCTAGGGCCCTGCAGGTCATCCCCCTCAACAGCCTCTGGGGTTCCCTGCTCTGTCTGCCTGCCTGACTTCTTCCTCTTCCCTCCCCTGACAGTCACCATTCTATCTGCCTCCTGAACCTCAGATGTACCTACCCTAAGGGGGGTGACTGTCACCTGATGCACCGTGTCTACATAACTTTCTCCCTCCCTTATGCTGCGCAGTGTTTGTAGCTGCGACTCCAGCTCATCAACTCTGAGCCGAAGTTCGTCCAGCCTCAAGCACTTACTGCAGATGTGGCCATCGTGGACCACAGCAAGGTCCACGAGTTCCCACATCAGACAGCTGCAGCACACCACCATGTCCTCCATCTGACTACCTTTCTTTTTTCCCTAGTTAGTCCCACCTACAAATCTATAATGAAGAACAGGTAAACCTTGCCTTTACCTACTTACCAGCTACTTACCCTCCTTGCCCCTTCACGCCGAAGCCCCTTGATCCAAAGCCCAGAACACTCTGCTGCCACTCACTCCGCTGCCCGCTCCGACGCTGCCTGCTCTATAGGCTGTTTGCTTTTTAAGCTGCCCGCGCCGCGCCTGCGCAGTCCAGCCCGCACTCGACTAGTTAGAAAAAACTTATAAAAATCTAACCCTTACACTAAAAACCCTAACAAAATCTAACCCTTACACTTAAAAACCCTAATAAAAGTGATAAACAGAGAAAACACTTAGCTGCTCCGAAGTCCTCCGAACCGAAGCTCGAGTCCTCCGAAGTTTTTTTTTCTCTCCTTTTTAAGCTGCCCGCGCCGCGCCTGCGCAGTCCAGCCCCCACTCGACTAGTTAGAAAAAACTTATAAAAATCTAACCCAACCCGTTCAGCCCAACTCATCCATGCCGACGGTGTTGCCCAGTGAGCTAGTCCCACCCACCCGCGTTTGGCCCAGAGCCCTCTAAACCTCTCCTATCCATGGACTTATCTAGATGGCTTTTAAACGTTGCTAATGTGCCCGCCTCAACCACTATTTCTGACAGCTCATTCCAAATACGCACCGGCTTTTGCGTGAAGAGGCTGCCCCTGATGTCCCTTTTAAATCTCTCGTCTCTGGTCTTAAACCTCTGCCCTCTTGTTTTGAGCACCCTTTCCCTGGGGAAAAGACTGTGTGCTTTCACCCAGCAAATGATGTGTCCTCGGCCTTGCTTGTCAATAAAAGGCCTCAGTTCAGCTCATGGTGCTCCCTTAAACTTTCCCACTGCAGCTGTGCTCGGATCCATCTACTTGCCCACCTTCTCAGGGGCAATTAGGGATAGGCTGCCTTGCCAGCGGTGCACAGAGTCTAAAACAATGAATAAAAGAACAGAAACTGGGGTTTCAATTCCCGCCGCTGTCTGTAAGGAGTTTGTACGTTCTCCCCATGTCTGCGTGGGTTTCCTCCGGGTGCTCCGGTTTCCTCCCATATTCCAAAGACGTACGGGTTAGGAAGTTGTGGGCATGCTATGTTGGCGCCGGAAGCGTGGCGACACTTACGGGCTGCCCCCAGAACACTCTACGCAAAAGGTGCATTTCACTGTGTGTTTCAATGTACATGTGACTAAGAAAGATATCTTATCTCATCTTACCATTCATCCTTCCCCTCTCATCACTGGCCTACACTGGGTCCTGTGCCACAGGCTTTCAAGTTCAGAGTCACAGATTCGTACAGCACGGAAACAGACCCTTTGGCCCAACTGGTCCATGCCGACCAAGATCCCCCATCGAAGCTGGTCCCATTTGCCAGCATTTGGCCCATATCCCTCTAGACCTTTCCTATCCATGTACCTGTCCAACTGTCTTTTAAAAGTTGTTATTGTACCTGCCTCAACCACTTCCTCTGGCAGCTCCTTCCACACTGATACCACCCTTTGTGTAAAAAAAGTTGCCCCTCAGGTTCCTATTAAATCTCCCCTGTCTCGCCTTAAAGCTATGCCTTCTAGTTCTTGATTCCCAAGCCCTGGGAAACAGACTGAGTGCATTCACCCTATCTATGCCCCTCATGATCTTATACACCTCTGTAAGATCACCTCTCAGTCTGCTACGCTCCAAGGAATAAAGCCCTAGCCTGTCCAACCTCTCCCTATAACTCAGTCCCTCAAGTCCTGGCAACATCCTTGTAAATCCAGTTTAATAACAGCTTTCCTATGGCAGGGCGACCAAAATTGAATACAATATTTCTAGTACAATCTCACCAGCATCCTGTACAACTGCACCATGATCTCCAAACTTCTATACTCAATGCCCTGACTGATGGCCAGTGTGCCAAGAGACTTCTTCACCACCCTATCTATGATTCCACTTTCAGGGAACCATGTACCGCAACTCCTTGGTCCCTCTGTTCTACAATACTCCCAAAGTGTAAGGAGTTGCATATAATTGCGAGGTGTTGCAATTTGGGAAGACAAATGAGGGGAGGACTTTTGCAGTGAACGGTAGCGCCCTGGAGAGTGTTGTAGAACAGAGGGACCCAGGAGTACAAGTACATGGTTCCCTAGAAGTGGTTTCACAGGTAGACAGGGTGGTGAAGAAGGCTTTTGGCACGCTGCATCAGTCAGGGCATTGAATATAGAAGTTGGGATGTTATGTTACAGTTGGACAACACATTGGTGAGGCCACATTTGGAATACTGTGTTCAGTTTTGGTCACCCTGCTAGTGGAAAGGTGTCATTAAGCTGGAAAGGGTGCTGAGGAGATATACAAGGGTTTTGCCAGGACTTGAGGGACTGGGTAATGAGCAGGATGGGACTTTATTCAATGGAACGGAGGAGAATGAGGGGTGACCTTACGGAGGTGTATAAAATCATGAGGGGCAGAGATAAGGTGAATGCACTCAGTCTTTTCCCAAGGGTTGGGGGAATCAAGAACAGGAGGACATAGGTGAGAGGGGATGGATTAAATAGGAACCTGAGGGGCAACCTTTTCACCCAGAGGGTGGGCAGTACATAAAACGAGCTGCCAGAGGAAGTGGTTGAGGCAGGTACATCACCAACACGAAGGGGTGCTAGAGGCAGAGACTCTCACAACATTTAAGAAGTATCTACACGAGCAGCTCAAGTGACGAGCTATAGAAAACTGCGGGCCAAGTGCTGGGACATGGGATTAGCATAGATATGGGATGCCAAAGACCCTCCACAATGCCACAGAAACAGTGACGACACTTCCAAGGTGAAATCTTACTCGAATGTTCTCTTCCCTACAAACACATTGAAGTTCTACTCCCCTCCCCCACTGCAGGGAGCTCCCAGCCCACAGCTCACCCTTCACCCTCCCCAGCATCCTGCAGCTAATAAATGTGCGTTCAATTATCATCCGGAGCACAGCAGTAACCTTTGCCGCTGACTCTTGAAAACACGTGGCCAACCTGGTGTTTGCCAGATTGCCTTTGTTTGGACTGGAAGTAGATTCTCACCTTTGGGAATCAGTTCCCGAGCTTTCCCAGTCTAGCCTGAGTTTGCCAATGAGGAAAACTGGGAATATATTGGTGCTGGGAGCATGCACAGGATGAGGTATCCAAGCCAACAGAGTGCACACTGACTGATTTCTGACTGGGTTTAATTTTACTCTGTCACTAACTGAGTCTTGAGACCTTTCTCACAATTTATTTTACGATATCTTTATTAGTCACATGTACATGGAAACACACAGTGAAATGCATCTTTTGCATAGAGTGTTCTGGGGGCAGCCCGCAAGTGTCGCCATGCTTCAGGCGCCAACATAGCACGCCCACAACTTCCTAACCCGTACGTCTTTGGAATGTGGGAGGAAACCGGATCACCCAGAGGAAACCCACGCAGACACAGGGAGAACGTACAAACTCCTCACAGACAGTGGCTGGAATTGCACCCGGGTCGCTGGCACTGTAATAGTGTTACGCGAACCGCTACACTGCAGTGTCTGCCCCGATCCTATTCAGTCAACGGACGTGGGCTTCACAGGCTGAGCCAGCACTTAATTGCCCGTCCCTGGTTGCCCCTGAGAAAGTGGTGGTGAGCTGCCTTCTTGAACTGCTACAGTCCCTGAGGTGGGAGTACACCTACAGTGCTGTTCGGGAGGGAGTTCCAGGATCTTGACCCAGCGACGGTGAAGGAATGACGATATATTTCCAAGTCAGGACAGGGTGTGGCTTGGAGGGCAATTTTCAGGCAGTGGTGTTCCCCGTACTTTTACTGCCCTTATCCCTCTGGCTGAGGACAAGGTGGAGATACAAGAGACTGCCGATACTGGAATCTGGAACAACGTACAAAATGCTGGAGGAACTCAGCGGGTCGAGCAGCATCTGTGAGGGGAAATGGACAGTCGACATTTTGGGTAAATCCATAAGGCATAGGAGCGGAATTAGGCCATTCGGCCCATCGAGTCTGCTCTGCCATTCAATCACGGCTGATTTATTTTGCCCTCTCAACCCCACCCTCCTGCCTTCTCCCCGCAACCTTTGACACCCTTACTAATCAAGAACCTATCAATCTCGGCTTTAAACACACCCAATGACTCGGCCTCCACAGCCGTCTGTGGCAATGAATTCCACAGATTCACCACCCTCTGGCTAAAGAAATTCCTCCTCATCTCAGTTCTAAAGGGATGTCCTTCTATTCTGAGGCTGTGCCCTCTGGTCCTTGACTCTCCCACTGATGGAAACATCCTCTCCACATCCACTCTATCCAGGCCTTTCAATATTCAGTAGGTTTCAATGAGATCCCCCCTCATCCTTCTAAACTCCAGTGAGTACAGGCCCAGAGACATCAAATGCTCCTGTTAACCCTTTCATCTCCAGGCTCATTCTCATAAACCTCCTCCAGACACACTGCAGGCCCAGCACATCGTTCCTTAGATACAGGGCCCAAAACTGCTCACAATACTCCAAATGTGGTCTGACCAACGCCTTATAAAGCCTCAGCATTACATCCTTGCTTCTATATTCTAGTCCTCTCGAAATGAATGCTAACGTTGCATTTGCCTTCCTTGGTAAGTGGTGCCCTGGCCAATGATGTTCAGATTCTGAAAGCAAAGCAAACAATATGGAAGCAGTGATAGTTTGTTACAGGCATACGTAGTGGTCTGATGTCAGATCTATGGAGAAGGTCAGACTGCATTGTGGGGACCATGTCACTGTGATCTCACCCAACTTTGTGATGTTACCCGTCACTGATTGTGACAACATCAGAGAAACTATCCATTACTCCCACTCGTTCTCTGTTCCCCAGTGAGTCAGACTTACCCTGCCTCAGGACCTCCCAAAGTTCTCTACAGCCAATGACATTTCACCAGTGCGGACACAGTTGTATTGGTATATTATTGTCACTTGTACTGAGGTACAGTGAAAAGCTTGTCTTACAAACCGATCGTACAGGTCAATTCATTACACAGTGCAGTTACATTGAGTTAGTACAGAGTGCATGTAGTACAGGTAAAAACAATAACAGTACAGAGTAAAGTGTCACAGCTACAGAGAAAGTGCAGTGCAATAAGGTGCAAGGTCACAACAAGGTAGATTGTGAGGTCAGAGTCCATCTCATCATATAAGGGAACCATTAAGTAGTCTTATCACAGTGGGGTAGAAGCTGTCCTTAAGTCTGGTGGTACGTGCCCTCAGGCTCCTGTATCTTCTACCCGACGGAAGAGGAGGGAAGAGAGAATGTCCCGGGTAGGTGGGGTCTTTGATTATGCTGGCTGCTACACCAAGACAGCGAGAGGTAAAGACAGAGTCCAAGGATGGGAGGCTGGTGTCCGTGATGCGCTGGGCTGTGTCCACAACTCTCTGCAGTTTCTTGTGCTCCTGGACAGAACAGTTGCGGTACCAAGCTGTTATACATCCAGATAGGATGCTCTCTACGGTGCATCGGTAAAAGTTGGTGAGAGTCAAAGGGGACAAACCAAATTTCTTTAGCCTCCTGAGGAAGTAGAGGCGCTGGTGAGCTTTCTTGGCTGTAGCATCTATGTGATTTGACCAGGACAGTTGTAAGGGAGAAAATAGGAAAGGCAATGTGTGCACAGAAAGATCCCACTAACAGCAACGAGCTAATGAACAATTTGTGATATTATTTACACATAAGTACTGGCCAAGGTACCAGGGAGATCTCTCCTGCTCTTCTAAGTATCATAGAACATGAACAGGCCCTTCGGCCCACGATGTCTGTGTTGAGTATGATGTCAAATTAAACTAATCCCTTCACATGATCCAGATCCCTCCATTCCCTGCATATTCATGTCTCTGCCTAAAAATTTCTTGAACACCTCTATTGTATCTGCCTCCACCACCACCCCTGGCAGCCCATTTTAGGCACCCACCACTCTGTGTAAAAAGCTTTCCTGCACATCTCCTTTAAACTTTCCCTTTCTCACCTTAAAGCTCTGCCCTCTAGTATTCAACATTTCTACCCTGGGATAAAAAGGCTGACTGTCTACCCTATCTCTGTCTCTTGTAATTTTATAAGCTTCTATCAGATCTCCCCTCTGCCTCCGACGCTCCAGAGAAAACAACCTAAGTTTGTCCAACCTCTCCTTATAGCTCATGCCCTCTAATCCAGGCACCATCCTGGTAAAAATCATCTGCACTCTCTCCAGAGCTTCCACACCCTTCCCGTAATGGGGCGACCAGAACTGCACACAATACTCCAAGTGCGGCCTAACTAAAGTTTTATACAGCTGCAACATGACTTCCTATACTCTCTGCCCTGACCAGTGAAGGTAAGCATACCTTATTTACCAATCTATCCACTTGTATCTTTGGTTTGGAATGTTTTATCTCTGTGAGGCAGAAGGAAATTTGACCATGCCATTCAGAAATTCCACAGGACACACATACCATGGCTACGAGAGCAGGTCAGAGTCATGGAGTCATACAGCATGGAAACAGGCCCTTTGGCCCAACTGGTCCATGCTGACAGTGTTGCCCAGTGCATTAGTCCTTGTGAGCTAGGTCCACAACACACTTGTGCCCCGTGGCGCCCACCGGTCCCGGAAAGCCCCCAGTGTACCCATGGACACCACATGCTCCTTCTCCAGGGACACACGGGCATGATGGAACCCCGGAAGAGGGTCAGGCTATCAGCTCGGGCAGAACCCTCGACTGCCCGCTGCCCGGACCCGTGAATGGCCATCTTGGCCAGGCCCAGGATCAAACTGACCAGGAGGTCCCCTGAGCCACCCACCCCATCCTACCCCTTGCATCGGGTGACCGGGAGCGTGGGGCTGAAGTGCAGCCAGAACTTGAGAAGCAGCCCCTTCAGATACTCAGAGGGTGCAACCCCTCAAGTGCCATGCATACATGATACACTGACTCCTCCCGGCCGCCGAAATTCAGTCCACTCTCGATGTGGGTGAACTCCAGCTGTCAGAGTGCTGTCACCAGGAATCGGACCACTTCTTGAACACACCTCCAGAACTCACTCCTGCCTCTGGATCAGGCCACGCATGGCGTTAGTTCAACAATGATCTGTATTTCACGAATCTGCTCTCCGATTGGTCAGATGGTTTCTCTATGGCAACAACTTCTGACCTCAGTGGTAGCTGCTTCAGCGAACCTTTGTCGGCCAATCACAAACGAGAATCCATCAATGGCTGTGGGGTAGGTTGTGGCAAAAGGTCTCACTTGCTTCAGAAGCTCTGGTGCACAAGGTGTTAGACCGGACAAGCTAAAAGATCTGTCTGTCCTGTGTATAAAGTCTTTGGCCTGCCCCAAGTCCATCAATTGGAAAAAGAGGAAGAAAGTTTTAAGGAGGTCAGAGCAGAGAGAGGAGAGAGCATGCATAGCCGTGGAAGATGCTGTGTATGTGAGTACACTGTTCTGTGGTGTCTAGAAGACCGTACGATGACACAGTCTCAGGAAGCACTCTGCCGCTGATGGATTTTCAGCCTCAGTTTGCCGTGTGGGAAACAAGGAAACCAACTTCCACGAAGCAGTGTGGTTGAAAACTCACATTATTGGTTTTTCAAGTGATATTGGTGGAGCAAGAAATACTAGGCAGGAAGCTGTAAAAACAAGGCACTGCCACAGGATAGCCCTCAGCACGGTGACCTCCGGAGAGTTATAGAGCACAGAAACAGGCCCTTCGGCCCAACTCATCCATGCTGACCCAGTTGCCTCCCTGAGCTAGTCCCATATCCCTCTAAAGCTTTCCAATCCATGTCCCTGTCTAAAGTTAAACACTAAGTGTAGCCATCTCAACTGCTTCCTCTGGCAGCTCATTCCATGTACCTATCACCCTGTGTGACAAAGTTTTTATAAAATAAGATTTCTTTATTAGTCACATGTACATCAAAACACACAGTGAAATGCATCTTTTGCGTAGAGTGTTCTGGGGGCAGCCCACAAGTGTCACCACACTTCTGGCACCAATGTAGCATACCCATAACTTCCTAACCTGTACATCTTTGGAATGTGGGAAGAAACCTACACAGTCATGGAGAGAACAAGCTCCTTGCAGACAGCAGCCAGAATTGAACCTAGGTCACCAGCACTGCAATAGTGTTATGCTAACCACTACACTACCGTGCCTGCCCCTTAGGTCCCCTTTAAATCTTTCCCCTCTCACCTTAGAACTATGGCCTCTAGTTTTAGACTCCCTTACCCTGGGAGAAAGGCTGACCAAAGTTTTCCATGTCCTTCATGATTTTATACTTCTCTATAAAGTCACCCCACCTCCTGCTCTCCAGCCCCTCCTTACAACTCAAGGTCCTCCAGTCCAGTTAACATCTTTGTGAATCTTTTCTACCCCCTTTTCAACTTGAGTAGTAGCTTAAAAGTTGCCCAACATAGGAGTGAATCCAGGAAGCTGTCACAATGTCAAGCAAAGAGCAAGATCACAGAGAACCCAAATGCAGCACACCAGTACAAGACTGGAGTCAGGATGCTTCCTTGGAACCAAACATAGGCAGTGAAGAAATCATGCCTCAGGGCTCTGAGGCAGAGTCCCAACGCAGAAACAGGATATCCTTGGAGAAACACCAAAACTGGGACTGTGCTAGAGTAGACAGCTCTAAGCAGCCAGGAGCCAAAGTATACCCAAAGATTGACCAATACTCTGGCAACTAGTGCCAGTGAAACCAGGGCTCTTATGCTAGTCTCCTGATGGGGCTCAGGTGTGTGTTGTTGTGCGATTAGTAGTGCATGGACTCCATGTGCTGCACAACGAGGCACCATCAATGGAGCCGAATCAAGGGCCAGCACTCAGAACCACAACAGAAGCGAACAAAAAATGAAGCTGCTTGTTAGCAAAATGGCTCAGTTGGATACTAACATGATGCTTTATTGAAACAAGTTGATAACATGATACTCTGGAGGGTAATAAAATGATAAAAGAGAGGGTGCAGCAGAGATTTAGGAAGGACGGTTCCAGGAATGAAGGGTTTCAGCCACGTTTAGCATGGAGGAGCTGGGGTTGTCTTCCTTGGAGCAAAGGAAGTTGACAGGAGGTTGAATTGGCGTGCACGAGGTCAACGCCGGCTCAGGCAGAATCAGGAGAGGGAGACTGTTCCCATGAGCTAGTGCTTCAATGACCAAAGGGGGATATTGGCCAAAGGATGTATGAGGAGGGGGATGTGAGGAATTGTGCAGAGTGGTGATGATCTGGAAATGACTGCCTGTAAGGGAGGTGGAAGCAGAAACATATGGGGAGAGTCATCGATCCATACAGCACGGAAACAGGCCCTTCGACCCAACTCGTCCATGCCGACAGTGTTGCCCAGCGAGCTAGTCCCATCTGCCCGCATTTGGCCCAGAGCCCTCTAAACCTCTCCTATCCATGGACTTATCTAGATGGCTTTTAAACGTTGCTAATGTGCCCACCTCAACCACTGTTTCTGGCAGCTCATTCCAAATACGCACCACCCTTTGCATGAAGAAGCTGCCCCTGATGTCCCTTTTAAATCTCTCGCCTCTTGTTTTTAGCAGCCCCTCCCTGGGAAAAAGATGATGTGCTTTCACCCTGTCCATGCCCGTCATGATCTTATACACCTCTATCAGGTCACCCCTCAATCTCCGACGTTCCAGGGAATAAAGTCCTAGTCTACACAACCTCTCCTTGTAACACAGACCCCCAAGTCCGGGCAACATCCTGGTAAATCTTTTCTGCGCTCTTTCTAGTTTAACAACATCTTTCCTATAACAGAGTGACCAAAATTGTACAAGATGATAAGATGATAAGAGGCATAGATCGAGTGGACAGTCAGACACTTTTTCCCAGGGTGACAATGGCTAACATGAGGGGACATAATTTGAAGGTGATTGGAGGAAGGTATAAGGGGGATTTAAGGGGTAAGTTTTTTACACAGAGAGTGGTGGGTGCGTGGAACACACTGCCGGCAGAGGTTGTGGGGGCAGATACATTAGATACAAGAGGCTCTTAGATAGACACATGAATGATAGAGAAATGGGAGAGCTATGTGGGAGGGAAGGGTTAGATAGAGCAGGATAAAATGTCGGCACAACATTGTGGGCTGAAGTGCCTGTACTGTGCTGTAGTGTTCTGTGTTCTATGTTCTAAAACTGTACGCTATACTCCAAGTGTGGCGTTAAGGGAAAATAATTTTTGGAACTAAAGTTAAGTCCTTGTCCACTCTGATACAGAATACTAAGATGCAGCAAAGCCATTTCCTTAGTTTGGGGATCTTGAAGAAGGAATCACAACAACATTAAAGCATTTAGAAGTGAAATCAGGAAGCAAAAAACTAGTAGTACAGCAGCGCAGGAGGAGGAGCTGCTACCTCACAGCTCCAGCGACCCAGGTTCGATCCCGACCTCCGGCTCTGTCTGGGTGCAGTTTGCACGTTCTCCCTGTGACCACGTGGGAATCCCCCCCCAGTGCTCCTGTCCCCTCCCACATCCCAAAGACGTGCGGGTTGGTGGATCAATTGGCTGCGGTAAATTGCCCCCAGTGCGTGAGTAAGGGGTAGAATCTGGAGGGAGTTGATGGGACTGTGGGGGAGAAAAAATTGGGATTAGTGTAAATGTGTGGTTGATGGTCAGCATAGACTTGATGGGCTGAAGGGCCCGTTTCCATGCTGAATTACCCTTGACTTTAAAACATAATTGACCAGACTGAGCTCAGCGGTATTGATGGTACTGATATTGGTATTGGTTTATTATTGCCACTTGTACTGAGGTACAGTGAAAAACTTGTCTTGCGTACCGAACGTACAGGTCAATTCATTACACAGTGCAGTTACACTGGGTTAGTACGGAGTGCATTGAGGTAGTACAGGTAAAAACAATAACAGTACAGAGTAACGTGTCACAGCTACAGAGAAAGTGCAGTGCTATAAGGTGCAAAGTCACAACAAGGTAGATCGTGAGGTTGGAGTCCATCTCATCATATAAGGAAACCATTCAATAGTCCTATCATTGGATATGATTGTAAAGTTGTAAGATTAGCAAATGGAACTATAGGTGGCAGAGTTGCCTTCCTGTATTGGATTCCTTAACACCTTCCTTAAAACGTCAAGAGCTTGTGTCAAGAGATGTGAGTTGTAAAAGAATAAATTATTTGTTTTTTTTTTCACGTGAATTCCGTGAGATCGAATCTTAGTCCGCATCCCGTTTTCGGGAAGTGACTTGTGAATTCCATAAGGGTGAATTTTCAATAACGTGAACGGTCATAACACGAGGGTGCCCTGTACTGACTGGCCGCGATTAGACTGAACAACAGAGCAGGTTCAATGCCAAGCTCCTGTTCCTAGACAAGGGAGGTTTGCGGTGTATCTAATCGGTCAAGGAGGTGTCGGATTTGACCATGGCTGAGATGCATTCTCTACAACTAACATTGGTTACCATGGCAAGGAGGAAAAAAAAATCCAAAGCTTCTAATGTCAAGGAATGTTTCCCTTTATACTTAGAAAGGCAGTGTCACCAAACACCACCAGATCTTTAAAGAAATTTGGCATGTCTCCATTGACCCTCACCAATTTTTATCAATGCACCATAGAGCGCATCCTATCTGGATCCATCATGGCTTGGTACGGCAGCTGCTCTGCCCGGGACCGCAAGAAACTGCAGAGAGTTGTGGACGCAGCCCAGCGCATCACAGAAACCAGCCTCCCCTCCATGGACTCTGTCTACACTTCTCACTGCCTTGGGAAAACAGCCAACATGATCAAAGACCCCACCCACCCAAATATTCTCTCTTCTCCCCCCTCCCATCGGGCAAAAGATACAAAAGCCTGAAAGCATGTACCACCAGGCTCAAGGACAGCTTCTACCTCACTATTATAAGACTATTGAATGGCCCCCAGTGCGATAAGATGGACTTTTGACCTCACAATCTACCTCGTTATGACCTTGCACCTTATTGTCTGCCTGCACTGCACTTTCTCTGTAGCTGTGACACTTTATTCTGCATTCTGTTATTGTTTTCCCTTGTACTACCTCAATGCACTGTGTAATGAAATGATCTGTACGGACGGTATGCAAGACAAGTTTTTCACCGTACCTTGGTACACATGGCAATAATAAACCAATTTACCAATTTACCCTCACGCACCTCCCATGGGTTTGAAAATCCAGCTTTTAAAATATTATAGTCATTGTATTTTTCAACTCGTGTTATTTTTGGCTCCGAGGAAGCAGATGAGGAGGTTGAGGTGAGGCACAAGATAATTTTTCTCTCTCCTCAAGCAGTATCGATCATAGAAACATTTCTAATGTTGAAAGGACTGGACAGAGTAGATGTGGCTAAGCTGTTTCCCTTGGTGGGTGAGTCCAGGCTAGAGGGCACCATCTTAGAATTAGAGGGTACAGGTTTAAAACAGAGATGAGGAGAAATTTCTTTAGCCAGAGGGTAGTGAATTTGTGGAATTCTTTGCCACGTACAGCAGTGGAGGCCCGGTCATTGGGGGTGTTTAAGGAGGAGATTGAGGGGTATCTAATTAGTCAAGGTATCAAGGGATATGAGGATAAGGCTGAGAATTGGGGCTAGAAAGGAATAGTTTTTTTCCCCTTTCTTTTTTTCTTTTCCTAGCTCATGGAGCAGACTCGATGGGCCGAATGGCGTACTTCTGCTCCCTTGTCTTGTGATCTTGTGACAATGAGATAAAACAGGAGTTTAGTGAGGTTCAGATGACAAATGTGAGCTAAGAGAGGCTCCATTGCCTGCCAGAACTTCTAAGTTAGGGTATTAGTTTTCTAAGTCTGACTGTGTTTGTTAAATGCAAGCCTTCCACTGCACATACCTGCTTTTCTTGCCAGCACCAAGCTTTCTCAACTCCCACGGAAAGTTTTGCCTATTACGCACACTCTCTTCCTGTTACACTTCGCCAGTTACAGTGATTTCCACACATTTTCCTTGTCACAGCTTCACCCGAATCTTCAGTTCCTGTAACCCAGTGCCTGGAATAAGACGGATTATGATAACAGGCCAGCTTCATGGATGTGGAAGGTCAACTGGTGACTGGATTTTTTACTTACACTATGAATTGAGGCAAAAGGGAACACACAAATGTAACATGTTTCTTTTTGAATTTGAATTGAATTGAATTTGTTTATTATTGTCATATGTACCGAGATAGGGTTTTGCACGTCATCCATACAGATCATTTCAAAAGCGTCAGTACATTGAGGTATTATAAAAGAAAAGCAATTACAGAATGCAGAATAAGGTGTTACAGCTACAGAGAAAGTGCAGTGCAGGCAGACAATAAGGTGCAAGGCCATAACAAGGTAGATTGTGAGGTCAAGAGTTCATCTTTAACGTGCAAAAGGTCCATTCGAGAGTCTTATAACAGTGAGATAGAAGCTGTCCTTGAGCCTGGTGGTACATGTTTTCAAGCTCTTGTACCTTCTGCTCGCTAGAAGGGGGGAGCAGAGAGAATGTGCAGGGTCGGAGGGATCTTTGATTATGTTGTCTGCTTTACTGAGGCAGCGAGAGCTTCCAAAGTGTAACACTTTGCACTTATCTGAATTAAACTCCATTTGCCATTCCTCAGTCCACCTACCCAGCCGATCAAGATCCTGCTGCAATTCTTCACTCTCTATGACACCACCTGCTTTAGTGTCATTGCAAACTTGCTAACTATTCCTCGTATATTCCCATCCAACATGTTTCAGAGTCTTTCCAGCATTTTCTGGTTTTTCTTAATTTCAGATTTCCAGCATCTGCAGGTTTTTTAATTTTGATTTGACTTTGTGCATCAGGGTCTCAGTTTATTGTCTGTTATGCTTAAGTGACGTTTAAGTATGTGACATGCATTGTCTAATGCATTGTAAGTTATTTCCTGCCTGCCAAGTTTATAAGTTTCTTACTTGCCCTAACTTCCTACCCAATGGTAGCAAGTCCTGATGAAAGGTCCCAACCCGAAACGTCCCCCACAGATGCTGCCTGACCCGCTGAGTCCCTCCAATGCCTTTGTGTGTTGCTCCAGATTTCCAGCATCTGCAGTCTCCTGTGTACCCGATGTTTTAATGCTGAAAGTAGTTGATAATACAATGTACATATTATGGGTATTTTCTTCTCTTCCCTTGCAGGGTTCCAGAAACAGCTGCTCTTCCCTCGCACGACACAGATTGTGATCGAGGATGGCTTTGGAGGGCTTGTCCGTCGCTTACGTGAACCTTGGGATCTTCATGGCCTGTCCACCAAACGGACAGGCCAATCGGTGTGCTGGCCCCAGGAGTGTGAGGTCATTAAGGAGCGGATTAGACATATTGGTGAGACCAGACTAACACCTGAAATGATGGGCTGTCTCGTGTGGAGAAGTTTGACGGGGCTAGGCTTGTATCTTCTGGGGATTAGAAGATTGAGAGGGGATGATTAAAAGATCCTGAGAGGTCTTGACAGGGTGCACGAGATGTGTCCTCTTGTAGGAGAGTCTAGAACTAGGGATAAATAAATAAATAAATTTGTTTATTATTGTCACACGTACTGAGGTACAGTGAAAATCTTTGTTTTGCATGCCATCCATACAGATCATTTCATCACATCAGTACATCGAGGTAGTACAAGGGAAAACAATAACAGAATAAAGAATAAAGTGTTACAGTTACAGAGAAAGTGCAGTGCAGGCAGACAATAAGGTGCAAGGTCATAGCAAGATAGATTGTGAGGTCAAGAGTCCATCTCATCGTATAAAGAACAGTTCAATAGTCTTATAACAGTGGGATAGAAGCTGTCCTTGAGCCTGGTGGTACGTGCTTTCAGGCTTTTGTATCTTCTGCCTGATGGGAGGGGGGAGAAGAGAGAATGCCCCAGGTGGGTGGGTCTTTGATTATTTTGTCTGCTTTACCAAGGCAGCGAGAAGTGTAGACAGAGTCCATGGAGGGGAGGCTGATTTCTGTGATGTGCTGAGCTGTGTCCACAACTCTCTGCAGTTTCTTGGGGTCACGGACAGAGCAGTTGCTGTACCAAGCTGTGATGCATCTGGATAGGATGCTTTCTATGGTGCATCGATAACAATTGGTGAGGGGAGGGTCATTGTTTAAAAATAAGATTAGATCACATGAGATTCAGGACAAGCTAGCTATATGGATACAAGATTGACGTGATGGCAGGAGACAGAGGGTGACAGTGGAGGGTTATTTTTCAGACTAGAGGCCTGTGACCAGCGGTGTGCCGCAGGGGTTGGTGCTGGGTCCGCTTTTGTTTGTCATCTGTATTAACGAGCTGGATGAGAGTGTGGGTGGGATGGTTAGTAAATCTGCAGATGGCACTAAACTTGGTAGCATAGGGGACGGTGAAGAAGATTGTCTAAGATTAAGATCAACTGGGCCAGTGGGCAAAGGTATGGCAGATGGAGTTTAATTCAGGTAAATATGAGGTGTTGCATTTTGGTCAGATAAAACAAGACAAAACTTACACAGTAAATAGCAGGGCCCTGGAGAATGTTGTAAAACAGAGAAGGGTAGAGATACATAGTTCCCTGTAAGTAGTGACGCAGGTAAATAGGGTGGTGAAGAAGGCATTTGGCACACTGGCCTTCATTGGTCAGGGTATTGAGAAGAGGAGTTGGGATGTCACATTACGGTGTACAAGACATTGGTAAGGCCACATTTGGAGCACTGTGTACAGTTTGGGTCGCCCTGCTGTAGGAAGGATTTCATTAAACTGGAAATGGTGCAAAAAAGATTTATGAGGATTTTACCAGGACTAGAGGGTTTGAGTTGTAAGGAGAGGTCGGACAGGCTGGCGCTTTTCTCCCTGGAGCCTAGGAGACTGTGGGGTGACATTATAGAGTTTCATAAAATCATGAGGGGCAGAGATAAGGTGGATGGTCATAGTCTTTTCCCCAGAGTAGAGGAATCCAAAACTAGAGGGCATAGGATTGAGGGGAAAGATTTAAAAGGGACCTGAGGGGCAACCTTTTCACACAGAGGGTGATGGGCACCTGGAATCAGCAGCCAGAGGAAGTGGTTGAGGCAGGTACAATTACAACATTTAAAAGACAGTTGGACAGGTACATGGATAGGAAAGGTTGAGAGGGATACGGGCCAAAAGCGGGCAAATGGGACTAGCTCAGGAAGGCACCTTGGTCAGCACGGACAAATTGGGCCGAAGGGCCTGTTTCCGTGCTGTATGACTCTATGACTTTCAGGGGCCATCCATTTAAGTCAGAGATGGGGTGAAGATTTTGCTCTTGGCAGTCATAGCACAGAACCAGGCCCTTCAGCCCAACATATCCATGCTGACCAAAACAGTAGTCCCATCTGCCCGAATTTGCCCCGTAGCCCTCTAATGCCTCAGTGACTCAGATATTTGTCTGGACGCTTCTTAAATGTTGTGATCAGGTCACGGGTCCGTGGAACTCTCCTCCTCAAAGGGTGGTGGGCGCAGAGACTTTGAATATTGTTGAGGCCGAGGTGGATGGATACTTGAGAAACAAGGAAATGGAATGTTACTGTGTAGAGATGAGAATGCAGAGCTGAGATTATCATCAGTGCACCAAGGTCTTCCTAGATGGCAGGGTAGGCTTGAGTGTCCTACTGCTGTTCCTAACTGGTATGTACTGTATGTATGTAAGAGCAGGGATATCCTTCCCAGTGTTTACTACAGATTGTTCATTATCACGGTGCAGTGGGTGGGACTTTACTGAATGCAAATAGTCTGCTGTGTTTCTCACACCAGTGACTTTCCTTCAGAAATTCCTCATTCACGGCAAAGTATTTTCGAAGGTCCTGTGGTTGTGACAGATGCTCTTGTTTTTGGCTAACTTCCTAAATCTATGCAATTTCCCTACATTCTGCGATGTTAGGCTTCAACCGTTTTGAGAGAATGAACAAACAAAGCTTACAGCATCAGCTGATTTGTTAAAATTGTTAAAGTTCCCCAGCTTCTCTCTTACTTACACACTCAAGTGGGACTGACCTTTCTCAGAAACAGGACGCCTGGGTGAGCAGTGCCACAACAACAACCTCTCGCTCAACGTCAGTTAAACTAAAGAGCTGGTCGTTGACTTCAGGAAGGGGAAGGAGGGTGAACATGTGCTAGTCTACATTGGGGGGATCGGCGGTGGAGAGAGTCAGCAGCTTTAAATTCCTGAGTGTTAACATATCAGATGACCTGTCCTACGCCTAGCACATTGATGCAATCACGAAGAAGGTGTGCCAGCGACTTTACTTCTTTCAGTAGGTGAAGGAGGTTCAGCTCATCACCGAACACTCTGACAAACTTCTACAGATGTACTGTTGAAAGTATCCTGACTGGTTGCATCACGGTCTGGGACGGCAATTCGAATGCGCAGGAACGTAAGAAGCTGCAGAGAGCAGTGGACTCTGTCCAATACATCACGGGCACATCCCTCCCCACCATCGGGAGTATCTACAGGAGGCGCTGCCTCAAGAAGGCAACATCCATCATCAAAGATCCCCACCATCTGGGCCGTGCCATCTTCTCGCAGCTCCCATTGGGCAGGAGGTACAGAAGCCTGAAGTCCCACACCACCAGGTTCAGGAACAGCTACTTCCCTTCAACCATTCGGTTCTTGAACCAACCGGCACAACCCTAATCACTACAGTAAAGCAACACTATGACCACTTTGATCACTTTTCACTAAAGGGGACTTCGTCCTTTTTTGTTCGAATTGTATTCTTTGTTGTAAAAAGTGTGTATAATTCACGTTGAATATTTTTTTGTGAATGCTGCTTTTGTGAACGGGCAGACACGGTAGTGTAGCGGTTAGCGTAATGCTATTACAGCGCCAGTGACCCGGGTTCAATTCCCGCCGCTGTCTGCAAGGAGCTTGTACGTTCTCCCCGTGCCTGGGTGGGTTTCCTCCGGGTGCTCCGGTTTCCTCCCACATTCCAAAGACGTACGGGTTAGGAAGTTGTGGGCATGCTATGTTGGCGCCGGAAGCGTGGCTACACTTGTGGGCTGCCCCCAGAACACTCTACGCAAAAGATGCATTTCACTGTGTGTTTCGATGTACATGTGGCTAATAACGATATCATCTTATCTTATCTTGTCTTATCTGGTGCTCTGTGCCTGTGATGCTGCTGCAAGTAAGTTTTTCATTGCACCCGTACACACATGGACTTGTGCATCTGACAATAGACTCGACTTTGACTTTACTTTGAACTTCTGCTAGACGTTTACTGACTCGAAACAGCTCCAAGGAAATTTGGCCTCAGTGTATCCCCTCAGTCTAGTAGACTACAGAATCACGTGGGTAGAACCCTGCCTCACAGTTCCACAACCCGGTTTCGATCCTGACCTCGGGTGCTGTCTGCGTGGAGTTTGCACATTCTCCCTGTGACTGTGTGGGTTTACCCCGAGTGCTCTGGTTTCCTCCCACATCCCAAAGGTGTGCAGATTAGTAGGTTAATCAGTCATTTTAAAATTCTACTTTTGTGTAGGTGAGGGGTAGAATCCTGAGGGGAGTTGATGGGAATGTGGGGAGAATAAATTGGGATTAATCAATGGGTAATTGATGGTTAATGTGGACTCGTTAGGCTGAAGGGTCTGTTTCCCTGCTGTACGACTCTATGACTCTAGAGCAACAAACAATCTGCTGGAGGAACTCAGTGGGTCGAGCAGCATCTGTGGGGGGAGAGGAATTGTCAGCAGAGCTGACACAGGGTTTCGATCTGAAACATTGACAATTCCTTTCCCCCCCACAGATGCTGCTCGACCCCCTGAGTTCCTCCAGCAGATTGTTCCAGCATCTGCAGTCTCTTGTGTCTCCTACGACTCTGGAGTCTTGCTGCAAGGCCTGACCATCTCTCACATTTTACAGAGGGAGTTCCATTAGGACCAGAACCTCTCTACCTTGTAACTGGTTTGGAAGAAGCACCAATCTACACTGAAGAGGGTGAAGTGGTTTATGTCACCAGCAAAGGTATGGAAATGGTCGACATGTTCCCTGGTCGGTTGTAATGTGCTCAAGTGCAAGAGCTTGTGTTACTTATAAGAAGCTCTTCTTAGATTCTTAAATGTTCAAACTGCAGCCACGGACCGAGGCTGTGATGGGAACCAGAGCGGATAAGTTCTGAAGGACCCCATGCTGAGGATAGAACAGAGAACATAGAACATTACAGCACAGTACGGGCCCTTCAGCCCACGATGTTGTGCCGACCTACATAAACCCACTCAATCCATCCCCCTCTCTACTTCACCTCCCATAACCCTCTATTTTTCTTTCGTCCATGTGCCTCTTAAATAACCCTATCGTATCGGCCCCTACCACCATCCCTGGCAGTGTATTCCAGGCACCCACCACTCTCTGTGTAAAAAACCTTCCTCTGACATCTCCCCTGAGCTTTCCTCCACGCACCTTGAACAGGTGACCTCTAGTACTGGCCAGTGCCACCCTGGGGAAAAGATGCCGGCTATCAACTTTGTCACGCCTTACACACCTCTTTAAAATCTCCTCTCATCCTCCGTCCCTCCAAAGAGAAAAGCCCTAGCTCGCTCAACCTATCCTCATAAGATGTGCTCTCCTATCCTGGCAGCATCCTGGTAAACCTCCTCTGCACCCTCTCTAAAGCTTCCTATAATGAGGCAACCAGAACTGAACACAATACTCCAAGTGTGGTCTAACCAGAGTCCTATAGAGCTGCAACGTTACCTCTCCACTCTTGAACTCAATCCCCCGGCTAATGAAGGCCAGCACACCATATGTCTTTTTAACCACCCTACCAACTTGCACGGCGACTTTGAGGGATCTATGTACTAGAACCCCAAGATCCCTCTGTTCCTCCACACTGTTAAGAATCCTGCCATTAACCATGTACTTTGCCTTAAAGTTCGTTCTTCCAAAGTGTATCACTTCACACTTCTCCTGATTGAACTCCATCTGCCACTTCTCTGCCCAACTCTGCATCCTGTCAATATCCTGTTGCAACTACGACAACCTTCTTTGCTATCTACTGCACCACTAACCTTGTGTCATCTGCAAACTTACCAACCCACCCTTCCACGTCATCATCCAAATCATTTATAAAAATCACAAAGAGCAGGGGTCCAGAGCTGCAGAACACCACTAGTCACCGACCTCCAGGTTGAATACTCCCCTTCTACAACTACTCTCTGCCTTCTGTGGGCAAGCCAATTTCAAATCCACACAGCCAATTTTCCATGGATCCCATACCTTATGACTTTCTGGATGAGCCTACCATGGGGAACCTTTTCAAACACCTTGTTAAAATCTATATATACAACATCTACTGCACTACCTTCATCAATCTGTCTTGTCACTTCCTCAAAAAACTCTATTAGGCTTTTGAGGCACGACCTGCCCTTCACAAAGCCACGTTGACTATGCCTAATAAGACATAGACTTCTCTGAATGTTCATAAATCCTGTCCCTAAGAATCCTCTCCAATACTTTGCCCACCACTGACGTAAGACCAGCTGGTCTATAATTCCCAGGATGATCGCTTTTACCTTTCTTGAGCAATGGAACAACGTTTGCCATCCTCCAATCCTCCGGTACCACTCCTGTGTCCAGGGAGGACTCAAAGATCATCATTAATGCTCCAGCAATCTCTTTCCATGGTAATCTGGGTTATATCCTGTCCAACCCTGGTGACTTATCTATCCTAATGCTTTTTATTAGCTCCAACACTGCTTCTTTCTTAGCGTAGAACATATTTGCCAGTTCTACGCTAACCTCCCCTTCGTCTAAGCCCCTCTCACTGGGGAACACTGAAGGAAAATATTCATTCAGGACCTCCCCTACCTCCTTTGCCTCCAGACACATTTCTCCCCCCTTATCCCTGAGCCATCCTACCCTCATCCTAGTCATCCTCTCGTTCCTCACGTACATGTAGAACACCTTGGGGTTTTCCTTAACCCTACTTGCCAAGGTCTTCTCATGCCCCCTTCTAGCTCTCCTAAATCCTTCTTAAGCTCTTTCCTGGCTACCTTATAACTCTCAAGAGCCCTATCTGATTTTTGCTTCCTAAACCTTAAATATGCTTCCTTCTTCCCCTTTACTAAACCTTCCACCTCTCTTGTTAACCATGGTTCCTTCACCCTGCCATCTTTTCCCTGTCTCAGTGGGTCAAACCCATCTGGAACCCCATGCAAGTGGTTCCTAAACAACCTCCACATTTCTGTGGTGCATTTACCAGAGAACATCTGTTCCCAGTTTACGCTCCCAAGTTCCTGCCAAATACAATCGTAATTTGCCCTCCCCCTAAATACTTTGCCATAATGTCTGCTCCTATCCTTGTCCATGGCTATGGTAAAGGTCAGGGAGTTGTGGTCACTATCCCCGAAATGCTCTCCCACCGAGAGGTCTGTCACCTGATCAGGCTCATTGCCTAGTACCAGGTCAGAATGGCCTCTCCTCTAGTCAGCCTCTCCACATACTGTGTCAGGAATCCTTCCTGGACACATGTAACAAATTCTGCCCCATCTAAACCTTTTGCACTAAGGAGGTGCCAATCAATATTAGGGAAGTTGAAATCACCCATGACAACAACCCTGTTATTTTAGCACGTTTCCAAAATCTGCCTCCCAATCTGTTCCTCAGTGTCCCAATGGCTATTTGGGGACCTATAGAATACTCCCAATAAAATGATTGCTCCCTTCCTATTTCTGACTTCCATCCACACTGACTCAATAGACGATCCCTCTCTGATGTCCTCCCTTCCTACAGTAAGGACGCATAATCTTTGTTTAATTTCCCTACCATTTCTCCTGTCTGTCTGTGATGGCCCTTTTTATCACTATAAGTGACACTCCTCTCCCTTTGCTGAATGAAGAATCGGTTTATTATTGTCACATGTACCGAGGTGCAGTGAAAAACTTGTCTTGCATACTGTTCATACAGATTAATTCATTACACAGTGCATTGAGGTAGTACAAGGTAAAACAATAACAGAATGCAGAATAAAGTGTTACAGTTACAGAGAAAGTGCAGTGCAGGCAGACAATAAAGTGCAAGGCCATAACGAGGTAGATTATGAGGTAGGAGTCCATCTTATTACAAGAATTGCAATTGGTCAGTTTGGGCTCGTCCTCATATTTGAAAGACTTCAACGTGACTTAGACTAATGATATAGGATGATGCATCACATCCCAAGCTGATACTGGCTTCCCAGTCATTAGGTAGGTACTTGCATTTGCTAATGACGAGTCTAACATCTCTTTGAGATCTTGGTGCAGACTAGCTATAGGAAGGATGTCCTTAAACTGGAGAGCGTGCAGAAAAGGTTCACAAGGATATTACCGGGACTGGAGGGCTTGAGTTATAAGGAGAGGCTGGACAGGCTGGGACTGTTCTCCCTGGAGTGAAGGAGGCTGAGGGGTGACATTATCAAGGTTTATAAAATCATGAGGGGCATGGATAAGGTCAAGGGTGACAGTCTTTTCCCCACAGTAGGGGAGTCTAAAACTAGAGGGCATAGGTTGAAGGTGAGAGGGGAAAGATGTTTTAAGGGGCGCTGAGGGACAAGTATTTCATACAGAAGGTGGTGGGTATGTGGAATGAGCTGCCAGAAGAGGTAGTAGAGGTGGGTACAATAAATTGGTAATTGGTATTGGTTTATTATTGTCACATGTACCGGGATACAGTGAAAAGCTTTTGCTTGCATGACATCCATGCAGATCATAAGTGCATTGAGGTAGTATTAGTATTGGTATTGGTTTATTATTGTCACTTGTGCCGAGGTACAGTGAAAAACTTGTCTTGCATACCGATCGTGCAGATCAATTCATTACACAGTGCGTTTACATTGAGTTAGTACAGAGTGCATTGATGTAGTACAGGTAAAAACAATAACAGTACAGAGTAAAGTGTCACAGCTACAGAGAAAGTGCAGTGCAATAAGGTGCAAGGTCACAACAAGGTAGATCGTGAGGTCATAAACAATAACAGAATGCAGAATAAAGTGTTACAGTTACATCGAAAGTGCAGTGCAGGCAGACAATAAGGTACAAGATCAAAACAAGGTAGATCGTGAGGTCAAGCGTCCATCTTATCATACTAGGGTCTTATAACAGCGGGATAGAAGCTGTCCTTGAGCCTGGTGGTACGTGGTCTCAAGACATAGATAGGAAGGGTTTAGAGGGATATGGGCCAAACACAGGCAAATGGGACTAACTCAGGTAGGCTACTTGGTTGGCATGGACAATTTGGGCCGAAGGGCCTGTTTCTGTGCTGAGTGCAATATACAGTGGGGACTTCAAAGGTCCAAATGGAGTGCTCCTCATGCCTGAAGGACATCACTGGTTTACATTGGTGCATCTGTCTTGCAGCTAACTCGGAACCTTTCTTCACCTTCTCACGGGTGGGTGGCAGTTCCCAGCCCCTGACCCAGGCAGCCATTAACCTCGACAAGCAGGACAACACGCTGATATTTGAGGCTCGCTTCGAGTGTGGAAACCTGCAGAAAGTTCTGAAAGTGTACGTATTTCACACAGAGTGAGGTAAAACTCCGATAATCAACATCCTTGGGACTTTGGTACTGCTGGACTGTCAAATGTCTGGACAATTGGTATTGGTATTGGTTTATTATTGTCGCTTGTACCGAGGTACAGTTAAAAACTTGTCTTGCATACCGATTGTACAGATCGATTCATTACACAGTGCAGTTACATTGAGTTAGTACAGAGTGCATTGATGTAGTACAGGTAAAAACAATAACAGAGTACAGAGTAAAGTGTCACAGCTACAGGGAAGTGCATTGCAGGTAGACAATAAGGTGCAAGGTCACAACAAGGTAGATTGTGAGGTCAAGAGTCTCAATGTTTAAGGGAACCATACAATAGTCTTCTCACCATGGGATAGAAACTGTCCTTGAGCCTGGTGGTACGTACCCTCAGGCTCCTGTACCTTCTGCCTGATGGGAGGGGGGAAGAAGAGAGAATGACCCGGGTGCGTGGGGTCTTTGATTACGTTGGTGTTGTGTGAAATCATTCTTTATTGTCTTAAGGATCAAGGACTCTGGACACGAGCTTTGTAGACCAAAACTAGTTTAATCACAAAGGCAAACACGGGACAGAATGGATGGGAACAGACACACGCTCACTCACGCACAGGATACCACGAACACGAGAGGGGATCGCAACTGGGGTAAAATACACTCACACACACACACACTGGTACACACACTGATACACACATACACACACACACACACACACACAGGTACAAACAAGCACACAATAACGATGTACAACTTCAGGACATAACATTTCAATGCCTGTCCCACACTAGCATTGGCTCTAATACTACCTGGAGTCTGAGTGAAACACTCCCAGACCATGTGGTGATGTACTCTTACCAGTGATCTCTGCAGCATTGTCTCACTACTCCTGGGGTCATCAAAAGAGGAAGGGCTAGAGGATGCAGCCCTTTTTATGGTGCTAGGAGGCTGGGTGGAGCCTCACTGTTGTGATTTAAACAAGCCAATGGTGTGGGAGTCAAAGACAAAGGTTCCTGCCACAGCCAATGGTCAGGCAGGTTCAGAGTGGTCAGGCAAGTTCAGAGGCAAAAGGTACTCCCACACCTGAGGGGTGGGTGGAGCTGCACCTTCATTGACAGTAGTATCACTTCCGATCAGAGGAGCAATGTTGTCCTCCGGTCAGTGGGGGTCAGTGTCGTTAATGTGGATTTCTCACAACAGTTTGCTGTTTGGCCAAGGCAGTGAGAAGTGCAGACAGAGTCCACGGATGGGAGTCTGGTTTCCATGATGTGCTGGGCTGTGTCCACAACTCTCTGCAGTTTCTTGTGGTCCCGGGCAGAGCAGTTGCTGTACCAAGCCGTGATGCATCTGGATAGGATGCTTTCTATGGTGCAATTGAATATGATTGATACCCAAACAAACACTTATTGCACTGGATTTTTTTACATGTACACAGTACACAGTTAATGGCAGGACCCTTAACAATGTTGATGTACAGAGAGATCTTGGGATCCTGGTCCATAGCTCCCTGAAAGTGTCTGCACATTGATGGAAGCCGTATGTCACGCTTGCCTTGATTAGTCGAGGCACTGAGTTCAAGATATGTTATGATGCAGCTTTATAAAACTCAGGTTAGGCCTACATCCAATTCTGGTCACCCCCATTACAGGAAGGATGCGAAGGCTTTGGAGAGGGTGCAGAAGAAGTTCACCAGGATACTGCCTGGATTAGAGGGCATGTGATAGGAGAGGTTGGACAAACTTGGGTTGTTTTCTCTGGAGCGGCAGAGGATGAGGGGAGATCTGATAGAAGTTTATGAAATTATGAGAGGCATAGATAGAGTAGACAGCTGGTATCTTTTTCCCAGGGTCGAAATGTCTAATACCAGAGAAAATGCATTTAAGGTGAGAGGGAGTAAGCTTAAAGGAGATATGCGGGGCAAGTTTTTTTTACACAGTGAGGTGGGTACCTGAACTGCCAGGGGCGGTGGTGGAGGCAGATATGATAGAGGCGTTTAAGAGGCTCTTGGATTGGCACATGGCTGTGCAGAGAATGGAGGGAGATGGACATTGTGTCGGCAGAAGGGATTAGTTTAGTTGGGTAGTTAGTTACTAGTTTAATTAGTTCGGCACAACATGGTGGGCCGAAGGGCCTGTTCCTGTGCTGTACTGTTCGATGTTCAGTATTCGGTCTCACACAGAGAGTTTAAAGGGAGCAGGTAATACTCAAGCACCCTGGATTCTGACCACCCACCTTCCTCACTCTGGTGGTCTGGACCCTGACCCTGGCTCTGACCACACGCCTGGTCCACGCATGAAGTGATTTAAAAAGTATCTAAACGAACACTTGAGTCACCAAGGACGAGAGGGCTGCAGGCCAAGGGTCGGGAAATGGGATTGGAGCCATGGAATCATGGAGAGGTACAGCACGGAAACAGGCCCTTCGGCCCACCAAGTCCATGCCGGCCATCGTCCACCTATTCACACTGGAACATAGAACATAGAACATAGAACACTACAGCACAGTACAGGCCCTTTGGCCCACAATGTTGTGCCGACATTTTATCCTGCTCTAAGATCTATCTAACCCGTCCCTCCCACATAACCCCCTATTTTTCTATCATTCATGTGTCTATCTAAGAGTCTCTTAAATGTCCTTAATGTATCTGTCCCCACAAACTCTGTCAGCAGTGCGGTCCATGCACCCACCACTCTGTGTAAAAAACTTACCCCTGACATCATCACCTTCTCCAATCACCTTAAAATTATGCCCCCTCGTGTTAGCCATTGTCGCCCTGGGAAAAAGTCTCTGACTGTCCACTCGATCTCTGCCTCTTATCATCTTGTCCACCTCTCACCCTCCTCCTTCTCTCCAAAGAGAAGAGGCCCAGCTCGCTCAACCTTCCGACTTTACTAATCCGACTTTAATCCCAGTTTTCCCCCTTCCCCTGATCGTACCCCTCACCTACACACATGGGGGAATCTACGGGGGCAATTAACCCACCGACCCCGCACGTCGTTGGGATGTGAGATGAAACCGGGGCACCGAGGGGGAAACCCACGCACAGTCACAGGGAGAACGTGCAAACTCCACACAGACAGCATCTGACATCAGGATTGAACCCGGGTCTCTGGCGCTATGAGGCAGTGGCTCTACCAGCTGCGCCCCATGCCACCCTGTAAGTACAGATGGTTGACATGAATATGATGGGCTGAAGGGTCTGTTGCTATGCTGGTCAGTAGATGTCTATTTTTCCATGATCCAGCCTCTTGATCGGTTGGTGATTTCCCTTCCACCTTGGAGATCTCAGGGGTATGTTTTATTAGAGCCAAAAGACCATAAGACATAGGAGCAGGATTAGGCCATTCGGCCCATCGAGTCTGCTCCTCCATTCCATCATGGCTGATTTATTTTTCCCTTTCAACCCCATTCTCCTGCCTTCTCCCCGTAACCTTTGACACCCTTACTAATCAAGAACCTATCAAACTCCGCTTTAAATACACCTGATGACTTGGCCTCCACAGCCGTCTGTGGCAATGAATTCCACAGATTCACCACCCTCTGGCTGAAGAAATTCCTCCTCATCTCTGTTCTAAAGGGACGTCCTTCTATTCTGAGGCTGTGCCCTCTGGTCCTCGACTCTCCCACTACTGGAAACATCCTCTCCACGTCTGCTTTATCCAGGCCTTTCAATATTCAGTAGGTTTCAATGAGATCCCCCCTTGTCCTTCTATACTCCAGCGAGTACAGGCCCAGAGCTATCAAACGCTCCTCACACGTTAACCCTTTCACCCCCGGGGATCATTCTCATGAACCACCTTTGGACCCTCTCCAACACCAGCACATCGTTCCTTAGATACGGGGCCCAAAACTGTTCACAATACTCCAAATGTGGTCTGACCATCGCCTTAGAAAGCCTTTCACACAGAGAGTGGATGATATCTGGAGTACACTGCCAGAGGAGGTGTGGAATCAGGTACAATCACTGCCTTTCAAAGACATTCAGACACTTAAATAGGCAAGGCACAGAAGGATACACTCCTAATGGGGGCAAACAGGATCTAGTGCAGATGGGCAAAATTATCGGCATGGATGTCAGTGGGGTTCAGAAGGACGAGGGGGGATCTCATTGAAACCTACCGGATACTGAAAGGCCTGGATAGGGTGGACGTGGAGAGGATGTTTCCATCAGTGGGAGAGTCCAAAATCCAAGGGCACGGCCTCAGAATAAAGGGATGTCCCTTTAGAACTGAGATGAGGAGGAATTTCTTCAGCCAGAGGGTTTTGGTATTGGTTTATTATTGTCACTTGTACCAAGGTACAGAGAAAAGCTTATCTTACAAACCGATTGTACAGGTCAATTCATTGGACAGTGCAGTTACATTGAGTTAGTACAGAGTGCATTGAGGTAGTACAGGTAAAAACAATAACAGTACAGAGTAAAGCGTCACAGCTACAGAGAAAGTGCAGTGCAATAAGGTGCAAGGTCACAACAAAGTAGATCGTGAGGTCAGAGTCCATCTCATTGTATAAGGGAACCATTCAATAGTCTTATCACAGTGGGGTAGAAGCTGTCCTTAAGTCTGGTGGTACGTGCCCTCAGGCTCCTGTATCTTCTACCCGATGGAAGAGGAGAGAAGAGAGAATGGTGAAGAGAGAAGGGTGGTAAATCTGTGGAATTCGTTGCCACAGACGGCTGTGGAGGCCAAGTCATTAGGTGTATTGAAGGCAGAGATTATACGTTCTTGATTGGTAAGGGGGGGGGGGGGTTAAGGGTTACAGGGAGATGGAGGGAGAATGGGGTTGGGAAAATCAGCCATGTTTGAATGATGGCGTACACTCAATGGGCCGAATGTCCTAATTCTGCTCCTTAGTAAGGCATTTGACAAGGTTCCACATGGTAGGCTTCTTCAGAAGGTCAGAGGGCGTAGGATCCAGGGAGGCTTGGCCATGTGGATTCAGAATCGACTTGTCTGTAGAAAGAAGAGGGTTGTGGTGGAGGGAGTGCATTCAGAGTTCAGGGCTGTGACTAGCGGTGTCCCACAGGGATCGATTCTGGGACCTCTACTTTTCGTGATTTTTATTAATGTCTTAGTTGAGGGGGTAGAAGGGTGGGTTGGCAAGTTTGCAGACGACACAAAGGTTGGTGGTGTTGTGGATAGTGTAGAGGATTGTGGAAAATTGCAGAGGGATATTGATAGGATGCAGAGCTGGGCTGACAAGTGGCAGATGGAGTTCAATCCAGAGAAGTGTGAGGTGGTACACTTTGGAAGGACAAACTCCAAGGCGGAGTACAAAGTTAATGGCAGGATTCTGGGCAGTGTAGAGGAGCAGAGGGATCTGGGGGTTCATATCCACAGATCCATGAAATTTGCCTCACAGGTGGATAGAGTAGTTAAGAAAGCTTATGGGATGTCAGCTTTCATAAGTCGTGGGATCGAGTTTAAGAGCCGTGAGGTAATGACGCAGCTCTACAAAACTCTGGTTAGACCACACTTGGAGTACTGTGTCCAGTTCTAGTCGCCTCATTATAGGAAGGATGTGGAGGCATTGGAAATGGTGCAGAGGAGATTTACCAGGATGCTGCCTGGTTTAGAGAGTATGGATTATGAGGAGAGACTAAGGGAGCTAGGGCTTTACTCTTTGGAGAGAAGGAGGATGAGAGGAGACATGATAGAGGTGTACAAAATATTAAGAGGAATAGACAGAGTGGACAGCCAGCGCCTCTTTCCCAGGGCACCAATGCTCAATACAAGAGGGCATGGCTTTAAAGTAATGGGTGGGAAGTTCAAGGGAGATATCAGAGGAAGGTTTTTTACCCAGAGAGTGGTTGGGGCATGGAATGCGCTGCCTGGGGCGGTGGTGGAGGCAGGTACATTGGTCAAATTCAAGAAATTACTAGATAAGCGTATGGAGGAATTTAATATAGAGGGATATGTGGGAGGAAAGGGTTAGATAGTTTTAGGCGAGGTTTAAAGGTCGGCACAACATTGTGGGCCAAAGGGCCTGTACTGTGCCATACTGTTCTATGGTTCTATGATTCTACGGTGATCCTGTGTGACTGTATGATTCTGTGTGACTCCATGACTGTATGACTCTGTGTGATCGTGTATGACTGTATAATTCTGTACAACCCCATGACCGTATGACTCTATGACCTCTGCAGCGGGGAACACGACTACAACCTGATCTTACGCACGGACCTGTACACGGCGAGACACACCCAGTGGTTCTACTTCCGGGTGCAGAACATGCAGAAGGCCGTCCCTTATCGCTTCACCATCGTCAACCTGATGAAGCCCAGCAGCCTGTACAACAGGGGCATGAAGCCGCTGATGTACTCCACCAAGGACGCTGAAGAGGATCGCCTGGGCTGGCGCAGAGTGGGCACCCACATCAAGTACTACAAGAACAACCACGGAGACGAGAGGCGCCAGTTCTACTCCCTCACCTGGACCTTCCAGTTCCCCCACGACTCTGACACTTGCTACTTCGCCCATTGTTACCCATACAGCTACTCCGACCTCCAGGACTACCTGATCGACGTGGCCACTGACCCGGTCAAGTCCAAGTTCTGCAAGATCCGGGTCCTCTGCCGCTCACTGGCCGGCAACATGGTGTACCTCCTGACCGTGACCAACCCTTCCAAGAGCCCAGAAGTGGTGGCGGGGAAGAGGGCGGTGGTCTTGACTGCCCGCGTCCACCCAGGAGAAAGCAACAGTTCGTGGATGATGAAGGGGTTCCTCGACCATCTCCTCGGTGACTCGGCCGATGCCAGTCTACTCCGGGACACCTTCCTCTTCAAGATCGTGCCAATGCTGAACCCTGACGGGGTGATTGTGGGGAACTACCGTTGCTCGCTCTCTGGCCGGGACCTGAACCGACAGTATCGCAGCTTCCTGAAGGAGCACTACCCGCCCGTGTGGTATACCCGGAGGCTCATCAAACGGTGAGAGGCCACCGTGCAATTATCTTAGATAAGATTTCTTTATCAGTCACATTGTTATGAAACAGATTCAAGGTCTCGAAGGACAAGGACTCTGAACACAGTCTTAGAGATAAATGATTTATTTACAAAGACAAACGTGGGGACAAGGTAACGGGGGCAACACAAACACACGTGCAGATAGCGAGCATGGGAAAATTGCAACAAGGGTAAAATACACTCACGCACATACAGCGAACTGGGTACAGACAATCAAGGAAAAGCAATACGATACCTGCCTCCCCTTGACTTAGTGCAGGCACTGCTCTATGCTACCGGGAATGCCAACTAGAATGCTCCTAACCGTATTGAAGTGCACACCTCATCAACGATCCCTCCAGTGCTGTTCCACTGTTCCTCAGAGCAATCAAAGAGAACCAACCAGGCACATGTGGCACCCTTTATAATGCTGGAGGACTTGGGGGGTCCAGCCCAGGTAGTTGAAAAAGGCCAATGGCCCGAAGCCAAGTACAAAGGCACTTCAAGGGACCAATGGTCAGGTGTGCACTGATGGGTGGGGTGGAGCCAAACCTTGATTGACAGTGGTGTGTCTTTCGAACAGGGAATGGGCAGTGCCGTCACGTGACAGCCATGGCCCTCCACAACGCACACACGTCGAAACACACAGTGAAATGCATCCTTTGCGTCGTGTTCTGGGGGCAGCCCGCAAGTGTCGCCACACTTCAGGCGCCAACATAGCATGCCCACAGCTTCCTAACCTGTACGCCTTTGGAATGTGGGAGGAAACCGGAGCACATGGAGGAAACCCACGCAGACACGGGGGGGAATGTACAAACTCCTTACAGACAGTGGCTGTTCCTGAGTTCCAGAGTTATGTTGCAGCTTTGTAAGACTTTGGTTAGGCTGTTTCTGGAGTATTGCATTCAGTCCTGGTCGCCCCCATTGCAAGAAGATAAGCGGAGGCTTTGGAGAGGGTGCAGAAGAGGTTCACGAGGATGCTGCCTGGATTAGAGAGCATGAGCTATATGGAGAGCTTGGGCAAACTTGGGTTGTTCTCTCTGGAGCGGCGAAGGCTGAGGGGAGACCTGATAGAAGTTTATCAGATTATGAAAGGCATACATAGAGCAGACAGTATCTTTTCCCCAGGGTCAAAATGTCTAAAACAAGGGGGCATGCATTTAAGGTGAGAGGGGGAAGTTTAAAGGAGATGTGCAGGGCAAGTTTTTTATGCAAAAAGTAGTGGGTGCCTGGAATGTGCTGCCGGGGTGGTGGTGGAGGCAGATACGATAGGGGTATTTAAGAGGCTCGTAGATAGGCACATGAATGTACGATAAGATAAGATAAGATAAGATAAGATAAGATAAGATAAGATAAGATAAGATAAGATAAGATAAGATAAGATAAGATAAGATTTCTTTATTAGTCACATGTACATCGAAACACACAGTGAAATGCAGCTTTTGCGTAGAGTGTTTTGGGGGCAGCCCGCAAGTGTCGCCACACTTCTGTTGCCAACATAGCACGCCCACAACTTCCTAACCCGTACATCTTTGGAATGTGGGAGGAAACCGGAGCACTGGGAGGGTGGAGGGATATGGACATTGTTTAGACAGAAGGGATTATTTGATGTATGTTACCCTCTTGTATCCTGTCTGAGTTCACTGTCTTTTAGCGCGCCCTGGGCTAAGATTTCCCAGAGCTGGAGAACTCTAACACTCCCAGTGACTCTGCTCTTCTGATTCTGGCCTCTTTTCAGGTTGGTGGAGGAGCGAGCTGTTTTACTTTACTGCGACTTCCATGGACACAGCCGGAAGCAGAATATCTTCATGTACGGCTGTCAGGGACATGGCACAGTGTCAACATGTGTCAAACAGAGAGTCTTCCCTCTCATGCTGAGCAAGAACTGCGGCGACAAGGTACAATCAGTGACATTGAGGCACACTTGCCTTCACCGGATGGGGCATAGAGTTGGGACGTCATGTTACAGCTGTATAAGACATTGGTAAGACTGCACTTGGAGTATTGCGTGCGGTTCTGGTCACCCAGCTATAGGAAGGATGAGATTACTGGTATTGGTATTGGTTTATTATTGTCACTTGTACCGAGGTACAGTGAAAACTTGTCTTGCATACCGATCGTACAGATCAATTCATTACACAGTGCAGTTACATTGAGTCAGTACAGAGTGCATTGATGTAGTACAGGTAAAAACAATAACAGTACAGAGTAAAGTGTCACAGCTACAGAGAAAGTGGTATGTGCCCTCAGGCTCCTGTATCTCCTACCCGATGGAAGAGGAGAGAAGAGAGAATGTCCCTGGTGGGTGGGGTCTTTGATTATGTTGGCTGCTTCACCATGGCAGTGAGAGGTAAAGACAGAGTCCAAGGAGGGGAGGCTGGTTTCCATGATGCACTGGGCTGTGTCCACAACTCCCTGCAGTTTCTTGCGGTCCTGGGCAGAGCAGTTGCAGTACCAAGCCGTGATGCATCCGGATAGGATGCTTTCTATGCTATAGGATTAAGCTAGAGAGGGTGCGGAAGAGATTCGCAAAGATGTTGCAGGAACTGGAGAGCTTGAGTTATAAGGAGAGACTGGACTTATTTCCCTGGAGCGAAGGAGTTTGAGGGGTGACCTTATAGAAGTGTATAAAATAATGAGGGGCATAGATCGGGGAGATAGCCACAGACATTTCCCCAGGGTAGGGGACTCTAAAGCTAGAGGGTGTAGGTTAAAGGTGAGAGGGGAAAGATTTAAATGGGACCTGAAGGGTAAATATTTCATAGGAAGGTGGGTATTGGGAACAAGCTGCCAGAGGAAGTGGTAGAGGCGGGTACAATTACAGTGTTTATAAGACACTTGGACAGGTACATGGATAGGAAAGGTTTAGAGGGATGTGGGCCAAACGTGGGCAAACGGGACATGCTGACCAACGTAGGCACCTAAGTCGGCATGGATGAGTTGGGCCGAAGGGTCTGTTTCCATGCTGTATAGCTCTATAACTCTATGAGGTCATCTTTTTCAGAAGCCTGGTTGATGTTATCACAGTTATTCATCAGCAGACGATATATCAGGGTTTGCTGTGGACTCACTGAAGGAATTTGATGGTTGTGCCTCTGATGGATATTAGGGAATCAAGGAATTTTTGCAGGATAAAGTCTCTGAGGTGAAAGATCAGCCAAGATATTGATTGATAGAGCTGTCACAGAGTCATACAGCATGGAAACAGGCCCTTCGGCCCAACTGGTCCATGCAGACCATGGTGTCCACCAAGCTAGTCCCATTTGCCTGTGTTTGGCCCATATCCCTCTAAACCTTTCCTATCCACGTATCTGTCCAAGTGTCTTTTAAATGTCGTTATTGTACCTACCTCAACCACTTCCTCTGGCAGCTCGTTGCATATATGAACCACCCTCTGTGAAATAATAACTGAGTTGGTTAAGCTTCCTCAGGCTCAGAAAACTAAGGAAATTCAGCATGTCCCTGTTGACACTCACCAATTTTTATCAATGCACCATAGAAAGCATCCTATCCAGATGCTTCACGGCTTGGTACGGCAACTGCTCTGTCCAGGACTGCAAGAAACTGCAGAGAGTTGTGGACACAGCTCAGTGCATCACGGAAACCAGCCTCCCCTCCATGGACTCTACACTTCTCGCTGCCTCAGTAAAGTAGCCAACATAATCAACGACCCCACCCACCCCAGACATTCTCTTTTCTTCCCCCTCCCGTCGGTCAGAAGATACAAAAGTCTAAAAGCACATACCACCAGGCTCAAGGACAGCTTCTATCCTGTTGTTAATATTCTTAACTTCTCATATGATAAGACGGACTCTTGGCCTCACAATCTACCTCATTATGACCTTGCACCTTATTGTCTGCCTGCACTGCACTTTCTCTGTAACTGTAACACTTTATTCTGCATTCTGTTATTGTTTTCTCTTGTACTACCTCAATGCACTGTGTAATGTATTGATCTGTACGATCGGTTTGCAAGACAAGTTTTTCACTGTACCTCGGTACAAGTGACAATAATAAACCAATTACCAGTTATTTACTGGAGACACAAGAGATTCTGCAGATGCCGGAATCTGGAGCAACGCACACAAAGTGCTGGAGGAACTCAGCGGGTCGGGCAGCATCCGTGGAGGGAAATAAACAGTCGACATTTCGGGCCGAGACCCTTCATCAGGACTGGTAAGGAAGAGGGTAACCCCACCCCTTCTTTTCTACCACCCCCCCCCACTCCTTTTTCTTCCCTTATTCCTGTGGCTCCCTTCCCCCGCCTTGATGACCTGCCCACCCCCCCCCCCACCCCTCCCTCACCCTTTATTCCATGGTCCACTGCCCTCTCCTACCGGATTCCTCCTTCGTCAGCCCTTGGCCTCTTCTACCCATCACCTCTCAGCTTATCACATCTACACCCCCCCTCTCCCCCACCCACCTACCTTCCCCCCTTACCTGGACTCACCTGGACTCACCTGTCACCTGCCTGCGGGTGCTCCTCACCCTTCCCCCACCTTCTTATTCTGGCTTCTGCCCTCTTCCTTTCCAGTCCTGATGAAGGCTCTCGGCCCGAAACAGCGACTGTTTATTTCCCTCCACGGATGCTGCCCGACCTGCTGAGTACCTCCAGCACTTTTTGTTTATTGCTCCAGTTATTTATTACAGTGTGGATGGTGACCATTAGGCCCACTGGCTTATGCTATCTCCCAGCAGAGCCGTTCGATCAATCCCACTCCCTGTAACCTACTCTCTTACACACACCCATCAATTGCCCACAGTTGTCCTGCCACCGACACCAGGGGCTTAATTTCCAGCAGCTAACCCACCAATTGGGATGTGGGAGGGAACTGGAGCACCGGGGGGAAACCCACGCGGTCACAGGGAGAGCGTGCAAACTCCACACAGAGAGCGCCCGAGATTAGGATCAACCTGAGTCTCTGGAGCTGTGAGGCAGTGGCTCTACCCGCTACACAACACTGCCATTCGGTGGGAAATTGCCAAAACATATGGATAGTGAAGAGGAACCAACTGGATAGGAGAGAATGATGGGCTGAATGGCCTTCTCCTGAGCCATAACCTATTAAATCCCCCCCATCCGGTATCAGGAAGAGAAAGGCCCCTTGAAATTATCTGCCATTAAATCAGATTAAAGCTAAATCTGAGCCTCACCACTATTTAATTACCTTTGCTCCTTGTAAGGTGAGAGGGCAGAGATTTATTTTTTTAAATTTTATCTACAACATGGTAACAGGCCCTTCCGGCCCAATGAGTCTGCACTGCCCATTTTAAACCCAAATTAACCTACCTGTACATCTTTTGCAATGTGGAAGGAAACCAGAGCACCCGGAGGAAACCCACGCAGACATGGGGAGAACGTACAGACTCCTTACAGACAGCGACGGGAATCGAACCCCGATCGCTGGCGCTGTAATAGCGTCATAGTTAATATATAGTTAATAGGAACCTGAGGGGTGAGTTTTTCACCCAGAGGGTGGTCCGTATATGGAACGAGCTGCCAGAGGAAGTGGCTGAGGCAGGTACATTAACAACATTTACAAGGCACTTGGACAGGTACATGGATAGGAAAGGTTTAGAGGGATATGGGTCAGATGTGGGGAAATGGGACTAGCTTAGATGGGAATCTTGGTCAGCATGGACCAGTTGGGCCTGTCTCTGTGCTGTATGACTCCATGACTCATGAGCCCTTTACCTTACAGCAACCTTTCAATCTCAAATGCATCAGCAAAGTTACATTCCTATGTTCTATACTGCTTGTAGCTCACTTGAATGCAACTAGTAATTGTGGTATCAAACAATCTGCTGGAGGAACTCAGCAGGTCGAGCAGCATCTGTGGGAGGAAAGGAACTGTCGATGTTTCGGGTCGAAACCCTGCATCAGGTTGACCCACTGAGGTCCTCCAGCAGACTGTGTGTTGCTCCAGGTTCCAGCAACTGCAGTCTCCTGTGTCTCCACAGATACTGTGCTAACACAGGTAGGGACATGAGGTTGGGACAAATGCTAAGACCTCTGGCTCTTCTCGTAGTCTGAAGGGAAGAGGAGAGCAGGAAAGTGATCCGTCTATCGGCAGCCTGTTGGAGTGATAGAACATAGAACGGTACAGCAAAGGAACAGGCCCTTCGGCCCACAGTGTCTGTGCCGACCATGATGCCAATCCAAACTAAATCCCTTCTGCCTGCACATAATCCATATCCCTCCATTCCTGGCATATTCATGTGTCTGTCTAACAGCCTCTTAACAGCCTCTTCCACCACCACTGCAGGCAGATCAATCCAGGCAACCACCAATCTCTGTGTACCTCTCGCTGTCTTGGTGAAGCAGCCAGTATAATCAAAGACCCCACCCACCCGGGTCATTCTCTCTTCTCTCCTCTTCCATCGGGTAGAAGATACAGGAGCCTGAGGGCACGTACCACCAGACTTAAGGACAGTTTCTACCCCACTGTGATAAAACTAATGAACGGTTCCCTTGTACAATGAGATGGACTCTGACCTCACGATCTACCTTGTTGTGACCTTGCACCTTATTGCACTGCACCTTCTCTGTAGCTGTGACACTTTACTCTGTACTGTTATTGTTTTTACCTGTACTACATCAATGCACTCTGTACTGACTCAATGTAACTGCACTGTGTAATGAATTGATCTGTACGATCGGTTTGCAAGACAAGTTTTTCACCGTAGCTCGGTACAAGTGACAATAATAAACCAATACCAATACCACATCTCCTTTCGACTTGTTCCCTCTCACCTTAAATCTATGCTCTTTAGTATTTGACATTTCCACCCTAGGGAAAAAGATTCTGTCTACCCTAGTTATGCCTCTTATAATTTTATATCCGGTCTCCCCTCAGCCTCCGACACTCCAGAGAGACACACAGAACAGAAACAGGCCCTTCTGCCTACTGAGTCTGTGCTGGCCATCACTGACACTAATCCCATTTCCTTTTATTCTCCCCTCAGTTCTCCTTCCGAAGCTGTAAGTTCCACATGAAGCGGGAGAAGGAAGGGACGGGCCGCGTGGTGGCGTGGAGGTTGGGAGTGGCCAACAGTTACACATTGGAGGCCACCTTCTGTGGCTCCACCTTGGGTGAGTGCAGTGTGGCCAACCAGAAACGTGTCAATCAGCTTTGTTAGAAAACAGGGGGTTCGCTGGTCTTGTGAAAAAAAGGATTAAGAAAGTGATAGGCTTATGATAAGGGGGATAATACAAAAATAGAACATAGAACAGTACAGCACAGGAACAGGCCCTTCGGCCCACCATGTCTGTGCCAAACATGATTTGGTATTGGTATTGGTTTATTATTGTCACTTGTACCGAGGTACAATGAAAAACTTGTCTTGCATACCGATCGTACAGATCAATTTGTTACACAGTGCAGTTACACTGAGTTAGTACAGAGTGCATTGATGTAGTACAGGTCAAAACAATAACAGTACAGAGTAAAGTGTCACAGCTACAGAGGAAGTGCAGTGCAGGTAGACAGTAAGGTGCAAGATCTCAACAAGGTAGATTGTGAAGTCAGAGTCCATCTCATCGTATAAGGGAACCGTTCAATAGTCTTATCACTGAGGGATAGTAGCTGTCCTTGAGCCTGGTGGTACATGCTCTCAGGCTCCTGTATCTTCTGCCTGATGGGAGAGGAGAGAGAATGACCCGGCTGGATGGGGTCTTTGATTATGCTGGCTGCTTCACAAAGGCAGCGAGAGGCAAAGGAGGGGAGGCTGGTTTCCGCGATGTGCTGGGCTGTGTCCACAACTCTCTGCAGTTTCTTGCGGTCCTGGGCAGAGCAATAGTCGTACCAAGCCGTGATGTATCCAGGTAGGATGATTTATATGCCGAATTAAACTAAATCTCTTCTGCCTGCACATGGTCCACATCGCTCCTACCCTGCATGTTCATGTGTCTGTCTAAAAGCCACTTAAGCACACTATTGACAGCCTGTTGGAGTGATAGTACACAGTACAGCACAGGAACAGGCCCTTCGGCCCACCATGTCTGTGACAACCATCATGTCAATCAAAACTACTCCCACCCCTGGCAGCCCATTCCAGGCACCCACCACTCTCTGTGTAAAAAAATTTGCTTCGTACATCTTCGTTAAACTTTTCCTTTCTCACCTTAAATGCATGTCCTTCAGTAATTGACACTTCTACCCTGGGAAAAAGATTTTGACTGTCTACCCTATCTACGCCCCTCATAATTTTATAAACCTCTCAGGTCTCCCCTCAGCCTCCGCTGCTCCAGAGAAGACAACCCAAGTTTGTCCAACCTCTCTTTACAACACATGCCCTTTAATGCAGGCAGCATCCTGGTGAGTCTCTTCTGCACCCTCTCCAAAGCCTCCACATCCCTACTATAATAGGGCGACCAGAATTGAAGATAATACTCCAGATGCAGCCTAACCAGTTTTATAAAGCTGCATCTGGAGTATTATCTTGAGCTCACTGCCTCAACTAATGAAGGCAAGCACGCCGTAAGCCTTCTTTACCACACTATCAATCTGTGCAGAGGGTAACAAATCTCTGGAACTGAAAGAGAGCTGCGGAGGCTCAGTTGCTGAGTACTTTCAGGATGGAGATCGAAGGATCTTTGGAGTATTAAGTGATTCAGGGTTACAGGTTAGTGGCACTGAGGTAAAAGATCAGCTATGATCTGATTGGATGGTGGTATGAGTGTCGTAGGCTGCTCGAGCTTTATTTTGTTTAATGAGCCTTCACTCTGGTTGCTTAATTGCAGGAAACAAAAGGAATATTCATTTCAATGTGAGAGATCTGGAAGCAATGGGCTTCCAGTTTTGTGACACTCTTCTGGACTACTGCGATCCTGACCAATCAAAGGTGACCTTACAGTTTGGAGTGTAAAGTATGTTAATGTCTATGGTGAACATAGAGGAGGCCCCTCAAGCCTGCCCTGCCACTCAATAAGCTTGTGTCTGGTCTGATTGCAACCTCAACACATTCTCACAATTCACATCCACACCCTTGCCCGTCAAATGTCTATCTACCCCTTGTCCTCTGGATATCTGGACTCAGCGCAGCTTTGGGGGACGATCCCACAGCTCTAGTTCACACTGGGGTGTTTATTGATCAACTAATACCTGGGAGAAAACATATATATGGTCCTGTTTGTATTTTTCTGTTGTTCAAAATGTAAACATACAGACTGCCACAATGTGGATCCATTCTGATTTATTCCATCATCAATCTATCCCCCCCCATCCTAACTTCTCGACAGCCATAAATTCCAATGTATACACATCTTTATATCCTAACTCCTCCATAGCTTCCCACCCCAACAACACTACAACCACACGTTCCAACGTATACACATGGTTATATCCTAAATTCTCCAAAATCACATCTCCTAACAACTCTACCAACTCAAATTCCCATGTATATACAACCCTACGTTCTACATTTTTCTATAACCCACCCACCTTCTAACACTACTCACAGAAACCAGCCTCCCCTCCATGGACTCTGTCTATACTTTCCACTGCCTCGGTAAAGCAGCCAGCATAATCAAAGACCCCTCCCACCCCAGACATTCTCTGTTCTCCCCCCTCCCATCAGGCAGAAGATACAAAAGCCTGAAAGCACGTACCACCAGGCTCAAGGACAGCTCCTATCCCGCTGTTATAAGACTATTGAACGGTCCCCTAGTATCATAAGATGAACTCTTGACCTCACAATCTACCTCGTCATGACCTTACACCTTATTGTCTGCCTGCACTGTACTTTAACTCTGTAGCTGTGACACTTTATTCTGCATTCTGTTACTGTTTTCCCTTGTACTACCTCAATGTCCTGATGTGATGAAATGATCTGCATGGATGGCATGCAAAGTTTTTCACTGTTCCTGGTACATGTGACAATAATAAACCAATTTACCAGTTTCTGCCTTATGTCACTTACTGCTTATTGCAACATATACCTAATACAATTCATCCTATCAGTTCATTCTCTCAAAGTCTATCCAAGCTTGTTTCCTAGATTATCACTCCAACATACATCTCATCGCATCTCTCTTCCCATATAGACAGGACCCCTTATCAACCTTACTTGGAACCTTCTGAAAGAGGTTCAACTACCTCAGTTCCCGCTCCCCTGATGCTGAGCAGGGGTAAAGGATCCGTTGTATCGTTATTACCAGTTTTACTCTGTGGATGAAAGGCACCTGAGTCCTCATTTAACGAGGAGAATTAATTGATGTTGTGTTTCCTGGTTCAGTACATCCAATGTATAGAGCAACTGAAGAACCAAATAAAGGAAGATATTGCAGCCAAAATGGGGATTTCTGGTGCTGAATATGATTCTGACGCACCACTAAGTGAAATCTTATCCTGCATTGAATCCAGGTAGTTTTTCTTCATTGATATGTTGATGAATCAGTGGGCAAATCTGTCTTTGTTTGTAGCGGTTAGCGTAACGCTATTACAGCGCCAGCGACCCAGGTTCAATTCCGGCCGCTGTCTGTAAGGAGTTTATACATTCTCCCCGTGTCTGTGTGGGTTTCCTCCGGGTGCTCCGGTTTCCTCCCACATTCCAAAGGCGTACGGGTTAGGAAGTTGCGGACATGCTATGTTGGCGCCGGAAGCGTGGCGACACTTGCGGGCTGCCCCCAGAACACTCTACGCAAAAGATGCATTTCACTGTGTGTTTTGATGTACATGTGGCTAATAAAGAAATCTTACCTTATTATTGTCACATGTACCTAGATACAGTGAAGAGCTTTGGTTTGCGTTCCATCCAGACAGATCATTTCATACATAAGTAGATCAAGGTTGTACAATAGGCAAAAAAAACAGAATGCAGGATGAGGTGTTACAGTTACAGAGAAAGCGCGGTGCAGGCAAAGGGCACGATGAGGTAGATTGGGAGAACAAGGAGAGACACAAGAGACTGCAGATGCTGGAATCTGGAGCAACAAGCAATCTGCTGGAGGGACACAGCGGGTCGAGCAGCATCTGTGGGGGGTGGGGGGCGGCGTTTCGGGTCGCAACCCTGCATCAGGACTGATAGTGGAGGGGGGAGGTGGCTAGTATAGAAAGGGGAAAGGACCCCCCCCCCCACCCCATCATTCCCAAGGATGTTGTGCGTAGGTGTGACTTGTATGAGCCATCTGATGCAGTTCCGCAGCTGTGCCCCATTTGCAGTCCTTCCTGGCACTGCTAAATGCATAGATCACATTAGCCGAACTCCTGCTCCCCATTCCAAGCGACAAGTTGCGTGAGTTTTCTTCATGTCTGGATGGGTCACAACCAAATGTGTGCATCAAGGCATGATGTTATTACTTAGCCCATTTTACTCACTTTGGTGATTTAACATTGCTCTAAGGTTTGCAAAGTATTTTCTGGGAAATAAGACATGTTGATTGATTTATGCCCATTGCATGTTTTTACTCGTAAAAAGGAAGTTTTCAGAGTTCGTAGAACTAGTGCCTTTCGTGACTCATGATTGGACAACCCCCTCTTTCCAGGAATTAGCCAAGTGAACCTCCTTTGGCAGAGGGAGTTCAACCCGGAGAAGTGTGAAGTGATACACTTCAGGAGATCAAATTCGAAGGCAGAGTACAAGGTTAATTGTAGGACTCTTAGCAGCGTGGAGGAACAGAGGGACCTTGGGGTCCACGTCCATAGATCCCTTAAGGTTGCCGCGCAGGTCGATAGGGTGGTTAAGAAGGCGTATGGTGTGTTGGCCTTCATTAGTCGGGGTATTGAGTTCAAGAGCCGTGAGGTGATGTTGCAGCTCAGTAAAACTCTGGTTAGACCACATTTGGAGTATTGTGTCCAGTTCTGGTCACCTCATTATAGGAAGGATGTGGAAGCGTTAGAAAGCGTGCAGAGGAGATTTACCAGGATGCTGCCTGGATTGGAAAGCATGTCTTGTGAGGATAGGTTGAATGAGCTAGGGCTTTCCTCTTTGGAGAGGAGGAGGATGAGAGGTGACTTGATAGAGGTGTACAAGATGATAAGACGCAGAGATCGAGTGGACAGTCAGAGACTTTTTCCCAGGGTGAAAATGGCTAACACGAGGGGACATAATTTTAAGGTGATTGGAGGAAGGTATAAGGGGGATGTCATGGGTAAGTTTTTTTACACAGAGAGTGGTGGGTGCGTGGAAGTCACTGCCAGCAGAGGTTGTGGGGGCAGATACATTAGGGACATTTAAGAGACTCTTAGACACATGAATGATAAGGAAATGGAGGGCTATGTGGGAGGGAAGGGTTAGAGATCTTAGAGCAGGATAAAATGTCGGCACAACATGGTGGGCCGAAGGGCCTGTACTGTGCTGTAATGTTCTATGGTCTATCTGCAGTGCCAGTATATTATAGAGGTCATAGAGTTTTACAGCACAGAAACAGGCCCTTTGGCCCATCTGGTCCATGTTGACCTGATCTTCTGCCTAGTCCCATCTACCTGCACCCGGACCATATCCCTCCAAACCCCTCCCATCCACGTACCTATCCAAACCTCTCTTAAACGTTACAACTGAACCCGCATCCACCACTTCCGCTGGCAGCTCGTTCCACACTCGCACCGCCCTCTGAGTGAAGAAATTCCCCCTCAGATTCCCCTTAAATATTTCACCTTTCACCCTAAACCAATGACCTCTAGTTCTAGTCTCACCCAACCTGAGGGGAAAAAGCCTACAGGCATTCACCCTATCTATACCCCTCATACTTTTGTACACCTCTATAATATCTCCCCTCATTCTCCTGCGCTCCAGGAAATAAATCCTAACCTATTCAACCTTTCCCTATAACTCAGGTTCTCAAGTCCCGGCAACATCCATGTAAATTTTCTCTGCACTCTTTCAAGCTTATTGGTATCTTTCCTCTAGGTAGGTTTCTTTCTTAAGTAAGGGGACCAAAGCAGTGCATAGTAGTCCAGGTGTGACCTCACCAGTGCCCTGTACAATGGCAACACTTCCCTATCTCCAAGCTCCAAGCCTCTTGCAATGAAGACCAATATGCCATTTGCCTTCTTACCCACCTGGAGCACCCAACTGCTAACTCCTTGTGTTTCGTGGACATCTCGATCCCTCTGTAATCCACTCATCTTCAGTCCCTCTCCAACTCTGCAATCTCTGCACTCAGCTGAGAGGCAGATGGGTTCCAGCTTAACAGACAACGACCTTTCCCCCGGTGTTATCTAAATGAAGGAGCTGGTCATTGACTCTAGGAAGCGGGGTGGTGCGCACGCTCTTGCCTGTATCAGTGGTGCTGAGGTGGAGATGGTTGAGAGCTTCAAGTTCCCAGATGTAAACGTCACCAACAATTTGTCTTGGTCCAACCACATGGAAACTACGGCCAAAATAGCTCACCAGCTTCCTCAGAAGGCTAAGGAAATTCAGCGCATCCCCGATGATTTGTACCTATTTTTACAGATTCACCATAGAAAGCATCCTATCCGGACGCATCATGGCTTGGTATGGCAACTGCTCTGCCCAAGACCGCAAGAAATTGCAAAGAGTTGTGGACACAGCCCAGCACGTCACGGAAACCAGCATCCCCTCCATTGACTCCATCTACACCTCACGCTGCCTCGGGAAAGCAGCCAAAGACCCCACCCACCCCAGTCACTCTCTCTTGTCCCCTGTCCCGTCAGGCAGAAGGTACAAAAGCTTGAAAGCACGTACTACCAGGCTCAAGGACAGCTTCTATCCTGCTGTTATCAGACTCTTGAATGGACCTCTCATACACTAAAAGATGAACTTTTGATCTCCCAATCTACCTCATTGTAGCCTTGCACTTTATTTGTCTGCCTGCACTGCACTTTCTCTGTAACTGTAACACTATATTCTGCATTCTGGTTTCCTTTTTACTATTTCGATGTACTTACGTAAGGAATGATCTGTCTGGATGGCACGCAAACTGTATTCTAGTACATGTAACAATAATAAACCAATCCCAGAACCAACGTCACATTAGAGATAGGAGAAGGAGTGGATCATCTGTGAACCTGTTGCACCATTCATCAAGATCATGGCTGATCTTTTACCTCAGTGCCATTTTCCTGCCAATATCCCCACACCCCTTGATTCCCTGAGTACCCAGAAATCTATCAACCTCTTGTTTTGAACGGACTCAGTGACTAAATCTCCAGATCCCAATGGGATAGAGAATTCCAAAGGTTCACCATCCTCTGAGTGAAGAAATTTCCCGAAACTGCCCCCCTCCCTCCTTATTCTGTGACCCCCCCACCGGTCCTAGACTTTTCAGTCAGTAGAAACACTTGCCTGAATTCAACCTGACAAGCCCTTGAAGAATGTAAATGCTTTGGTGAGACAGCACAGATGTCCGTCAGTACCGAGCCAGGCTGATTTATGTCCCTGGGTCTCAGGTGTTGTTGTCAATTCTTGTTGCTGGAGATGAAACACAAAATGGCTTTTCTCTTTCATTTCAGCTCCACTGGATCAAACAGCTCCGAATCCGATGAGCCGCCTTTGAATTTAGTTAACAAGGAACGTGCTGAATTCTCGAGAAAGGTTGTCCCTAAGCAGCTTTGCTTCATTTTCAAAGTCAAGTTTACACTTGTATGCACAAGTACATGTCTTCACAGTTGCACTGAAAAACTTACTTGCAGCAGCGTCACAGGCACAGAGCATCAGATAGACAACATCCAAAGAAAAACATAAATCAGAACACTACAACACAGTACAGGCCCTTCGGCCCACCATGTTGTGCTGACATTTTATCCTGCTCTAAGATCTATCTAATCCTTCCTTCCCACATAGCCCCCCATTTCTCTATCATTCATGTGCCTATCTAAGAGTCTCTTAAATGTCCCTAATGTATCTGCCCCCACAACCTCTGTTGGCAGTGCGTTCCGTGCACCCACCACTCTCTGTGTAAAAAACTTACCCCTGACATCCCCCTTATACCTTCCTCCAATCACCTTCAAATTATGTCCCCTCATGTTAGCCATTGTCACCCTGGGAAAAAGTCTCTGACTGTCCACTCGATCTATGCTTCTTATCATCTTGTACACCTCTATCAAGTCCCCTCTCGTCCTCCTTCTCTCCGAAGAGAAAAGCCCTAGCTCGCTCAACCTATCCTCATAAGACATGCTCTCCAATCCAGGCAGCATCCTGGTAAATCTCCTCTGCACCCTCTCTAAAGTTTCCACATCCTTTCTATAATGAGGTGACCAGAACATAAATTAAACATAAATTATACACAATTTTTACAATAAAGAACGGAAGTAGAAGTCCAAAGTGTTGTTAAACTGTAATGATTAGGGTTGTGCCAGTAGTTTTGAGAACCGAATGGTTGAAGGGAAGTAGCTGTTCCTGAACCTGGTGGTGTGGGACTTAAGGCTTCTGTACCTCCTGCCCGATGGTAGCTGCGAGAAGATGGCACGGCCCGGATGGTGGGGATCTTTAATGATGGACGTTGCCTTCTTGAGGCAGCCCCTCCTGTAGATACTACCGATGGTGGGGAGGGATGTGCCCGTGATGTATTGGGCTGAGTCCACTACTTTCTGCAGCTTCTTACGCTCCTATGCATTCGAATTGCAGTACCAGACCGTGATACAACCAGTCAGGATACATTCCCCCCACTCTTGTAATTGCAGCCAGTTTGAACTGTCTACTGTTGTGGCTTTGGTTTTGTTGCCTTAGAGTCATAAAATTGGCATACATCACCGAAACAGGCCCTTCGGCCCAACTGGTCCATGCCGACGGTGTTGCCCAGTGAGCTAGTCCTGCTGCCCGCATTTGGCCCAGTGTCCTCTACACCTCTCCTATCCATGGACTTATCTAGATGGCTTTTAAACGTTGCTAACAGGCCCGCCTCAACCACTATTTCTGGAAGCTCGTTCCAAATACACATCACCCTTTGCATGAAGAAGCTGCCCCTGATGTCCCTTTTAAATCTCGTGCCTCTGATCTTAAACCTCTGCCCTCTAGATTTTAGCTCCCCCTCCCTGGGGAAAAAGACTGTGTGTTTTAACCCTGTCTGTGCCCCTCATGATCTTATACACCTCTATCAGGTCTCCCCTCAATCTCCTGCATTCCAAGGAATAAAGTCCTAGTCTACACAACCTCTCCTTGTAACTCAGGCCCCCAAGTCTGGGCAACATCCTGGGAAGTCTTTTCTGCGCTCTTTCTAGTTTAATAACATCGTTCCTTTAACAGGGCGACCAAAACTGTACACAGTACTCCAAGTGTGGCCTCACCAATGTCTTGTACAACTGCAGCATAGCGTCCCAACTCTGTACTCTGTCTGGAGGGCACTCAAAGAAAGCCTTTCACTGTTTCTCAGTACATGTGACAATAATTAACCAATCCCAAACCAATATCCACCCAATTCTCTTTCCCAGTTTCCTGTATAACTGGGACTCCTCTGCACTGATGATATAGAGGGCGAGGGGAGGGATGAACGGGTGTCGATAAGAAAACTTTGAATGCAGCGTTTGAACAGAGTAAGGCATCTCATCCTCCCTTTTTCTTCAGCAGGATTCGCCAAAGAGAAAAAAACAACTGAAGACCAAAAGGGAGAGAGAGAATTCCTACCTGATGCGGAAGGCGATGGACACAGAAAAACATCACCAGGTGCAGGATTAACCGAGGGGGAGGGGTGAGGGGAGGGGAGGGTGTGGTAGTTGTGGAGGGGAGGGATGGAGTGTGGTAGGGATGGAGGTGAGGGGAAGGGGTGAGGGACGGTGTGTGGTAGGGATATAGGTGAGGGGAAGGGGTGAGCGGTCGGGAGACATACATGGGGAGATAGGGACATGGTGAGAGATCCCACTCTCTCTGTAACTTCCCCCCCTCGGTCATACATGAGATTTCCACCCCGACTGTCTACCCTGTCTGTGCCTCTCATAATTTTATAAGGTCTCCCTTCAGCCCCTGATGCTCCAGAAAAAAAATTCCAAGTTCATCCAACCTCTTGGTAGGTAGAGAGAGATGGGGAGACACATGTACAAGGGGCGATACAGAGAGGTTCAGTACAATTAGAGACAGAGAAAAAAGAGGTATGAGGATACAGAAAGAGACAGAGTTTCTGAGAGATGTGTGGATACAGAGACTATGAGTGATCCAAAGGGGCAGAAAGACTGCACAGAGGCAGATGCATAAAACAGAGATGAAAGGAGAGTTTCTCATTGCTGTGACCCAACTCCAGAGAACCAGGTTCAATCCCGACCTTGGGTGCTGTCTGTGTGGAGTTTGCATGTTCTCTGAGCTCTGGTTTCCTCTCACGTCCCAAGGATGTGCTGGGATTCCTACTGACCACTGTAAATTACCCTTTTGGGTAGGTGAAAAGCAAAAAGAATCAAAGAGGAGTTGAAGTGGGAGGGAAAGTATACAGTTAATGGCAGGACCCTTAACAGCATCGATGTACATAGGGATCTTGGGGTCCACGTCCATAGCTCCTGAAAGTGGCTGCACAAGCAATAAGGTGGTAAAGGGGGCATACAGCACACTTGCCTTCATTGCTGGGGGCAGAGAGTACAAGAGTCAGTAACTCATGTTGCAGCTGTTTAAAACTTTGGTTCAGCTGCACTTGGAGTATTGTGTGAAGTTCTGGTCGCCCCATTACAGGAAGGACGTGGGGGCTTTGGAGAGGGTGCAGAAGAGGTTCACCAGGATGCTGCCTGGATTGGAGGGTATGAGCTATAAGGAGAGGTTGGACAAACTTGGGTTGTTTTCTCTGGAGCGGCAGAGGCTGAGGGGAGACCTGATAGAAATTCACAAAATTTTGAGTGACATAGATAGGGTAGACAGTCAGAATCTTTTTTCCAGCATAGAAATGTTGAATACTCGAGGGCATATCTTTAAGGTGAGGGGGGATAGGTTAAAGGAGGTGTGCGGGGCAATATTTTAACAGAGAGTGTGGTGGGTGCCTGGCGGAAGCAGATACAACAGAAGCATTTAAGAGACTTTCAGACAGACACATGAATATAAGATTTCTTTATTAGTCACATGTACATCAAAACACACAGTGAAATGCATCTTTTGCGTAGAGTGTTCTGGGGGCAGCCCGCAAGTGTCGCCACACTTCCGGCGCCAACGTAGCGTGCCCACAACTTCCTAACCCCTACGTCTTTGGACGTGGGAGGAAACCGGAGCACCCGGAGGAAACCCACACGGACACGGGGAGAACGTACAAACTCCTTACAGACAGCAGCCAGAATTGAACCCGGGTGGCTGGCACCGTAATAGCATCATGCTGACCGCTGCACTACTGTGCCTGCCATGGAGGGATATGGATCATGTGCAGGCAGAAGGGATTTAGTTTAATTTGGCATGGTGTTTGGCACAGACACAGTGGGCCAAAGGGCCTGTTCCTGTGCTGTACTGTTCTATGTTCTATGTTGTACATTCTGCTTTTATTTCAAAACCTCACTGTATGGTTAACACCATCAGAGGGACAAGCAAAAGCTGTCACCCACAGCCTGAGGCCAGGTGGATCTTTTCATCATGTCTTGTGTTTCAGCTTACATCACAAGCACAGCCGGCCAAGGTACCTGCAGAGATCCAAGAAGAAAAGCGCCGAGGCCACATCCCCTATCGGAAAGGCAGTGACCCAGACTCTGACACAAACGTGAAGGTAAGTGGTGTGTTGACGTTTTCACGTGCTTGTGAATGCATTCAAATTAGTGAAGAGTAGGGAAAAGACCATGCCTTGTACAGCCAACACAGATACAAAATACTTGTTGGAGACGCAAGAAACAGCAGATTTTGGAATCTGGAGCAACAGCTTGTTTAACTCTTCAACCAATGCTTAATTCCCTATTTTCATTTTGCCTGCCATTGCCTTTAAGGGATCCAAATGTATTTTCAGCGATATTTGAAGAAACTCTTAAAGTGTCTTCATATTTCTTGTTAATTTGATATTTTATCTTTTCCCATTTTTAACTGGCATTTCCTCATTCCCAGTACTTGCAACTATTTTTTGCCTGTATTGTAAGCTGAGCCAAACATTTAATTATTGCCCTTGAGAAGGTGGTGGTGAGCTGCCTTCTTGAACTGCTGCAGTCCCTGAGGTGGGGTACACCCACAGTGCCGTCAGGGAGGGAGTTCCAGGACTTAGACCCAGCGACGGTGAAGGAACGGCGATATATTTCCAAGTCAGGATGGGGTGTGTCTCGGAGGGCAAACTCCCAGGGGGTGGTGTTCCCCGTGCTTTGCTGACCTTGAACTTCTAGCTGGTAGAGGTGGTGGGTTTGGAAGGTGCTGTCTGAGGAGTCTTGGTGAGTTGCTGCAGTGCCTCCTGTAGAGGGTACAAACTGCTGCTGCTGTGTCGGTGGTGGAGTGAGTGAGTGGGTGTGGATGGGGTGCCTGTCAAGCGGGCTGCTATGTCCTGTATGGTGCAGGGCTTCTTGAGTGTGGTTGCAGCATAACTAAAGTTCAGGACACCTGTGCCAATTGGTAGTTATAGGTTGTGGCTAATCCTAGGACTCTTCATTTTCTGTGAAAGGTCTCCACAGTGTCTGCATTTGTCCTTTATGACAGAAATGCCAACAGTTCAGAGGCAACTTCTTCCTAAAGTTCCTCCATTACCAAGAAGTGGACATTCATATTTTATTGCAAAAAACTAAGGCCTGAAGGAAAAAAAAGATCATTTGTAACTGGGGGCCAACTTTCTCAGGGATGTTTCAGCTTTGAAGTGGTGATGTTGATTGCTGACGGAACCATTGGTATTGGTATTGGTTTATTATTGTCATTTGTACCGAGGTACAGTGAAAAACTTGTCTTGCAAACCGATCGTACAGGTCAATTCGTTACACAGTGCAGTTACATTGAGTCAGTACAGAGTGCATTGAAGTAGTACAGGTAAAAACAGTAACAGTACAGAGTAAAGTGTCACAGCTACAGAGAAAGTGCAGTGCAATAAGGCACAAGGTAGGTCATGAGGTCAGAGTCCATCTCATCGTATAAGGGAACCGTTCAATAGCCTTATCACAGTGGGGTAGAAGCTACCCTTGAGCCTGTTGGTACGTGCCCACAGGCTCCTGTATCTTCTACCCAATGGGAGAGGAGAGAAGACAAATCTAATGATACTAATTGTGGGTGTAACTAGCTGGTAGATAAGGGGGGACCAGAAGATGTGATATATCTTGATCTTCAAATGCATTGACAAGGCATCTTCTGAAAGACTGAGACACAAAGACTGCAGATGCTGGAATCTGGAGCAAAAAAACCAACTGCTGGAGGAACTCAGAGGGTCAGGCAGCATCTGTGGATGGAAATGGACAGTTGACGTTTCTGGTCTGGTGGAAGGGTCTCAACCCGAAACATCGATTGTCCATTTCCCTCCACAGATGCTGCCTGACCCGCTGAGTTCCTCCAGTGGTTTTTTTTCAGCATATTATAAAAGATTGTCCCTTAAAATAAGGATTCATGGAGTTGCGGATCACGCACTAACACGGGAAGAAGATTTTGGACAGAAACAGATTAGAAATTAACAGAAACTTTTGAAGTTGGCAAACTTGTACAGAGAATGCCGGGCTTGGGGTGGGAATCAGTTCGAGACCTTTGGCCATTTCTGTTATATAGAAACAGTTCCACATCCAGGTTTGCGGGGTGGTACAATGCTGGCTGGGGCAATGAACTGTGGCAGAGGATGAAGGATGATGTGTGGTGGTTAACATGTGGACAGTAGGGGTATAATGTGGGGGAAGGTGATTGGGTACACAGTGGTAGCAAGAATAGACACTTGGACAGGTACATGGATCGCAAAGGTTTAGAGGGATACGGGCCAAATGTGGGCAAATGGGATTGCTTAGATGGGCATTTTGGTCAGCATGGATGAGTTGGGCCGAAGGGTCTGTTTCCGTGCTGTGTAACTCTACGACTTGAATAGAACGAGAGAATATTTAGTAAATGCTGATGACGGAAGTGTTGGAAATTGGATCACACTCCCGCTTCTACGTACATCTCTGGCCTAGTGGTTGGCAGTCTTGGCTTTGTGGATGGAGGTGGTGGGTTCAAGACCCCATTCCACAAACTCCATAAAGTTCAGGCGACAATCTGAGACCATTAGACATAGGAGCAGAATTAGGCCATTCGGCCCATCGAGTCTGCTCCGCCATTCGATCATGGCTGATTTATTTTTCCCTCTCAACCCCTTTCTCCTGCTTCTCCCCGTAACCCTTAACCCCCTTACCAATCAAGAAGCTATCAACCTCCACTTTAAGTATACCCAATGACTTGGCCTCTACAGCTGTCTGTGGCAATGAATTCCACAGATTCACCACCCTCTGGCTAAAGAAATTCCTCATCATCTCTGTTCTAAAGGGACATCCTTCTATTCTGAGGCTGTACCCTCTGGTCCTAGACACTCCCACTGATGGAAACATCCTCTCCACATCCACTCTGTCCAGGCCTTTCAATATTCAGTAGGTTGCAATGAGGTCCCCCCTGATCCTTCTAAACTCCAGTGAGTACAGGCCCAGAGCCATCAAATGCTCCTCATATGTTAATCCTTTCACTTCCGGGATCATTCTCGTAAACCTCCTCCGGACCGTCTCCAACGCCAGCACATCCTTCCTTAGGTATGGGACCCAAACAGGGCTGAGGGAATGTGTTGCCGTCAAAAGACAAGTCGAGGCATCGCGCCGATGGTCACTGGTTGAATGTTAAGGATCCCCAAGGCAAGATTTACACCCCAGAATGTCCGACCAGTATTTACCCAGTACTACAAATTATCCGTTGGAACACAACAGTACAGCACAGAACAGAACAGGCCCTTTGGCCCAACATGTCTGTGCTGAACACGATGCCAAATTAAAACCAAGCCCTTCTGCCTGCACATGATCCGTATCCCTCCATCCCCTGCATATTCACGTGTCTGTCTAACAGCCTCTTAAACACCACTGTCGTATCTGCCTCCACCACTGTCGTATCTGCAGCCCGTTCCAGGCACCCACCGCTTTCTGTGTAAAAACTGTGCCCCTCCCCCCCCCCACATCTCCTTTAAACTTTCTCCCTCTCACCTTCAATGCGTGTCCTCTAGTATTTGACACTTACATGGATAGGAAAGGTTTAGAGGGATATCTCCCCTGGGAAAAAGACTCTGTCTCCCCTATCTATGCCTCTCATAATTTTATGATACTCTATCAAGTCTCTGACTTTCCAGAGAAAACAACCCTAGTTTGTCCAACCTCTCCTTATAGCTCATACCCTCGAATCCAGGCGGTATCCCGGTGAACCTATTCTGCACCCTCTCCAAAGTTCTGCACAAATTTAGTTACTGTATTTTCTACATTCCAGCACTGACTTCAGATCCTCGGTTGGAAATACCTTGGGGATTTTTCTCCTGTTCTTTGTGTTACCTTTAACTCTATTTCACAGGTTCCGTACAGGACTAGTGAAGGTTCACCACCCGATGACCATGGATCTGGAAGGCTCAGTGTAGAACGACAGCACAGCACAAAAAGTAGGAAGTTTCAGAGCAACATCAATCGTGTACATGTTACCAGGGCGTGGGGCAGGTCCGGCAGCCCCTGGAATAAGCTGTCATTCATTCCATGGTTGCCATGGCAGCGGCTGACAGCAAAAGATGGCAAAACATGGACAGGGGATTGGCCGACCGTCATCTTCAGATTGGCATTTCCTGATGAGTGGGATGCATCTGGGATCACCACTAGGGCCTCAGCTACGTTGTGAACTATGTTTGTGATTTGGGTGAAGGGACTGAGAGCAGTGCAGCCAGATTTACTGATGATACGAAGGTAGGTGGTTGAAAGTTGGGAGGAGCCCAGGACCCAGGAACAGGCCCTTCGGCCCATCACATCTGTACTGACCGTGATGTCAATATAACTACCTGCATATGGTCCGTATCTCTCTATTCCCTGCCTGTTCATGTGCCTTTCTAAATACCTCCTAAATGTTGTTATTGTCTCTGCTCCTACTTTAACATTATTTACACAGCATGGTAACAGGCCCCTCCGGCCAAACGAGCCCACACTGCCCAATTACACCCACGTTAACCTACTAACCCGTCGTCTTTGAAATGTGGGAGGAAACTGGAGCACCTGGAGGAAACCCACGCAAACACGGGGAGAACATACAAACTCCTTACAGACAGCGGCCGGAATTGAACCCGGGTCTCTGGCGCTGTAAAGCGTTATGCTAACCGCTACACCGCCGTGCCTGACCACCTCACATTTACCCATATTCTCCCTCAACCTGTCCAAATCATCCTGGAGTTTCCCTGCATCCTGCTCAAGGTTCACCCTCCCACCATCTCCATTTGAAAACTTGGAGATGTTCATTCCCTTATCCAAGTTTCTAATACAAGGTGTGAATAGCTGGGGCCCCAGTGCCGATCCATGTGATCACTCCTGCTTCTCTGAGAAAGAACCATTTATTCCAGGAGAGCAGCTTCGGCCTTTACTCGTTGGACTTCAGAAGGGTGATTGAAAACATGTCTGATTCGGAGGTGAACTGTCAAAGAGGGGATTGAGAAGATGTTTGCCCTAATGGGGGTATCTAGAACTAAAGGGCTTAGAGTCATATAGCTATACAGCATAGAAACAGGTCCTTCGGCCCAACTCATCCATGCCAACGAAGTTGCCTACCTGAGCCAGTCCCATTTGCCTGCGTTTGGCCCTTATCCCTCTAAACCCTTCCTATCCATGTACTTGTCTGAATGTCCATTAAATGTCGTAATTGTACCCATCTCTACCACTTCCTCTGGCAGCTCGTTCCACTTAGCCACCACCCTCTGCATGAAAAATTTACCCCTTAGGTCCTTTTTAAATCTTTCCCCTCTCGCCTTAAACCTATGCCCCGTAGTTTTGGACTCCCCTACCCTGGGGAAAAGAATGTGACCTTCCACCTTATCTACGCCCCTCATGATTTTATAACCTCTATAATATCATGCCTCAACCTCCTACACTCCAGGGAAAACAGTTCCAGCCTGTCCAGCCTCTCCTTATAACTGCAGCCCTCCAGTCCCGGTAACATCCTTGTAAATCTCTTTTGCACCTTCTCAAGTTTAATGACACCCTCCCTACAGCAGGGCGACCAGAACTGTGTGCCGTACTCCAAGTGTGGCCTTACCAACATCTTCTACAGCTGTAACATGACGTCCAACTCCTGTCCTCAGAGCCGTGATCGATGAAGGCCAGCGTGCCAAACGCCTTCTTCACCACCCTGTCTACCTTTGTCTCCACTTCAAGGAACCATGTACTTGTACTCCAGGTCCCTCAGTTCTACACTCGCCAGGGCCTTGCATTTAATGTGTGAGTCCTGTCAGGGGGGAATCATCAATTTATGGTAGAGATGAGGAGGAATATCTTCTCCCAGAGGGTCTCCCGGTGGAACTCTCTCCATGTGGAGGTGGAACCATTGCATTAAGAGGCTGGCCGACAGTCAGTCAAGGGATACCTGGAGAAAGCAGGGAATGCTGTTGATGCAAAAGTGGAGGAGTACGGGGGGGTGGGGGGGGGGAGGTGTGGTAGGTCACGGTCATGGTGGCCTTGTGGTTGTTACTGGACCCAAAGGCGGGGATAATGCTTCCCCCTGGCTAGATGATCCAGAACCAGGGGTCACCTGTGTTAGGAGCTGGGGGGGGGGGGGGGGACATCCAGGACTGAGATGAGGAGAGATTTTCTTCAGTCAGAGGGTGGTGAACCATGGAATTCTTCAGTCAAGTGCATCCAGGATGAAGGGTCTCGACCCAAAACATCGCCTGTCCATTTCCCTCCACAGGCGCTGCCTGACCCGCTGAGTTCCTGCAGCATTTTGTGTGTTGCTACATTTACTCCTATTTTCTACGTAACGGGAGTGAGAATATTTATTGCTAAAATCGTTTGATTGGTCTGGTCCGGGTTTGGAATTAGTGTCCAAACACCAGCAGTCTCTTGCTTGAGAACAAATTAATGGAAGATCTTCTCAAGCACACGGACGTAAATACGATTCTGTCAAATACGTCAAAGCAAAAACAGTTTCTGCCTTTTTCCTTCACCCATTAGAATTCACGTGGGTTCCGAAAACCAATAGCACGAGGAAGAAGACAACTTGCTTCACACCGCACCTCATTGTGTCTCCGGTACACTTCTTCCCTGTCAGTACAACAAAGCTTCCTATCATCAGTCGAGTGGAGAGCAGGAACTGGAGGATACCTCGAACAAAAAGTAAGGGAGAATCCCAGAGTCTCCACATTAAGCAGAGAGATTGTTTCAAGGATTAGGGATGACTTCCTTTTGGATCGAGAATGACTTGTTGCTACTCCAGTAACTAATTGGTAATTGGTTTATTATTGTCACGTGTACTGAGATACGGTGAAAGGCTTTTGTTTGCGTGCCATCTGGACAGATCATTCCATACAGAAGTATATTGAGGTAATACACAGGGAAAAGCAATAGCAGAATGCAGAATAAAGTGTCACAGTTACAGAGAAAGTGCAGTGCAGGCAGACAATAAGGTGCAAGGGCCATGACGAGGTAGATTGAGTGATCAAGAGATCATCTTCATTATACGAGAGGTCCATTCAAGAGTCTTATAACAGGGGTAGAAGCTGTCCTTGAGCCTGGTGGTATGTGTTCTCAAGCTTTTGTATCTTCTGCCTAATGGGAGGGGGGAGAAGAGAGAATGTCCGGGGTGGGAGGGGTCCCTGATTATGTTGGCTGCTTTACCGAGGCAGCAGGAAATGTAGACAGAATCAATGTAGGGGATTGTGGTTTTCGTGATCAAGTTGAAATTGTTTACTGATCTACATCTTATTTCTTCTTCTATAGATACTATCTATAATGTCCTTGCTGTGCCTTCATCTCTCTTGACGTCAAATGGATTCAGGTAGGTGGACTAAATTACTGGGGTGATCTTCATCGTTACGCAGAGTTCAGCACAAAAATACAGAAGCCCAATTTGCCTCACCGCATCAGAATCATCTGCCCCAGTACATCTGTGAAATTCTCCACCAAAGAAAGCAGTGGAAGCCAATTCATTAAATATATTCACGAAAGAGTTGGATATTGTTCTTGGGTTTGGTGAGATCGAGGGATGTGAGGAGAAAGCTGGAAAAGAGGATTGACTTTGAATGATCAGCAATGGTCGTATTGAGTGGCAGAGTAGGTTGCCGAAGGGCCGAGTGGCCTACTCCTGCTGTTCTCTATGTTCCTATGTGAATTAGGAGCAGGAGTAGGTCTCAGAACCTTTAACTGGTTCCCCATTTGGGAAGATTTTGGCTGATCTGATTGCAATCTCAAATCCACATTCCCATTTACCCGTGATAACCTTTCACCCTGCTTATCGAGTATCTATCCACCTTCTCTCTTAAAAAGGTTCAAAGACTCTGCTTCCAGTTCCATAGAGTCATACATCACAGAAACAGACCCTTCGGCCCAACATGTCCATACCAACCACTCTGATCCCATCTACCAGCACTTGGTCCACAGCCTCTCTGCCTTGGTGATTCAAGTGCTCGTCTCAAGTGAGACTCAAGTGAGAGTCTCAGCCTCCACCACCCCCTCAGGCAATGTGTTCCAGATTCCAACCCCACCTCTGGGAAAAAAAAATCTTCCTCAGATCCCTTTTAGACCTCTTCTCCCTTACCCTAAACCTATGCCCTCTTGTTCTGATGTCTCTACAATGTGGGATTTAGACAGGAAAGGTTCAGAGGGGTATGAAAGCAAATGGAACTGGCTTAGTTATACGTCACGGAAACAGACCCTTCAGCCCCATTCATCCATGCTTGCCCAAGGTGCCCGACTAAGCCAGTCCCATTTACCTGCATTTGGCCCAAATCCCTCTAAACCTTTCCTATCCATGCACCTGAACAAATGTCTTTTAAATGTTGTTATTGTACCCACCTCTACCACTTCCTCTGGCAGCTCGTTCCACACACCCACCACCCTCTGGGTGAAAAACTTGCCCTCAGGTCCCTCTCTTTCTCCTCTCACCTTAAGCCTGTGCCCTCTAGTTTTAGACTCCCCTACCCTGGGGAAAAGACTGTGACCATTCACCTTATCTATGCCCCACATGAACTTAAAAACCTCTATAACGTCACCCCCCGGACTTCCTTCACTTCAGGGAGAACAGTCCCAGCCTGTCCAGCCTGTCCTTATAACTCCAGCCCTCCAGTCCCAGTAACATCCTTGTGAATCTTTCTGCACCCTCTCTAGTTTAATCACATCCTTCCAATGTTGGTATTGGTATTAGTTTATTATTGTCACATGTACCGAGGTACAGTGAAAAACTTGCATACTGATTGTACAGATCAATGCATTACACAGTGCATTGAGGCAGTACAAGGGCAAACAATAATAGAATGCAGAATAAAGTGTTACAGTTACAAAGAAAGTGCAGTGCAGGCAGACAATGAGGTGCAAGGCCATAACAAGGTAGATTGTGAGGTTAAGGGACCCTCTCATCGTATAAGGAAACCATTCAATAGTCTTATCACGGTGGGATAGAAGTTGTCTTTGAGCCTGGTGGTATGTGCCCTCAGGCTCCTGTATCTTCTGCCTGATGGGAGGGGGAGAAGAGAGAATGTTCTGGGTGGGTGGGGTCTTTGATTATGTTGGCTGCTTCGCCAAGGCAACGAGAGGTAGAGTCCATGGAGGGGAGGCTGGTTTCCGTGATGCGCTGGGCTGTGTCCCACAACTCTCTGCAGTCTCTTGCGGTCCTGGGCAGAGCAGTTGCCGTACCATAGTGCAGGGACCAGAAACTGTACAACTGTAACATGATGTCCTGACTCTTATACTCAATGCCAGCGACCAATTGTGTGTCTCCAGCACGTGTTGCTTTAGCTTTAGAAATTCAATCTCTGCAGTTTCTTTGATTCAATGTATTTGCCAACGATATCTTACAGCAATGAAACCACCTCACTGACAGTAGACCCGCAGTCTGTGTTGAACTCAGCTGAGCCGCCGCAGTCTCGAGGGCCAGACAGGGACACTGACCATCAGCAGGGGCTGTGTTCAGCTTCGAGTGGTGTGTCCAGCACCAGAGCAGGCAGTCATCAGCCTCTCTCGGGAACGCAAGGTGACGTCCGCCCAGCCTGAAACTAGCTCCTGTTTTCAGAGAGTGCACATTTAGTTTTTTTTAACAAGGGCAGTGAGGAGTTTAAGTTTGGTTGATTATTATGAATTAAAACATAGAATATAGAATGTAGAACAGTGCAGCACAGGAACAGGCCCTTCAGCCCACCATGTCTGTGCCATAGAACATAGAACACTACAGCACAGTACAGGCCCTTCGGCCCACCATGTCTGTGCCGACCATGATGCTAATCCAATCTAATCCCATCTGCCTACACATGGTCTACATCCCTCCATTCCCTGCCTGTTCATGTCCCTGTCTAAATGCCTCTTAAACATTGCTATCGTATCTGCTTCTCCCACCTCCCCTGGCAGCCTGTTCCATTTTTCCATTGTCGCATCCTAACCTCACTCACTCGACCCTCATCCACCCCCAACGTTCAATGGCATTCCCATCACAGAACCCCACCATCAATATGGGGTCACCATGACCAGAAACTGAACTGGAGTAGCCATATCCACAATGTGGCTACAAGAGCAGGTCAGAGGCTGGGAATCATGTGGTCAGTATCTCACCTCCTGACTCCCCGCAGCCTGTCCACCATCTACAAGGCTCAAGTCAGCAGTGTGAGAGAAGACTCCACTTGCCTGGGTGAGTGCAGCTTCAACAGCAGTCAAGAAGCTCGACAAAATACAGGACATAGCAGCCCGCTTGACAGGCACCCCATCCACACCCACTCACTCACCACATCACCAACACAGAGCAGCAGCAGTTTGTACCCTCTACAGGAGGCACTGCAGCAACTCACCAAGACTCCTCAGACAGCACCTTCCAAACACACCACCTCTACCAGTCAGAGAGACAAGGGCAGTAAAAGCATGGGGAACACCACCCCCTGGGAGTTGCCCTCCGAGCCACACCCCATCCTGACCTGGAAATATATCGCCATTCCTTCACCATCGCTGGGTCAAAGTCCTGGAACTCCCTCCCTGACGGCACTGAGGGTTGACTCAGACAGGACCCAGACAACAGGGCAAGTAACATTCCACATTAGGACATAAGGTAGTGCAGCAGGTAGAGCTGCTGCCTCACAGCTCCAGGGACCCAGGTTCGATCCCGACTTCCGGCGCTGTCTGTAACTGCGTGGATTTCCCCCAGGTGCTTCGGCTTCCTCCCACACCCCAAAGATGTGAGGGTTGGTGAGTTAATTGGCCACTGTAAACTGGTGTGTGGGTGAGGGGTAGGATCCGGTGGGGGAAGGTGATGGGAATGTGGGGAGAATGTGGCCAGGCACAGTAGTGTAGCGGTTAGCGTAACGCTATTACAGCGCCAGCGACCCGGGTTCAAATCCAGCCACTGCCTGTAAGGAGTTCGTACGTTCTCCCCGTGTCTGCGTGGGTTTCCTCCGCGTGCTCCGGTTTCCTCCCACATTCCAAAGACGTACGGGTTAGGAAGTTGTGGGTGTGCTATGTTGGCGCTGGAAGCGTGGCGACACTTGTGGGCTGCCCCCAGAACACTCTACGCAAAAAGATGCATTTCACTGTGTGTTTCGATGTACATGTGATTAATAATGATATCTTATCCTAAAGAATAATATGGGATTAGTGTAAATGGGTGCACATGGAGTTGGTGGACAGTGAGGCCAGCTTCCTTGCTCTGATTCATTGACTCCCATGAACAAATACCAGGCTATAGCAGTGTTAGGTAAGCACTGGCTCGTACTGCCGTGCTGTGTGTACTTCCTCCACTGACTGACCATTGACATTCACCATGTTATGGGCACCCTCACTCATCTACCAATCACCAGTCTTCCAGGAAAAGATTCCTGGATCTCCCTGTGTTCCTCACGGACCTTCAATCACTGCCTCCCACCAATGTTACGCACCTTATAAATTGTCTTTCAAGTTCTCCTAAGAGTCTTGGGAAATACTTAGTGTGCAATGACAGTATTTAAAAATGGCATGTTCTTAAGTTATGAGCACGTCTCTGTTTGATTATTTACAAAGCTTTCAGGTGAGAAGGGGAAAGTTTAAAGGAGATGTTTATTACACAGAGAGTGGGAAAGTGATAGTTTCTGGATATTAGAACATTGAACATAGAAAACCTACAGCACAATTCAGGCCCTTCAGCCCACAAAGCTGTGCCGAACATGTCCCTACCCTAGAAATTACTAGGCTTACCCATAGCCCTCTATGTTACTCAGCTCCATGTACCTATCTAACAGTCTGTTGAAAGACCCTATCGTATCAGCCTCCACCACCGTTGCCGGCAGCCCATTCCACACACTCACCACTCTCTGAGTAAAAAACTTACCCCTGACATCTCCTCTATATCTACTCCCCAGCACCTTAAACCTATGTCCTCTTGTGGCCACCATTTCAGCCCTGGGGAAAAGCCTCTGGCTATCCACCCGATCAATGCCTCTCATCATCTTATACACCTCTATCAGGTCCCCCCTCATCCTTCATCTCTCCAAGGAGAAAAGGCTGAGTTCCCTCAACCTGCTTTCATAAGGCATGCTCCGCATTCCAGGCAGCCTCCTTGTAAATCTCCTCTGCACCCTCTCTATGGCTTCCACATCCTTCCTGTAGTGAGGCGACCAGAACTGAGCACAATACTCCAAGTGGGGTCTGACCAGGGTCCTATATAGCTGCAACAATACCTCACGGCTCCTAAACTCAATTCCCTGATTGATGAAGGACAATACACCGTATTAAAGGAAACAAGGGGTATGGGGACAGTGCAGGAAAATGATCACATTATTGTACCGAGATTTTGTTTGTGTGTCATCCGGACAGATCATTCTGTACATAAGAATAATAAGATATCTTTATTAGTCAAATGTACATCGAAACACACAGTGAAATGCATCTTTTGCGTAGAGTGTTCTGGGGGGCAGCCCGCAAGTGTCGCCACGCTTCTGGCGCCAACATAGCATGCCCACAACTTCCTAACCCGTACGTCTTTGGAATGTGGGAGGAAACCGGAGCACCCGGAGGAAACCCACACAGGCACGGGGAGAACGTACAAACTCCTTACAGACGGCGGCCAGAAATGAACCCAGGTCGCTGGCGCTGTAATAGTGTTATGCTAACTGCTACACTACACAAGTATGAAGAGGTAGTAAAAAGAAAACTGGATTGCAGAACATAGTGTTACAGCTACAGTGAAAGTGCAGTGCAGGTAGACGGATAATCATTGTAGCGTTAAGTGAACAGATTGCACTGAGAGTGTCTGGCCAGATTCCACTTCTGACACTTTTTTGCCCTGACAGTTTCCAGGGAGAGGAAGCCCATTACCAACAGGAGCCTGAGGTTTTCCGAAGGAACAGACAGCAGGTCTGGATCGGATCAGAGTACCGTATTTACACACCTATGGCAGGACGCATCCCTTAGTGAGCTCCAGTATGCCAGCAAGCAGATGTCGAGAGCTGTCTCCCACACCTTGTCAGCCAATTCGGGTGGCTTTAACCTGTCTACCACCGTGAATTCTGCGCCGGAAGTAGGAGAAAGCAGAGAGCCTCTAGCTCAGAGCAGGTGAGGGAAGAGGTAGAACAGTTCCATTCCTCTGGTCACCCCCATTACAGGAAGGATGGGGAGGCTTTGGAGAGGGTGCAGAAGAGGTTCACCAGGATGCTGCCTGGATTAGAGGGTATGAGCTACAAGGAGAGGTTGGAAAAACCTTAACAGTTTGTGTTGCACTTTGGAAGGTCAATTGTAAAGGAAAAGTATACTGTTAATTGCAGGACCCTTAACAACATTGATGTACAGAGGGATCTTGGGGTGCAAGTCCAGAGATGCCTGGAAGTGGCCACGCAAGTAGATAGGGTGGTAAAGAAGGCGTTCGGCATGCGTGCCTTCATCGGTCAGGGCATTGAGTATAAGAGACAGGAAGTCATGTTGCAGCTTTGGAAAGGGCACAGAAGAGCTTTACCAGGATGGATTAGAGGGCATGAGCTATAAGGAGAGGTTGGACAAACTTGGGTTGTTTTCTCTGGAGCATCGGAGGCTGAGGGGAGACCTAATAGGTTTATAAAATTATGAGAGGCAGAGATAGGGTAGACGGTCAGAGTTTTCTCTCCCAGGGTGGAAATGTTGAATACCAGAGGGCGTAGGTTTAAGGTGAGAGGGGGAAATTTTAAAGGAGATGTGCGGGGCAAGTTTTTTTTACACACAGAGAGTGGTGGGCGCCTGGAACGGGCTGCCAGGGGAGGTGGTGGAGGCAGATACGATAGTGGAGTTCAAGAGCCTGTTAGACACATGAATATGCAGGGAAGGGAGGGATATGGACCACGCGCAGGCAGAAGAGATTTAGTTTAATTTGGCATCGTGCTTGACACAGGCATTATGGGCTGAAGGGCCTGTTCCTGTGCTGTACTGGTCTACGTTCTCTGGACATGTGGAGTCACCAAGACACCTCTGTTGTACTTCGAGGTCTTGTGTGTACAGCCCAACTGCTCAATGAGCACAGTGGATTGTTCACTGTCCTTCCCACTGACAAAGTACCAAGAGTGAGTCTCATATTACCATTCAGCCCAGCGAGTCTATGCTAGCTCGCAGAACAGGCCCATCCATCCTAACCCCCAATTCTTTCCCTGTAACCTATTCTCTCTCACATTCCCATGAGGTTAGGCAGCACCTGTGGAGAGAGAAACATTTGGAGAGAGAGGGAAACTTTTGGAGGGACAGAAATTTTTGGGGGGAGAGAGAGAGAGATTTAGCGATTCAGATCAAAGGCCATTCATCAGAAATGTTGAATGAGTTAAACAGAACAAGCAATGAGTACTTTGCCAATTGACATGAGATTGTAGCTGCCTCTACCTCCACCTCTGGCAACTTATTCTAGGTATTTACCACCTTCTGTGTGATAAACTTACCCCTCAGATCTCATTTAAATTTCTCCCCTCTCACCTTAAACCTGTGCCCTCTAGTTCTAGACTCCCCTACGCCGGGAAAAAGTTCTGACTATCTAAAACATAGACATAGAACATTACAGCACAGTACAGGCCCTTTGGCCCACAATGTTGTGCTGACATTTTATCCTGCTCTAAGATCTATCTAACCCTTCCCTCCCCCATAAGCCCCCATTTCTCTATCATTCATGTGTCTATCTAAGAGCCTCTTAAATGTCCCTAATGTATCTGCCCCCACAACTCTGCCAGCAGTGCGTTCCACACACCCACCACTCTCTGTGTAAAAAAACTTACTCCTGACATCCCCCGTATACCTTCCTCCAATCACCTTAAAATTATGCCCCCTCGTGTTAGCCATTGTCGCCCTGGGAAAAAGTCTCTGACTGTCCACTCGATCTATGCCTCTTATCATCTTGTGCACCTCTATCAAATCACCTCTCATCCTCCTTCTCTCCAACGAGAAAAGCCCCAGCTCACTCAACCCTATCCTCATAAGACGTGCTCTCCATCCAGGCAGCATCCTGGTAAATCTCCTCTGCACCCTCTCTAAAGCTTCCACATCCTTCCTATAATGAGGCGACCAGACTGAACACAATACTCCAAGTGTGGTCTGACCGGAGTTCTATAGAGCTGAAACATTACCTCGCGGCTCTTGAACTCAATACCCGACTAATGAAGGCCAACACTCCATACGCCTTCTCAACAACCCTATCGACCTGCGCGGCAACCTTGAGGGATCTGTGGACGTGGACCCCAAGATCCCTCTGTTCCTCCGCACTGCTAAGAGTCCTGCCATTAACCTTGTACTCTGCCTTCGAATTTGATCTCTCGATCTCTCCTATCTATGCCCCTCATAATTCTATAAACATCTTTGAAGTCATCCCTCATCCCTGCTGCTCTCCATTGGAAATAAACCCAGCCTCTCTAATCTCTCCTTCGAAATAAACCCTTCCATCCCAGGCAATATCCTGGTGAGTCTCTTCTGCACTCTCTCTGTTGCTACCACCTCCTCCCTGTAGTGTGGTGACCAGAGCTGTGCACAATACTCTGTGGTTTGACCAATGTCACGTACAGCTGCAACGTGACATCCCAGTTCATATACTGAATTTGTTGGCTTCTGCAGGCAAGGCTTTGAGTATAATCACCATTGAGAACTGCAGGTGATGCATTTCTGTATCGGTCAAGACACTCATGCAACCAAAATTAAACACACATACAGACATTTAACAACACTAATTGAATCTCCTGGGTTCAAAGAGACATGGAGTCTCCTTAGGTCTTTGCAAAGCTTCTTTTTAGGTCTATGGAGAGCTTCTGTCACCCTTTGTTGGGTCTCTGTGTTTCCCAAGTGGTTTGTATTTGATAGGAGACAAGAATCAATTCATACTGGGAACGTGTACTGTATGTTTCAGGTGCCTTGTAATACAGGGTGTGGGATTTTGGTAACTGGTTTTGCTATTGTCACATGTACCGAGATACAGTGAAGATACATACAGATCAGGCCATATATAAGTACATCGAGGTAGCACCAAAAGGGAAGTAAAACAGAATGCCGAATATTGTGTTATACTTACAGAGAAAGTGTGGTGCAGGTAGACGAATAAGGTGCAAGGGCCATGACGAGGTGGATTCAGAGATCAAGAGTTCATCCTTACCATACAAGCGGCCTGTTCCAGTGTCTTATAACAGCGGGGCAGAAGCTGTCCTTGAGCCTGGTGGTACATGCTCTCAGGCTTTTGTATCTTCTGCCTGATAGAAGTTAGCAGCTCGTTCCACATGGATATCTCCAGAAGAGGATTAACATTCCAAGGGATAAGACATCATATGCATTCCAGTATTTCCTTGTATCCCCTGGTTTAAGCTTACTCTGATCTTAGCCAAGCATGAAAGTTATTGGTTGTAAGACAGCAACAATACAGTGAAAGATTCATTGTGCAAAATGCAATATTGAACCCACAGGTCATCGTCAGCTGCGTCCAAGCCAACATTCTGCACTTACTTGGACATCCTGGACATCGTCTGTCGGTGCGAGGAGAAAGCTAAAGAGAAGCGGTGTTCAGTCTCATCCTGGCAACAACACAGGGCCCAACTCCTGACGGATCCACAGCAAGGAGGTTCCAGTTACCCTCCCTGGGTGGGGACAGTGTCCAGAGGCAGAGCCAGAAGACACCTCTGGAGGAGAACCCCCCGAACATCTCAGGCGAAGGCCAAGAGTTCCTCGAAGACGGGGCTCAAAGTGGGAGAAGATTGGAACACCTTTCCACCAAGCTGTCACGATTCAGAATCTAGGTGTAGAAGGGGATCACAGCGAGGTAACTATCGCTCAGCCATCGACACAGAGGAGTCCCCAAAGCCGAGAGTACCGAGATCCACAGAAGGCAAGCTTGGCACGTTCTCCCTAGAGTAAGAAAGCACGTCAGGTGCCAACACAAGCAGGATCGGCACCCCGAGAAACTCCATTTCAAATGGTAACCTCGTAAACTAGCTGTGGATGCAGGATTTATGTCTTACTTCCGAATGTGGTTAATCACATCAAAGATAGCTCAGTTTGAATAACTATTTGTTTATTTAGCATTACATTTATCCACATTAGTAAACTTCACTTCATGTGGCTTAGATCAGTACAAGGAGAGATGTAACAGAATGCTTTACGTATGCAATAGTGATGTGGCCAAAAATGTGTTAGCTCTTGGAGATCAGTCATCAAACTGGCAGCAACAGATTGTCCACAACTGAGGTTGCTTACTAACCACAGTACAGAAGGAAGTCGTTCGGTCTCTGAAACCTGTTCGTTCTCACATTTCCACCTCTCACCTACACACCAGGGGTAATACACAGCAGCCAATTAACCCACCGACCCGCACGTCTTTGCGATTCGTAGAGTCATACAGCATGGAAACAGGCCCTTTGGCCCAACTGGTCCATGCTGACCAAGACGCCTATCTCAGCCAGACATCTTGCTTGTGTTCGGCCCATATCCCTCTAAACCATTCCTATCCGTGTACCTGTCCAAGTGCCCCTTGAATGTTGTTAATGTACCCGCCTCAACCACTTCCTCTGGCAGCTCGTTCCGTATACTGACCACCCTCTGGGTGAAAAAATTTCTCCTCAAATCCCCTTTCAATCTTTCACCTTCTCAAGGACAGCTTGTACCTCACTGTGATAAGACTATTGAACGGTTCCCTTACATGATGAGATGGACTCTGACCTCACGATCTACCTTGTTGTGACCTTGCACCTTATTGCTCTGCACTTTCTCTGTAGCTGTGACACTTTACTCTGTACTGTTATTGTTTTTACCTGCGCTACATCAATGCACACTGTACTAACTCAATGTAACTGCACCGTGTAATGAATTGACCTGTACGATCGGTATGCAGGACAAGATTTTCACTGTACCTCGGCACAAGTGACAATAATAAACCACCAATGCCAATAGATCATAGAACAGTACAGCACAGGAACAGGCCCTTCGGCCCATTCTGTCTGTGCCGACCGTGATGTCAAATTAAACAAATCCCACCTCCTTGCACATGGTCCATATCCCTCCATGCCTTGCCTGCTCATGGTCCTCTTAAAAGTTGCTATCATATCTGCTCCCACCACCTCCCCGGCAGTGTTCCAGGCACCATAGAAAGCATCCTATCCAGATGCATCACAGCTTGGTACAGCAACTGCTCTGCCCGGGACTGCAAGAAACTGCAGAGAGTTGTGGACACAGCTCAGCACATCACGGAAACCAGCCTCCCCTCCATGGACTCTGTCTACACTTCTCGCTCCCTTGGTAAAGCAGCCAACATAATCAAAGACCCCACCCACCCCGGGCATTCTCTCTTCTTCCCCCCTCCCATCAGGCAGGAGCCTGAGGGCACATACCACCAGGCTCAAGGACAGCTTCTCTCCCGCTGTTATAAGGCTATTGAATGGTTCCCTAGTACGATAAATTGGAGTCTTGACCTCACAATCTACCTCTTTATGACCTTGCACTTTATTGTCTGCCTGCACTGCACTTTCTCTGTAACTGTGACACTTTACTCTGTATTCTGTTATTGTTTTACCCTGTACTACCTCAGTGCACTGTGTAATGAACTGAACTGTACAATCGGTATGCAAGACAAGTTTTTCACTGTACCTTGGTACAAGTGACAATAATAAACCAATACCAATACCCACCACTCTGTGTAGAAAAATGCCTCGTTAATCTCCTTTAAACTTTCCCCCTCTCACCTTAAACCCATGTCCTCTAGTACTTGACATTTCTACCCTGGGAAAAACACTCTGACTGTCTCTCCTATCTACGCCTCTCATAACGTTATAAACTTCTATCAGCTCTCCCCTCAGCCTCCAACGCTCCAGGGAAAATTGTCCCAGTCTATCCAATCTCTCCTTGTAACTCAAGCCCTCCAGTCAAGGCAACATTCTTGTGAATCCTTACAGCACCCTTTCTGGCTTAATCACATCTTTCCTATAGCTGGGTGACCAGAACAACACACAACACTCCAAGTGTGGCCTCACCAATGGTTTGTACAACTGCGTAACATGATGCCATGGCTAATGAAGGCAAGCATAAACCTTCTTCACCACCCTGTCTGTGTTGCCACTTTCAGGGAACTATGTATTTGCACCCCTTGATCTCTCTGTCTACACTCCCCTGGGCTCTGCTATTCACTGTATAAGTCCTGCTCTGGTTTGACTTCCCAAAGTGCAACAGTTTGCACTTGTCTGAGTTAAATTCCATCTGCTACTTCTTGGCCCACTTTCCCAGTTGATCCAGATCCTGTTGTGACCTTGGACAATCTTCCTCACTGCCCACTTTTGGTGTCATCTACAACGTGAGATGTGGGAGGAAACCGGAGCACCCAGGGGAAACCCACGCAGTCACAGGGATAATGTGCAAACTCCACACACAGAGAGCACCCGAGGTTGGGATTGAACCTGGGTCTCTGGCGCTGTAAGCAGCGGCTCTACAGTCTCTCCTTATAACTCAAGCCCTCTATCCCCGGAAACACCCTCATAAATCTTTTTAATGTTAAATGACAATTAGATGCCAGTTTACTAATGTCTTTTGCACCCTTTCCAGTTCGGTGGCTTCGCATTGCATTTGTTTTAGGACTTGACATGTTTACCATGTCTCTTGACACCTGGTACATTGGGTATTGGGCTTGTGCCTGCACAGTGCCTGGAGGTTCTGGAGATTCATACTTCAGAGAGTCACTGATGTCAACCCTTGGGCAAGACCCTCCCTCAGTGGGACGTGTTCATTCAACCCAACACCTCGTTGAGGGATCATTAACCACCTGAGATTTGTTTAACGTTGAGAAGGAGCTGAGTTCATTGAGGTAGGTACAAACCGCAGGGGAAAGTCTTCACTCCAGCTGCCCTGAAATTAAGGTGCAGTTCCCAGGATAACCCCAGCCGGCAGGTTGTTGCCGTCACAGTAACGAGGGCCGAGGCTGATTTTCTGTGCAGCCTCCACCTGTACGATCTCTGTCAGCTCAGACAGGCAAAGCCAAACCCCCCCCCACCTGTTCTCCCCAAAGTTAGTCAACTTCCTCTGATTGAAGGTTATTGACCAAAAAGATCATTTCAGCTTGTTCTTTTCACAGATGGTGCCTGACCTGTTGAGAATATCCAGCATTGTGTGTGTGTTTGTGTGTGTCTGTGTATGTTGGTGTTTGTATATGTGTGTTTGTGTGTCTGTGTGCTTGTGCATCTGTATGTCTGTGTGTGGTGTGTATGTGGCGTATGTCTATGTGTATGGGTGTGTGTGTGCATGTGTCTTTGTGTGGATGTGGTGTATGTGTGTGTGTGTGTGTGTGTGTGGTGTGTGTCTGTATGTGTGTATGCACAAACACCCATACACCCACACCTGTACATACACACACACTCACCCACACACTCACCCACACACTCACACTCTCACACACACACTTTCACCCACACACACTCTCACACACACACTCTCACACACACACATTCACACACACACTCTCACACACACACTCTCACACACACACATTCACACACACACTCTCACACACCACACTCTCACACACACACACTCACACACACACACTCTCACACACACACACACTCTCTCACACACACACACCCACACACACACATAAGACTGCAGAGTCTGACCACTCACTGCATCAAAAAGTTTTTCCTCCTGGTTCTTTTGCCCAATCACCTTCCTTCATTTCCTCCTGGTTCTTGACCCCTGCACCAATGGAATGGTTTCCCACCATCTTCTCCATAACCTCAGGAATTCAGGATCTAATGTATCTCTCCCACCTGCTCTTTCTCAGTGTTTGGACCATCCAGAATCTCACCCACATTTTCCTTTGCTGAGACTCCAACAGAATCCCCTTCCACAGTGACGACCGATGGACAGTAACTCAGTAGATCAGCCATTCCTCCTGCCTGTGAATAGACCTCCTTTTGGTCCCTGTTTGGATCTCCTTTCTTCGTATCACTTGCTTACTGTTGAGATGCCCGGATAAGATATTTGGGTTCCCTTTGTGTTTGCTGTCATTTTACTTCTCGTGCTCTCTCTGCCTCTCTTCTTTCACTCTGAACGTTCTATGATCGGCCTGGCTGTGTTATCGTCCTGGTGTCTGTCACCCGACCTTCTGCTTTAGTTTAATCAGTGTCTCCCTGATTGCCCAGGGAGCTTTGGGTTTAATAAACCTGCCTTTTCTGCTGCAAGGGATTAGACTCATAGAGTCATACGGCACGGAAACAGGCCCTTCGGCCCATCTCATCCATGTCGACCAAGATACCAATCTGAGCTAGTCCCATTTTTGTGTGTTTGGCCCATATCCCTCTAAACCTTTCCTGTCCACGTACCTGTCCAACTGTCTTTTAAATGTTAGTGTATTATATAATGTAATATATTTGTTTATGCAGCTCCCATCGGGCAGGAGGTACAGAAGCCTGAAGTCTCCCACCACCAGGTTCAGGAACAGCTACAACCATTCGGTTCTTGAACAAACCACCCTAATCACTACCCCAGTACAGCAACTTTGCACTACTATGGACTTATTTTAATAAAATGTTGTATAATTTATGTTTAACATGTTTTCCTTGTGAATGTTGTGTACCTGATGCTCTGTGCCTGTGATGCTGCTACAGGTAAGTTTTTCATTGCACCTGTGCACACATGGACTTGTGCATGTGACAATAACCTCCACTTTGATTTTGACTTTACCTGCCTCAACCACTTCCTCTGGCAGCTCATTCCATATACTGACCACCTTCTGGGTGAAAATGTTGCCCCTCAGATTCCAATTAAATCTCTCCCCTCTCACCTTAAACCTATTCCTTCTTGTTCTTGATTCCCCAACCCTGGGAAAAAGACTGAGTGCATTGAACAAATTAAACACTGAACAAAAATGAGAACTCGTTAACAGTACACTATGTTGAAAACGCAATATTATTTTGAAAATGGTAGTGGATCTTTGAAAAGAATGAATTTCAAAGGAATTACTTGCAGGCACCTGCCGTTGATATTAGCCACAGTCCCCACACTAACGACAGTGAGAACTATTCTGTTCTAAGATTGTGGTGTCACAGATGGGTTGCATTACAAGTTAATGCAACAAACAATCTGCTGGAGGAACTCAGTGGCTCGAGCAGCTTCTGTGTGGCAAGCAGAATTGTCGACGTTTTGCTTTGAAACCCTGCATCGGAACCCTTGCTCCTGTTTCGTGTTCTGGCGTCCTGATGCGGGGTTCTGACCCGAAACGTCGACAATTCCTTTCCCTCCACAGATGCTGCTCGACCCGCAGATCGTTTGTTGCTCCAGATTCCAGTGTCTGCAGTCTCTTGTGTCTCTCTGCGGGAGGAACTCAGCGGGTCGAGCAGCGTCTGTGGAGGGAAGGAATTGTCATGGTTCTGGTTGAAACCCTGCATTGGGACCCTTGCTCCTGTTTTTTGATGCTCTTGGCTGAAGAGGATGCCTTTCGGAAGTGATTCTGCCGCAACAGTTGGCCCTATTGACCCGGTCCTCTGCCTACACTTCTGGCTGCCTCGGCAAAGCAGCCAACATCATCTGGACAGATGAGGGTCTCTCGACGCTGAAATGTTGACTATCCATTCCCCCACCCCACTCCACCCCCTCACCCACCCCTCCACTCCCACCCCACACACCCCCCACACACCTCCACCTCACCATCCCCTCAACCCCCCAACACACTCAACCAACACCCCCACCACACCCCCCCCCAACCCCCCCACCCCACCCACCCCCCACCCCCCCCAACACCCCACCAACTCCCTCAACACCCCCACCCCTTCCACACCCCCACCACACCCCCACCCCACCATCCCACCAGCCCCCCAACACACGCCACCAAACCCCCACCACCCCCCACCAACCCCCTCAACACCCCCACATACCACCCCATCCCGCCAATCCCCCCACACCCCCCAACCCCTCCATGCCCCCCAGTCCCACCCCCCACACACCCCCACGCCACCATCGCATCAACCCCCACCCCAACAACACACCCCACCAACCCCCCCCACACACCCCCCCACGGCCGCCTCCCTCAACTCACGGCCACACCCCATGCCCACCACTCCCACCTCCACCACAGCCCCCACACCCCCACCACCCAACCCCCTCAACACCAACCTCACCACCCCCCAAAGAAAACTGCTCAACCGCTGAGTCCCTGCAGCAGATTGTGTGTGGCTCCAGTCTCCGGCACTACCGTCTCCCGTGTCCCTGTGTGGGCCAGGCATGAGGCCTACCCGCCATTACTCAAGGCTAGGAGGGGAGGCACATTACCCCCGCATCCTCTCGGTGGGAGCAGTTGGTGTCTCCGATCTCCGAGTGACGGCACTCGAGGAGGGTCCTCTCGTTCCCGTCGCACTCCACGTCGTCCAGCAGGATGGGCCCACTCCCCTCACCGAACTCGGCCCTGCGGTAGGCCCGGAGGGCACCGGAGAACCCCAGCTGGCGGCACACCACCGCAGCAGCCTGCTCGTTCCACAGGTCGTCGCACACCGTCCCCCACACCCCTCCAATGTACAGCTCCACCCTGCCACGGTCCCGCCCCCCGGCAAGGCGCACCGCCCCCTCGGCAGGCGCGCCCTGAGGCCGCGAGTCACGGCCCGGGCCAGGGCGGGCTTCGGCACTCCCCACCGGAGAGCTGGCTGCTGGCTGCTCGGTGGCTGCGTCCAGTTCTGCTTGCAGCCTCTCCAGGGTTCTCAGGAGCTCCTGGAACCAGTCTGGGCTGCTCCCCTCCCGGAGCCCTGGCCTCTGTTCTCCCCTTGGTTTGTTCTTGGCTGGCTTTTTCCTGGACCGGTGTGTCTGTCCTGTACAACAGAGGAGCACGTAGGACACAGAACAGTACAGCACAGGGAGCTCACCAGCGCCTCTACTTCCTCAGGAGGCTAAAGAAATTCGGTTTGTGCCCTTTGACTCTCACCAGCTTTTATCAATGCACCATAGAAAGCATCCTATCAGGATGTATCACGGCTTGGTACGGCAACTGCTCTGCCCAGGACCGCAAGAAGCTGCAGAGAGTTGTGGACACAGCCCAGCGCATCATGGAAACTAGCCTCCCCTCCATGGACTCTGTCTTTACCTCTCGTTGTCTTGGTGAAGCAGCCAGCATAATCAAAGACCCCACCCACCCGGGACATTCTGTCTTCTCTCCTCTTCCATTGGGTAGAAGATACAGGAGCCTGAGGGCACGTACCACCAGGCTTAAAGGTAGATTTTACCCCACTGTGATAAGACTATCGAACAGTTCCCTTATACGATGAGATGGACACTGACCTCACGATCTACCTTGTTGTGACCTTGCACCTTATTGCACTGCACTTTCTCTGCAGCTGTGACACTTTACTCTGTACTGTTATTGTTTTTACCTGTACTACCTCAATGCACTCTGTACTAACCCAATGTAACTGCACTGTGTAATGAATTGATCTGTACGATCAGTATGCAAGGACAAGTTTTTCACTGTACCTCAGTACAAGTGACAATAATAAACCAATACCAATACCAACAGGCCCTTTGGCCCACCATGCTGTGCTGAACTAATTAAACTAGCAATTAAACGCCTAACTAAACTAACCCCTTCTGCCTACACAACGGCCATATCCCTCCATTCTCTGCACATCCATGTGCCTATCTAAGAGTCTCTTAAACGCCTCTATCGTATCCACCTCCACCACCACCTCTGGCAGCACATTCCAGGCACCCACCATTCTCTGTGTAAAACAACCCACCCCGCACATCTCCTTCGAACTTGCCCCATCTCACCTTAAATGCATGGCCTCTGGTATTAGACATTTCGACCCTGGGAAAAAGATACTGGCTGTCTCCTCTATCTATGCCTCTCATAACCTTATAAACCTCTATCAGATCTCCCCTCAGCCTCCACTGCTCCAGAGAAAACAACCCAAGTTTGTTCAACCTCTCTTTATATCATGTGACAACAATAATTTGTTTATTATTGTCACACGTACCGAGGCAGAGTGAAAAACTTGTCTTGCATACCAGAGAAACAGAGGAATGCAGATGCTGGAATGCAGATGAAAAACACTATGATGATGCTGGGGGAGCTCAGCGGACCAGGCGGCATCCGCGGAGAAAAGCAGGCGGTCAACGTTTCGGGTCAGGACCCTTCTTCAGGACTGGAGATGGGAAAAGGGGAAGCCCAATATATAGGAGGGAAAAGCAGAGCAGTGATAGGTGGACAGAAGAGGGGAGGCGGGGCGGGCACAGGGTGGTGATAGGTAGACGCAGATAAGAGACGGTGATGGGCAGGTGTGCGGGAGGAGGGGAGGGCAGATCCACCGGGGGATAGGTCAGAGGTAAGGAGAGGGAGGGAAAGAAGGGCTGGGAAAGGGAGGAAGAGAAGAAGCGTGGTGGGGGGGGGTGTTTGTGGTGGGGGGGGGGGTTACCTAAAGTGGGAGAATCCAAGGTTCAAATATTGAATCCTCCAGCATCATCGTGTTTTTCAATTTTGATCCATACAGATCATACCATCACATCAGTGCATCGAAGTAGTACAAGGGAAAACAATAACAGAATGCAGAATAAAGTGTCACAGTTACAGAGAAAGTGCAGTGCAGGCAAACAATAAGGTGCAAGGCCATAACGAGGTAGATTGTGAGGTCAAGAGTCCATCTTATTGTTCTAGGGAACTGTTCAATAGTCTTACAACAGCAGGATAGAAGCCGTCCTTGAGCCTGGTGGTACGTGCTTTCAGGCTTTTGTATCTTCTGCCCGATGGGAGGGGGGAGAAGAGAGAATGTCCAGGGTGGTGGTGGGGGGGGGTCTTTGATTATGCTGGCTGCTTTACCGAGGAGGCGAGAAGTGTAGACAGAGGATCAGACAGATTTAGCAATCGAGTTCTCAGTCAGGAGCACCTCAAAATACTGAGCAGATGGGACCCAGCACCATTGTCTCATCTGACTGATGGCACAGTGGTACAGCTGGTACAGTCATATAACACAGAAACAGGCCCTTCGGCCCAACTCATCCATGCTAACCAAGGTGCCCACCTAAGCTAGTCCTATTTCCCTGCATTTGGCCCATATCTCTTTGAACCTTTCCTATCTGTGTACCTGTCTGAATGTCTCTTAAATGTTGTTATTGTACCTGCCTCAACCACTTCCCCTGGCAGCTCGTTCCATGTACTGACCACCCTCTGGGTGAAAAGGTTGCCCCTCAGGATCCCACTAAATCTCTCCCCTTCTCACCTTAAACCTATGCCCTCTAGTTCTTGATTCCCCAACCCTGGGAAGAAGGCAGTGCCAGAGACCCGGGTTCGATCCCGACCTCCGGTGCCATCTGTGTGGAGTTTGCACGTTCTCCCTGTGACCGCATGGGTTTCCCCCCGGGTGCTCCGGTTTCCTCCCACATCCCAAAGACGTGCGGGTTGGTAGGTTAATTGGCCGCTGTAAGATGCCCCTAGTGTGTGGGTGAGGGGGAGAATCTGGGGAGAGAGTGTGGGGAGAATAAAATGGGATTGGTGTAAATGGGTGATGAATGGCCAGCATGGACTGGCTGGGCCGAAGGGCCTCTTTCCATGTTGTATGTCTCCGTCTCTTCCTGCTTATCCCACATCTTACATCAAAGGAGGGCATCTCATTGGACAGGTAACTGCACGTTTGGAAGTTGCCTTCTTCAGCTATCAGATCCATCCTCACACCCATCTACCTGGGCAGCCAGAGTAACTTTTTCGGTACATCAGAGATCTCCTCCTTTTTCAGTAACCAGGGTTTCCCTTCCATCACCATCAATGCTGCCTCACTCGTATCTCCTCCATTTCCCACATGTCTGCCCTCACCCCCTCCCCACCAACATAACAGGGATAGGGTTCCCCTTGTCCTTACCTACCACCCCTCGAGCCTCTGTATCCAATATATCCTACTCTGCAACTTCTGCCACCTCCAACGGGATCCCACCACCAGACACATCTTCCCCTCACCACCTCCACCCCACCCCACCCCCCCCCCCCCGGGCTTTCTGTAGGGACCACTCTCTCCACAACTCCCTTGTCCACTCATCCCTCCCCACCAATAACCAATAACCCCCCTGGCACTTATGCCTGCAACAACACCAAGTACTACACCTGTCCCTACACCTCCTCCCTCACCACCATTCAGGGTCCCAGACAATCCTTCCAGGTGAGGCAGCGCTTCCCCTGTGATTCCGAGGGTGTCATTTATTGCATCCGGTGCTCCCGGTGCGGCCTCCTGTACATCGGCGAGACCCGACGCAGATTGGGCGACCGCTTCGTCGAGCACCTTCACTCCATCCGCCGCAACAGCCAGGACTTCCCGGTGGCCGCCCACCAATTCCACACCCCACTCCCACACTGACATGTCCGTCCACGGCTTCCTCTACTGCCACGTTGAGGCCAGACGCAGGTTGGAGGAACAACACCTCATATTCAGCCTTGGGAGTCTCCAACCTGACGGCCTCAACATCGATTTCTCCAGCTTCTGGTAACCCCTCTCCTTCTTTTTCTCCCCCCCCCCCAACTCCTTTGTCTTCCCTCATCCCTGTGGCTCCCTTCCCTCACCTTGATGACCTGCCCATCTCCTCTCCTCCCCTCCCTCACCCTTTATTCCATGGTCCACTGCCCTCTCCTACCGGATTCCTCCTTCGTCAGCCCTTTGCCTCTTCTACCCATCACCTCTCAGCTTATTACATCTCCCCCCGCCCCCACCCACCTACCCTCCCCATTCTCACCTGGACTCACCTCTCCCCTGCCTGCGTGTGCTCCTCCCCCTCCCCCCACCTTCTTATTCTGCCTTCTGCCCTCTTCCTTTCCAGTCCTGATGAAGGGTCTCGGCCGGAGACGTCGACTGTTTATTTCCCTCCACGGATGCTGCCCGACCTGCTGAGTTCCTCCTGCACTTTTTGTTTATTGCTCCAGCTTCCAGAATCTGCAGAATCTCTTGTGTCAGAGTAACTCCAGATCGGCCCACCATGTCTGTGCCGAACACCACGCCAAATTAAACTAATCCCATCTGCTGGCATCATCCATACCCCTTCATCCCCTGCCAGTTCATCTGTCTGAATGTCTCTTAAATATCACTGTTGTATCTGCCTCCACCATCACCCCTGGCAGCCCGCTTCAGTCACCCACCACTCTCTGTGTAAAAGACTTGCCCCACACATCTCCTTTAAACTTTCCCCCCTCACCCTAAATATGTGACTTCTTGTACTTGACATTTCTACCCTGGGTAAAAGATTCTGACTGTTAACTCTATCTGTGCCTCTCATAATTTTATAAACTTCCATCAGGTCTCCCCTCAGCCTCCGACGCTCCAGAGAAAACAACCCAAGTTTGTCCAACCTCTCCTTACAGCTCATACACTCTAATCCATCCTGGTAAACCTCTTCTGTACCCTTTCCAAAGCTGCAACGTGACTTCCTGACCCTTACAGTCAACACCCCAACTGATGAAGGCAAGCACGCCGTATGCCTTCTTTACAATCCTATCTACTTGCGTGGTCACTTTTAGGGAGCTCTGGACTTGCACCCTTAGATCCCCCTGTACATCAATGCTGTTAAGGGTCCTGCAATTAACAGTATATTTTCCCTTTACATTTGACCTTCCAAAGTGCAACACAAACTGTTAAAGATTTTCCTTATAGCTCATACCCTCTAATCCAGGCAGCATCCTGGTGAACCTCTTCTGCACCCTCTCCAAAGCCTCCCAAATCCTTTCTGTCACAGGGCACCCAGAACTGCAGACAACTGCTCTCGGGATGGCCTTGATCTGCTTTGAGTGAGCTTGAAGCCATTGCAATCAACTGGCCAGGCTCATTGGCGACACAGTGCTTGCTGAGAATAATATACTTACTTGGCCGGGGTACAAAGCTGATGAGCCGGCTTTTCACTTTAACCGGCAGCGATGTGTAGTGACATTTTCCGGGTGGTGCTCTCCTGGGCGAGAGAGAACAAGGATTAGGATTGAAATAACTCCTTCCTTCCTGAACATTTTCCTTCCTCCCTCCCTTTCCTCTGCAAAGACCCACCATACCTATCTTGTACAGTAAGATGGACTCTTGACCTCACAATCTACCTCGTTATAACCTTGCACCTTATTGTCTCCCTGCACTGCACTTTCTCTGTAACTGTAACACTTTATTCTGCATTCTGTTATTGTTTTCCCTTGTACTACTTCAATGCACTGATGTGATGAAATGATCTGTATGGACGGCATGCAAAACAAAAGTTTTTCACTGTATCTCAGTACGTGTGACAATAATAAACCAATTTACCTCAATGTACTGATGTGGTGAAATGATCTGTATGGATGGCATGCAAAGCAAAGGTTTTCACTGTACCTTGGTACATGTGACAATAATTTGGAAGTTTTGAAGTTTTAGAACATTACAGCATAGTACAGGCCCTTCAGCTCAGGACGTTGTGCTAACCTTTTGGCCTACTCTAAGATCAATCTAACCCTTCCCTCCCACATAGCCCTCTACTTTTCTATCATCCATGTGCCTATATAAGAGTCTCTTAAATGTCCCAGATGTATCTGCTTCTACCAGCAACCTGGCAGTACGTTCCACGCACCCACCACTCTCTGTGTAAAAAACCTACCTCTGATATCTCCTCTCCAATCACCTTAAAATTACATCCCCTCGTGTTAGCCATTGTCGCCCTGGGAAAAAGTCTCCGACTGTCCACTCTATCGATGCCTCTTATCATCTTGTGCACCTCTATCAAGTCACTTCTCATCCTCCTTCTCTCCAAAGAGAAAAGCCCCAGCTCACTCAACCTATCCTCATAAGACATGCTCTCCAATCCAGGCAGCATCCTGGTAAATCTCTTCTGCACCCTCTCTAAAGCTTCCACATCCTTCCTATAATGAGGTGACCAGAACTGGGCACAACATTCTATGTGTGATCCAACCATAGTTTTATAGAGCTGCAACATTACTCTTGAACTCAGTACCCTGACTAATGAAGGCCAACACACCATATACCTTCTTAACAACCCCATCAACTTACACAGCAACTTTGAGGAATTTATGGATTTGGACCCAAAGATTCCTCTGTTCCTCCACACTGTTAAGAATCCTACCATTAACCCTGTATTCTGCCTTCAAATTTGATCTTCCAAAGTGAATCACTTCACACTTTTCTGGGTTGAACTCCATCTGCCACTTCTCAGCCCAGCTTTGCATCCTATCAATGTCCCATTGTAACCCTCGACAACCATCTACACTAACCATAACACCACCAACCTTCACGTCATCAGCAAACTTACTAACCCACCCTTCCACATCCTCATCCATTTATAAAAATCACATGGAGCAGGGGTCCCAGAACAGATCCCTACGGAACACCACTGGTCACCGACCTCCAGGCAGAATACGTTCCATCTACCACCACCCTCTGTCTTCTATGGGTGAGCCAATTCTGAAGACACACAGCCAAGTTTCCCTGGATCCCATGCCTCCCAACCTTCTGAATGAGCCTATCGGGGGAACCTTAACAAACACATTACTAAAGTCCATATACACCACATCCACTGCTCTACCTTCATCAATGTGTTTTGTCACATCCTCAAAGAATTCAATCAGGCTCACGAGGCACGACTTGTCCCACACAAAGCCATGCAGACTGTCCTTAATCACACTATGCTTCTCCAAATGCTCATAAATCCTGTCCCTAAGAATCTTTTCCAATAATTTGCCCACCACTGAAGTAAGACTCACTGGTCTATAATTCCCAGGGTTATCTCCCTTTCTTGAACAAAGGAATAACATTTGCCACCCTCCAATCATCTGGTACTACTCCTGTGGCCAGTGAGGATGCAAAGATCATCACCAAGGGCTCAGAAATCTCTCTCCTTGCTTCCTATAGTATCCTGGTGAGGAAGTAAAGGGTTAAAAACTGTGATTAACTGTAGCCATGCATATAGCTGATGGAAAAATACCTCGCAAGCAAGAGCACACAGGCTGCTGACTCATGGATAGGTGTGAATTACAATTGCCTCAGTTGCAGACCAGTTATGCCAGACAATAAGGGTACTGGGTGCAATAAACAACGAGTGGGAAGCTTGTCCTAAACAATGAGGGTGAGACCTGTCTTTGAATTTCTTGATTATAACTCAATTATGCTGGAAAATAGGTGCGATGTCTGTCTCGGGATCTCTGAGGGTTGACTGAAACTCATGGTGCCGAATTCATTAAGTGTGCGTGACAATATCTGTATAAATTGATGTCTGCCCCTCTGTATTGTGGAGGCCTCCGATAAAGACCCTACATGAGAGTTTGAGGAGAATTCTCTCACAGTATACTGCTAAGATACTTGGAGTATTTGAAGTACTGTGTGCAGTTCTGGTCGCCCCATCACAGGAAGGATGTGGAGGCTTCGGAGAGGGTGCAGAAGAGGTTCACTGGGATGCTGCCTGGATTAGAGGGTATGAGCTATAAGGAGAGGTTGGACAAACTTGAGCTGTTTTCTCTGGAGTGTCGTAGGCTGACGGGAGCCAAGGTAAAAGTTCATAAGATTACGAGAGGCATAGATAGGGTAGACAGTCAGAATCTTTCTCCCATATCAAGTACTAGAGGACATAGCTTTAAGGTGGGAGGGGGAAAGTTTAAAGGAGATGTGTGGGGTAAGTTTTTTTACATAGAGAGTGGTGGGTGCCTAGAACGGGCTGCCAGGGGTGGTGGCGGAGGGAGATACGATAGTGGTGTTCAAGAGGCTATTAGACAGACATGTGAATGTGCCGGGAATGGAGGGATACGGATCATGTGCGGACAGAAGAGATTTAGTTTAATTCGGCATCGTGTTCGGCACAGACATTATGGGCCGAAGGGCCTGTTCCTGTGCTGTACTGTTCTCTGTTCTATGTTCCAAGCTAAAGCTGAGAGCTTTATAGAACCAGGTCACCTGAAAAACATACACAGAACATGCATTTTATAATGTCCTTGGGTGATTACAAGGCTGACATTTTACCTGCAAGATCTCACAACCCGGTATATTTACTTACTTATTGTGGCTTACCGTGAGGGGTCAACTATTTTGTAAACCACTCCAGTAGGAGATGTGGACGTCGGAATCCGTGTGGATAGGAAGTATAATTCTCCTGGGGACAAGAGAGATTGAGAAGAGACATGTGTAAGTATCTTCCATCCTCATTAATGTCTACAATTCAGATGTTACTGATCATGGAATCCTCAGGAATTGGTATATTTAGTATTTATTTGTCTACCTCGGTAGAGCAGCCAACATAATCAAAGACCCCACCCACCCCGGACATTCTCTCTTGTCCCATCGGGCAGAAGATACAAAAGCCTGAAAGTACGTACCACCAGGCTCAAGGACAGCTTCTATCCCACTGTTATAAGGCTATTGAACGGTTCCCTAGTACGATAAGATGGACTCTTGACCTCAAAGTTTACCTCGTTATGACCTTGCACCTTATTGTCTACCTGCACTGCACTTTCTCTGTAACTGTGACACTTTATTCTGCATTCTGTTATTGTTTTCCCTTGTACTACCTCAATGCACTGATGTGATGAAATGATCTGTATGGACGGCATGCAAAACAAAGTTTTTCGCTGTACCTCGGTACATGTGACAGTAATAAACCAATTTACCAATTACCATTTAATCCCTCACTACAGAACATTCATCATCAAAGATCCCCACCATCCGGGCTGTGCCATCTTCTCGCAGCTACCGTCGGGCAGGAGGTACAGAAGCCTGAAGTCCCACACCACCAGGTTCAGGAACAGTTACTTCCCTTCAACCATTTGGTTCTTGAACCACCCAGCATAATCCTATCCACTACAGAATAGCAACACTATGACCACTTTGATTACTTTGGAGTTTTTAAAAAAATTCTAATTGTGTTCTTTCTTGTAAAAATTGTGTATAATTTATGTTTTAGTTCAGGTTTTCTTGTGAATGCTGCTCATATGATGCTGTGTGCCTGTGATGCCGCTGCAAGTAAGGTTTTCATTGCACCTGTGCTCACATGGACTTGTTCATGTGACAATAAACCCAACTTTGACTTTGACAGAATACAGAATGCATCATATCCACTGTAGGGCAGCGTATGCTCACTATTTGGTGCAGGTCCCTCCACGTGTTACGACAGCGTTCCATTCCTGACAACTGTTCATAACTCGGACAGTCTGCAAGTCGGAAATGCGTCCGTGAACTGGGTTCCCGCCGGGCAGAAGATGCCTGCAGCCCCGCAGCAGCGGGCAGACCCATCCCGCCATTCTCCCCAATGCTCGCTGGCATGTACGGGCTGTGGATACGTCGGTCGGGCGTTTGTCGGAGGTTTGTGCTGGTTGATGGAAGTTTGAGGTCCTGGTGATGAGCTAGATATGTGGCTGCAGGAGGAGCCCAAGGTTGCCATGGACCAGTTCAACCTCAGCCGTAACCAGGAGAGGGGTGCAGGCAGTGACTTGGGACAGAGCTCGTGGCCGGGGCTGTATACAAAACTAAATATTAAATAATATTGGTTAAAGTTTATGGGGGAATCTAGAGAACTGATGTTGGGGTGAAACTATGTAAGTATGGAAACTTCTTCTGTGTGATTTTTATTAAAAGAATTCCTTTTTAAGATCTGTTCACAGCTGCCAAGGCCAGCATCTAGAGTCTTAGAGTCATACAGCACGGAACCAGACCCTTCGGCCCAACTGGTCCATGCCGACCAGGATTCCCATCTAAGCTGGTCCCACTTGCCTGCGTTTGGCCCATATCCCTCTAAACCTTTCCTATCCATGTACCTGTCCAAATACCTTTTAAATGTTGTTAATGTACCTGCCTCAACCACTTCCTCTGGCAGCTCGTTGCATATACTGACCACCCTCTGGGTGAAAGTGTTGCCCCTCAGGTTCCTATTAAATCTTTCCCCTCTCACCTTAAACCTATGCCCTCTAGTTTTTGATTCCCCAACCCTGGGAAAAAGACTATGTACATTCACCCTATCTATGCCCCTCGTGATTTTATACACCTCTATAAGATCACCCCTCATTCTCCCACACTCCAATGAATAAAGTCCCAACCTGCTCAACCTCTCTCCATAACTCTGTCCCTCGAATCCAGACAACATCCTCGTAAACATCCTCTGCACTCCTTCCAGCTTAATGGCATCTTTCCTATCGCAGGGTGACCAAACTGAACACATTATTCCAAATGCAGCCTCGCCAACCTCTTGTACCACTGCAACATAACATCCCAATTTCCACGCTCAGTGCTCTGACTGATGAAGGGCAGTGTGCCAAAAGCTTTCTTCACCACCCTGTCTACCTGTAACACCAGTTTCAGGGAAGCATGTATGTACTCCTAGTCCCTCTGTTCTTCAACAATCCCCAGGGCCCTACTGTTTATTGTCCATCCCTACGTGTCCCTGAGAAGGTTGTAGACTCAGCCGGCTCCATCACAGGCACAACCCTCCCCTCCAGCCTGAAGAGTCACACTCAATGATTCAGGAACAGCTTCTTCCCCTCTGCCATCAGATTTCTGAACGGCACATGAACCCATGAACACTACCTCGTTATTCCTTTTTTTTGCACTATTTATTTATTTTGCAATTTATAGTAATTTTATGTCTTGCACTGTGCTGCTGCCACAAAACAACATATTTCACGTCATCTAAGTCAGTGATAATAAATCTGATTCTGATTCTGACCCAGCCTATCCAGTCTCTGCTTATAACTGAAACACTCCATGCTGGTGAATCTCTTCTCCAACCTCTTCATGTCCCTGATACTTTGAGGCTGATGTTATAAAGATAAGAGTTGAGAATCTCAGCGGATAGTGGCCAGTGAGCGGTACCTGCTTCATCCTCGGCGAAGGAGATAATGTACCGATGATACTGATTACGCAGTCCTGGGAAAAAACATGTCTGACCCTTGCCCATGCAGATCTTATGATTTTGCCACTTTCTGGTTCTGGAATCCTCAGCCAAAGCCATAAGACGTCTGTAATGACAAATGGAAGGTAATGTACTTTGGTAGGAAAAATAAAGGTGTTAGACGATTTTCTTAACGGGGAGAGAATTCAGAAATCAGAGGTGCAGAGGGACTTGGGAGTACGAGTTCAGGATTCCCCCAAAGGTTAACTTGCAGGTTGAGTCGATAGTAAGGAAGGCAAATGCAATGTCAGCATCCATTTCAAGAGGACTAGAATATAAAAGCAAGGGCGGGCACGGTAGTGTAAGGGCAGGCATGGTAGTGTAGCGATTAGCATAACGCTATTACAGCACCAGCGACCCAGGTTCAATTCCCACTGCTGTCTGTAAGGAGTTTGTACGTTCTCCCTGTGTCTGTGTGGGTTTCCTCCGGGTGCTCCGGTTTCCTCCCACATTCCAAAGACGTACAGGTTAGGAAGTTGCGGGCATGCTATGTTGGCACCGGAAGCGTGGCGACACTTGCGGGCTGCCCCCAGAACACCCTACACAAAAGATGCATTTCACTGTGTGTTTCGATGTACATGTGACTAATAAAGATCTCTTAAGGATGTAATGCTGAGGCTTTACAAGGCGTTGGTCAGACCGCATTTGGAATATTGCGAGCAGTTTTGAGCCCCGTATCTAAGGAAGGATGTGCTAGCCCTGGAGTGGGTCCAGAGGAGGTTTACAAGAATGATCCTGGGAATGAAAGGGTTAATGCATGAGAAGCATTTGATGGCTCTGGGCCTGTACTCGCTGGAGTTTAGAAGGATGAGGGGGAAACTCATTGAAACCTACCGAACATTGAAAGGCCTGGACAGAGTGGACGTGGAGAGGATGTTTCCAGTAGTGGGAGAGTCCAGGACCAGAGGGCACAGCCTCAGAATAAAGGGACGTCCCTTTAGAACTGAGATAAGGAGGAATTTCTCCAGCCAGAGAGTGGTGAATCTGTGGAATTTATTGCCACAGATGGCTGTGGAGGCCAAGTCATTGGGTGTACTTAAGGCAGAGATTGATAGGTTCTTGATTGGTAAGGGGGTTTAAAGGTTAGAGGGAGAAGGCAGGAGAATGGCGTTGAGAAAAAATCAGCCATGATTGAATGACAGAGCAGACTCGATGGGCCGAATGGCCTCATTCTGCTCCTACATCTCACGGTCTTATGGCAAGCAAGTTGTTCACAAAGCCGGTGAAAGAAAAGGAGAGCCATTGAGGAGTTTTCTCTGCGCGTGAGAACTGCGCGAGGTGAAGTACTGTGGCTGGGAAATGGAGCAAATCTGACCTGCAATATCCAGGTTCCGGGGCAAGAACCCCCAGGAAATTGATATTCTTTTTTGACTCCTGTCTGTTGCCAATTAGGACTGAAATTGGGAGAAATCTCTTCATGCAGAGAGTCGTGGCTCTTTCACATTCATGGAGGATCAACCATTAATCACGTTGAGATCTACAGGTTTCTGAATATTAAAGGAGTCATGTCGAAAACATTGAGGAAGAAGATCGTCCACGGTCTTGTTGAAGACCTGAAGTCCCACACCACCAGGTTCAGGAACAGCTACTCTCCTTACAACCATTCGGTTCTTGAACCGACCTGCACAACCCTAACCCTACCTCAACAAGGAAACACTATGGACCACCTCTTGCACTGCCGTGGACTTGTCTCTGATTGTGTTTTTTTTACACTAAGGTCTTGTTTTCTACTGTCTTTTCCTTCCCTGTCTTGTACACTTTATGTATAATTTATGTTCTGTGTGTTGTCTGCACCTACATGCCGGTGACGCTGCTGCAAGAAAGTTTTTCATTGTACCTGTACCTCCCCGTACTTGTGCACCTCACAATCATAGCAAATCCAAGGGACTGGTAGTCACGGTAGTGTAGCGGTTAGCATAACCCTATTACAGCGTCAGCGACCCGGGTTCAATTCCGGCCATTGTCCGTAAGGGGTTTGTACGTTCTCCCCATGACCGCATGGGTTTCCTCCGGGTGCTCCGGTTTCCTCCCACATTCCGAAGACGTATGGGTTAGGAAGTTGTGGGCATGCTACATTGGTGCTGGAAGCCTGGTGACACTTACAGGCTGCTCCCAGAACACTCTACGCAAAAGATGCTTTTCACTGTGTGTCTTGAGGTACATGTGACTAATAAAGGCATCTTATCTTATCTTACCCTCATCTCCTTCTTTATGTTCCTATGCTTTCTGAAATCTTCCAATATGTTTGGTATTGATTTCATTTTGTTTAGAACCCCTTTGAAGGCAAGTCAGTTGTTAGAGCCTTACCCACTCATGAAATCTCCAAATATGTAGAGTCCATTTAGATTGGGAGATTCGCAACCTCTGTAAATGTAGCCCCCAGTGACGGACTTGCCAACGCTATGAGGATAAGCAAATATAGGAAGGACATCATCTGTAAAAGAGTGACAGCATTGAATCCCGGGTTAAAACAGGTCAGGAACATTGCAATTATTTGGTGCCAATGTTCACCAGCATAAACACAATGACTGTCAGCACGGTAATTACAATTCTTATGCCCTATTTCACTGGATGAGTTAGGAATTATATTAGGTACCTAATTAGGCACCACGTCACTTGTGGGTGTAGATGTTACCCAGGAGAATTGCCATCTCTTAGAGTCATAGAGTCCCTTAGCACTCCCCTGTAGCTGTGACATTTCACTCTGTATTCTGTATTGTTTTTACCCTGTACTACCTCAATGCACTGTGTAATGAATTGACCTGTACGATCGGTTTGCAAGACAAGTTTTTCACTGTACCTCGGTACAAGTGGCAATAACAAACCAATTCTAATACCAAAGAGTCATACAGCATGGAAGCAGGCCCTTCGGCTCAACTGGTCCACGCCGACCAAGATGCCCACCTAAGCTAGTCACATTTGCCCGTGTTTGGTCCATATCCTTCTAAACCTTTCCTATCCGTGTACCTGTCCATATGTCTTTTAAATGTTAGTGCCTCAACCACTTCCTCTGGCAGCTTATACCATATATAGACCACCCTCTGCATGAAGATGTTTGCCCCTCGGTTCCCTCTTAAATCTTTCCCCGCTCACCTTAAACCTATACCCTCTAGTTTTTGGCTCCCCTCCCCTGGGAAAAAGACTGTGTGCATTCACCTCTTCTATGCCCCTCATGATTTCATACACCTCTAAGGTCACCCCTCAAAGTCTCTTACACTCCAAGGAATGAAGTCCTAGCCTGCCCAACCTCTCCCTATAACTCAGGCCCTCGAGTCCTGGCAACATCCTCGTAAATCTTCTTTGCACTCTTTCCAGTTTAATGATGGCTTTCCCATAACGGAGACCAAATTTCTACCCTGGGAAAAAGATTTTGACTGTCTCCTCTGTCTATTGCTCTTATAATTTCTAAACTTCCATCAGGTCTCCCCTCAGCCTCCGACGCTCCAGAGAAAACAACCCAAGTTTGTCCAACCTCTCCTTATAGCTCATACCCTCTAATCCAGGCAGCATCCTGGTAAACTTCTTCTGCACCCCCTCTGCATCCTTCCTGTAACAGGACAACAAGAATTACAAACAATACTCCAAGTGCAGCCTAACCAAAGTTTTCTACAGCTGCAACATGACTTCCTGGCTATTATACTCAGTGCCCTGACCAATGAAGGCAAGCATTTCTTTGCCACCCTATCTACTTGTGTGGCTACTTTCCGTGAGTTATGGACTTGGACCCAAGATCCTTTTGCAGATTCAGATCTGCATTAAGATTAAGATAGGGGCAGGCACAGTAGTGTAGCGGTTAGCATAACGCTATTACAGCGCTAGTGACCCGGGTTCAATTCCGGCCGCTGTCTATAAGGAGTTTGTACGTTCTCCCCCTGTCTGCGTGGGGTTTCCTCCGGGTGCTCCGGTTTCCTCCCACATTCCAAAGACGTACGGGTTAGGAAGTTGTGGGCATGCTATGTTGGCGCTGGAAGCGTGGTGACACTTGCAGGCTTCCCCCAGAACACTATGCAAAAAGATGCATTTCACTGTGTGTTTCGATGTACGTGTGACTAATAAAGAAATCTTATTTTATCTCTCTGTGCAGAAGCTCCCACAAGGTCAAGTCTCCTCCATGAATTTACCCCCTATTTACACAGGGAGAGTATTTCTCTGACCATGTACACAGAAACTCTCAGTCCCACAACATCTGGAGGCTATAGAAATTCGGTATATCCCCTTTGACACTCACCAACTTTTATCGATGCACCATAGAAAGCATCCTATTTGGATGCATCACAGCTTGCTATGGCAACTGCTTTGCCCAGGGCCGCAAGAAACTGCAGAGAGTTGTGGACACAGCCCAGCGCGTCACGGACACCAGCCTCCCCTCCTTGGACTCTTGTCTTTACCTTTCGCTGCCTTGGTGAAGCAGCCGGCATAATCAAAGACCCCACCCACCCGGGACATTCTCTCTTCTCTCCTCTTCCATCAGGCAGAAGATACAGGAGCCTGAGGGCACGTCCCACCAGACTTAAGGACAGCTTCTACCCCACTGTGATAAGACTATTGAATGGTTCCCTTATACAATGAGATAGACTATGACCTCACGATCTACCTTGTTGTGACCTTGCACCTTATTGCACTGCACTTTCTCTGTAGCTGTGACACTTTGTACTGTTATTGTTTTTACCTGCACTACCTCAATGCACTCTGTACTAACTCAATGTAACTGCACTGTGTAATGAATTGACCTGTACAATCGATATGCAAGACAAGTTTTTCACTGTACCTCAGTACAAGTGACAATAATAAACCAATACCAATATTCATGGGCTGCTGTTTTCCCTAATCTCCACAGGGACTGCCATTACTGTTAATACATATAGGGGATGATATATCCTTTCATACTGACGCTAGCTGTTCTTCATTCTAATCCGTGCAGGGGGTGCTGTTCCCTCAAACATAATCAGTAGCTGGTACTTTCATAATGTGTACAGTTGCTACCACTCCCTGCATTACCCAGGGCATTGGCACCCACAAACACTCCACAGATGTACGGTGGAGAGCATTCTGACTGGTTTCATCACCGCCTGGTACAGAGGCTCCAATGCACAATATCGCAGGAGGCTACAGAGTGGTGAGACTCAGCCAGTTCCACCGTGGGCACAACCCTCCCCACCATCGAGGACATCTACAAGAGGCGATGCCTCAGGAGGGTGACGACCATCATCAGGGACCCCCACCATCCGGGCCGTGCCCTCTTCTCGATGCTGCCATCAGGCAGGAAGTACAGGAGCCTGAAGACCCCACACCTCACAGTTCAACTCTATGTTCATTTAAATTTATGTCAACATGTTTATCCTGATCTTGTAATGTACTGAGCTGCTACTGCAAAAAGCTAATTTTCACGGCATTTATACCCTGTGTATTTATGCCTATGATAATAAACTTGAACTTGAACCCACAGCTTACCAACAATGAAGAAATGACTAATATCCAGACCTAATTATGCAGCCCTGGTGTGTCTAAGTTTGGGTGCACACACTCTGTTTGTTATTCTCTATAGAGTAAATGACTTAGGACTTTATTCCCTAGAACGTAGGAGATTAAGGGGTGACCTGATAGAGGTGTATAAGATCATGAGGGGCAGAGAGACAGAGTGAAAGCACATCGTCTTTTTCCCCAGGCAGGGGGTGATAAAAACAAGAGGCAGTAGGCTTAAGATCAGAGGCGAGAGGTTTAAAAGGGACATCAGGGGCAGCTTCTTCACTTTGCTTTACTTTACTTCACATGGCTTTAAGGTAATGGGTGGGAAGTTCAAGGGAGACGTCAGAGGAAGGTTTGTTACCCACAGAGTGTTTGGGGCATGGAATGCGCTGCCTGGGGTGGTGGTGGAGGCAGGTAAGTTGGTCAAATTCAAGAGATTGTTAGATAAGCATATGGAGGAATTTAAGATAGAGGGATATGTGGGAGGAAGGGGTTAGATAGTCTCAGGTGTGGTTTGAAGGTCGGCACAACATGGTGGGCTGAAGGGCCTGTACTGTGCTGTACTGCTCTATGGTTCTATGGTTCACAAAGGGTGGTGCGTATTTGGAATGAGCTGCCAGAAATAGTGGTTGGGGCGGACACATTAGCCATCTAGATAAATACGTGGATAGGAGAGGTTTAGAGGGCTCTGGGCCAAACACAGGTGGGTGGGACTAGCTCGCTGGGCAACACAGTCAGCATGGACGAGTTGGGCTGAAGGGCCTGTTTCCATGCTGTAAGACTCTATGACACTATTATTTTCTATAACCATGGAACCGTGTGCTAACTACGGAGGGTGCTGTTACTATAATAAATTGAACAGTCGAGAGTTAGGAGTTGCTGTTTCCATTCATTGTGTGGAACCCTCCGACGGTCAGACTGCATCCCTGCAAAGAAATCTGCTCATTTCTCTGCTGGTTAAGCTAACGCCAGGAGTTTGGGAGGATTCTTTTAAATGTGGAAGCTTCATCCTGTTAATTTGCCAGCAGCTGTTGCATGCAACCATGCCGGAGAATCGAACACTGAACAGGAGAGGGGGAATGGGATTACTTTGTTAGGATGGACCTGATGGGCCGAACAGTCTTTTGTCTTGTAGTAAGTAAGCAGTTATACTGGTCAACAAACAAGCTGCTGGAGCCGGGGCACTGAGTTCAAGAGCAGCAAGGTAATGTTGCAGCTCTATAAGACCCTGGTTAGACCACATCTGTGTTCAGTTCTGGTCGCCTCATTATAGGAAGGATGTGGAAGCTTTAGAGAGGGTGCAGAGGAGATTTACCAGGATGCTGCCTGGATTGGAGAGCACGTCTTATGAGGAGAGGTTGAGCAAGTTAGGGCTTTTCTCTTTGGAGTGAGAGAGGATGAGAGGTGTATAAGATTATGAGAGGCATAGTCAGAGTGGACAGCCAATACATTTTCCCCAGCGTGGCAATGACCAGTACTAGAGGTCACCCATTGAGGAAAGTTCAGGGGGATGTCAGAGGAAGGTTTTGTACACAGAGATTGGTGGGTGCCTGGAATGCACTGCCAGGGGTGTGTGGTAGAGGCCGATACAATAGGGTCATTTAAGAGACTATTAGATAGGCACATGGATGAAAAAAATAGAGAGTTACGGGAGGTGAAGTAGAGAGGGGGACAGATTGAATGGGGATGAGGTTTATATAGGTCAGCACAACATCGTGGGCCGAAGGGTCCGTACTGTGCTGTACTGTTCTATGTCCTACGGAGGAACACATGAAACTCTGGAGGAACTCAGCAGGTCAGGCAGCATCTGTGGAGGAAAATGGATAGTCAATGTTTTGTGTCTGGACTGCGACTAGGGGAGATAGCCACTGATGGATTGGAGAGCATGTCTTATGAGGATAGGTTGAGTGAGCTGGGGCTTTTCTCTTTGGAGAGAAGGAGGATGAGAGGGGACTTGATAAAGGTGCACAAGATGATAAGAGGCACAGATGGAGTGGACAGTCAGAGACTTTTTCCCAGGGCGACAATGGCTAACACAAGGGGGCATAATTTTAAGGTGATTGGAGGAAGGTATAAGGGGGATGTCAGGGGTAGTTTTTTTTTTACACAGAGAGTGGTGGGTGTGTGGAACGCACTGCCGGCAGAGGTTGTGGGGGCAGATACATTGGGGACATTTAAGAGAGATAGACACATGAATGATAGAGAAATGGGGTCTATGTAGGTGGGAAGGGTTAGGTAGATCTTAGAGCAGGATAAAATGTCGGCACAACGCTGTGGGCCAAAGGGCCTGTACCGTGCTGTAGTGTTCTACGTTCTATGCTCTGTAAAGAGGTAAAGGGTGTGGGGCAAGAGCTGGCAAGCAATAGGTGGATCCAGGTGAGGAGGGGTGGTAGGCAGCTGGAGCAGGGAAGGGTGGTCTACGTGTGGGTATAGTTTCCCAGACAGGGAAGAGAAGGTGACAGAGGATTAGCCATGACCTTACTGAACAACAGGACCAGTTCAACCCTCTACTCCTGCTTCAGGGCTTGGATTGCTTGGATGTGGCTGCTAAACATGGCTCCAGTTCATGCATTCTTACCTCACCGTATGCAATGTTTTACCTAGGATAGGCTGATGTAATTCCTTCCGGCAAATGCTGGCAGATTTATCTCGGCTGAATGTATGCTCTGGGTCTATTATCTTTTATAAATGAATAAAATTGGACAACTTCCATTATTCACAGAGGGATTGTTTTGACAAACTTGCCGCAATAAGTGTTTTCACCCAAAAGGGAAGAGTGTTGGAGTAACTCACCGCCTGGGGAACAGCTTGGGTAAAACAAGGGAAGAGGAGACACTAAGAGAGAAGTGGCTGGAGGCATAAAACGTCAGCATCCGGGCTGCGGGCCCTTCAGGGGAAGTCATCGAGTCATACAGCACAGAGAAAGGCCCTTCAGCCCACCGAGTCCATGCCGACCTTTCTGCCCATCTACACTAATCTTAGGGGGAACGTGAGGGGGAACTTCTTCACTCAGAGTGTGGTGGGGGAGTGGAACGGGCTGCCATCTGATGTGGTAAAGGCATGGTAAATTAAGAATAAATTGGATAGATACATGGATGGGAGAGGTCTGGAGGGTTATAGACTGGGTGCAGGTCAATGGGACTAGAGGAATAAAGTTTTGGCACAGACTAGAAAGGGCCGAATGGCCTGTTTAAGTGTCTGTCCAAATGCCTCTTAAACGTAATAACTGTGTCTGATTCCATCCCCTCCTCTGGAGGGGCGTTCCAGATATCAACCATTCTCTGTGTATAAAACTTACCCCTCAGATCCCCTTTAAAACTATTTCCTCTCACCTTAAACCCAGGACCTCTTGTTCTTGATAGCCCTACCCTGGGGAAAAGATTCTGGCTATTTACCCTTCCTGGGGTAACCCTGGATTACAAGATGATAAGAGGCATAGAGCGAGTGGACAGTCAGAGACTTTTTCCCAGGGCGACAATGGCTAACATGAGGGGGCATCATTTTAAGGTGATTGGAGGAAGGTATAAGGGGGATGTCAGGGGTAAGTTTTTTTTACACAGAGAGTGGTGGGTGCGTGGAACGCACTGCCGGCAGAGGTTGTGGGGGCAGATACATTAGGGACATTTAAGAGACTCTTAGATAGACACATGAGTGATAGAGAAATGGAGGGCTATGTGGGAGGGAAGGGTTAGATAGATTTTAGAGCAGGATAAAATGTCCGCACAACATCGTGGGCCAAAGGGCCTGTACTGTGCTGTAAAGTTCTCTGTCCTATGCCTCTCATAATCTTCTACACCTCTCAGCCTCCTTCGCTCCAGGGAAAACAAGCCCAGCCTGTCCAATCTCTCCCCATAACTAAAGTCCTCCAATCCAGGCAACATCCTGGTGAATCTCCTCTGCACTCTCTCCAGTACAACCACATCCTTCCTATAAAGTGAATGATGGACCCCATCAAACTTTGGTATGAAACTTTGGTTAGGCCGCACTTGGAGTGTTGTGTGCAGTTCTGGTCGCCCCATTACAGGAAGGATGTGGAGACTTTGGAGATGGTGCAGAAGAGGTTCACCAGGATGCTGCCTGGATTAGAGGGTATGAGCTATAAGGAGTGATTGGACAAACTCGGGTTGTTTTCTCTGGGGTGACAGAGCCTGAGGGGAGACCTGATATATAAAATTATGAGAGGCAGAGATAGGGTAGACAGTCAGGATTTTTGTCCCGGGGTGGAAATGTCAAATACTAGAGGACATGCATTGAAAGTGAGAGGGAGAAAGTCCAAGGGAGATGAGTGGGGCAAGATTTTTACACAGGGAGTGGTGGGTGCCTGGAACGGGCTGCCAGGTGTGGTGGTGGAAGGAGATACGATGGTGGCGTTCAGGAGGCTTTTAGACAGACATGTAAACATGCAGGGAATGGAGGGATACAGATCATGTGCAGGCAGAAGGGATTAGTTTAAATTGGCATTGCGTTCAGCACAGACAAGGAGGGTCGAAAGGCCTGTTCCTGTGCTGTACTGTTCCAGGTTCTATGACAACAGGCATGAGATCGGAAAGGACCGATCGAAAGGATTCAAAAGCACTGGGGAAATTACCTGGACGCTGGCTTGTGATTCTGATTTAATCAGGTATTAGGATCTAGAGTGAGGTTAAAAAAACAGTTTCTTACTTAGAGAGGAGTTTGCACAGAGTTTCTTATCGTAGCATGAAAACCCTTCTCTTGCTTTCCATCCATAGTTTTTGCCTTTCTCAATGATATCCACCTCCTCGAACTTGTTCTGACCGACATCTCCGCAGAAGATTCTTCCTTTGCCTTCCTTTGTTAGAGGATCCCCACGATCCACAGAGCACCGCCACATATTCCGGGCTCCATAGGCATAAACCTCGGGCCGGGCGTTCGGATCAAGGAGAAACGGGTTGTCGGGAGGGATCCTGTAGAGTGGCCCTCGGTTATTGTTGTTGACGTCAATCCGAAGCACCTTCCCCAGTAAGGCTGACCTGGAGAGGAGAAGGAGAAGAGGTTCCCAGGCCACGTAAGGTTTTGGAGAAGATGTAAGGAGACATTGCACAGTTAATGGCAGGACATTTAACAATGCCGATGTACAGAGGGATCTTGGGGTCCAGGTCCACAGCTCCCTGAAAGCAGCCGCACAAGTTGATAGGGTGGTGATGAAGGTATGCGGCATGCTTGCCTTTATTAGCCGAGGCAGTGAGTTCAAGAGTCAGGAGTATTGAATCCAATTCTGGTCGCCCCATTACAGGAAGGACGTGGTGGCTTTGGAGAGGGTGCAGAGGAGGTTCACCAGGACGCTGCCTTGATTAGAAGGCATGTGCTATAAGGAGAGGTTGGACAAACTTGGGTTGTTTTCTCTGGAGCGGAGGAGGCTGAGGGGACACCTGATAGTTTACAGGATTATGAGGGACATACAGTAGATATACAGCCAGTGTCTTTCTCGCCAGGGTTGAAACGTCTAATACCAGAGGGCATGCTCAGAGGGGGAAAGTTCAAAGGAAGGGCAGGTTCTTTTACACAGAGTGTGGCGGGTGCCTGGAATGCGCTGCCAGGGGCGGTGGTGGAGGCACATACGATAGAGGGGTTTAAGAGGCTCTTAGACAGGCACATGAATGTGCAGAGAATGGAGGGAAATGAACGTTGTGGAGGCAGAAGCGATTAGTTTAGTTAGGAGTTCAATAGTTCAATTGCTTCAGCACAACATCGTGGGCCAAAGGGCCTGTTCCTGTGCTGTCCTGTTCTGTTCTATGTTCCTAAACCGTGAACTCCGACACCCCCGACTATCCACTCCCAACCCTGACCCCTGACCCCCACCAACCATCCACTCTTAATCTTTGTCCCCTTGAGCCTCCATCAATAACCCACTCCTGAACCTTGACCCTTGACCCCACACCGAATACCTGCTCCCGACCCTGACTATCAACTTCCCGACCCTGACTTGACCGACACCACCCCAACTGTACCACCTTCCACACCCGGGCTTTTCTGATGAGACCACCCCCACCATTGTTGGAAGTATCTGCCAAGGTTGAATCTCACCCCCATTGATTCATAAAATAATTCCATCAAGGAAATCATTTTGGGAAAACACCCCAGTGTAACAAATGAATAAAAGAAAATCACGTTACTTATTTTGTGCGTTTCCGTATTCCCCAAAAGGATCCCCAGCCATTCCACCGTCTCCGGTGAAAATATAGAGGTAGCCATCATCGGCAAAGAGGAGCTGTCCTCCATTGTGGTTTGACGCTGGCTCATCCACTTCCAGAATGATCCTACAAAAATTAGACATCGGATTAAAGTTGGAAGTTAGCGAAGAATCAACATCGGCGCAGAAATCGAAGGGTCTCCACCCAAAACATTGACTGTCCACTTCCCTCCACAGATGCCGCCTGACTCACTGAGTTCCTCCAGCTCCTTGTTTGTTGGCCCAGAGAGATCAGTTTCCAGTCGTATGTGTCAAAGACATGATGTAACAGTTTACGTCTGTGGTATCACATTCCCGAAATCTGGCTCTTGTTTACCTCATGGGAATTAGAGTCAGATGCCAGTTGTCCTTCTGTTCCAAGTTCCGTTCAAGAAGCAGAGCTTGAATTTCTGTTAGTGTCTTCGGAGACAAAGTAACGTCATTGACCAGGGAGACACAGGAGACTGCAGATGCTGGAACCTGGATCAGCAAACAAGCTGCTGAAGGAACTCAGGGGGTCGAGCAGCATCTGTAGTGGGAAGAGAGCCAGCAACAGACAATCTGATCTGGAGTCCTGATGCAGGGTTTCGACCTGAAACGTCGACAATTTCTTTCTCCCCCACAGATGCTGCTCGACCGGCTAATTCCTCCAGCAGATTGTGTTTTGCATCTTCATTGACCGTGTTGACGTTCTATAACTGCGACAGTAAGACCTTTATTTCAGATAAGATGGGAGAACTTTGGTCATCCCAGAATGCATTCATGCATATCCAAACACTTCAGGATGGCCTCACTATTGTTTTGGTAAATTAATAAAATGGTAAATTGGTAAATTGGTTTATTAATGTCACATGTACCGAGGTATAGTGAAAAACGTTGTAGATACAGATCATTTCATCACATCAGTACATCGAGGTAGTACAAGGGAAAACAATAACAGAATGCAGAATAAAGTGTTACAGTTATTGAGAAAGTGCAGTGCAGGCAGACAGCAAGGTGCAAGGTCCAAGGTCATAATGAGGTAAGTTGTGAGGTCAAGAGTCTATCTTATTGTACTAGGGGACCGTTCAATAGTCTTATAACAGTGGGATAGAAGCTGTCCTTGAGCCTGGTGGTACGTGCTTTCAGGCTTTTGTATCTTCTGCCTGATGGAATGGGGGAGAAGAGAGAATGTCCGGGGTGGGTGGGGTCTTTGATTATGTTGGCTGCTTTACCGAGGCAGCGAGAAGTGTAGACAGAGTCCATGGAGGGGAGGCTGGTTTCCATAATGTGCTGAGCTGTGTCCACAACTCTCTGCAGTTTCTTGCAGTCACAAGAAGAGCAGTTGCCATACCAAGCCGTCATGCATCTAGATAGGATGCTTTCTATGGTGCATCGATAAAAATTGGTGAGTGTCAAAGGGGACATGCCAAATTTCTTTAGCCTCCTGAGGAAGTAGAGGTGCTGATGAGCTTTCTTGGCCATGGCGTCTATGTGGTTGGACCAGGACAGGCTGTTGGTGATGTTCACTCCCAGGAACTTGAAGCTCTCAACCCTCTCGACCTCAGCACCGTTGATGTAGACAGGTGCATGCACACCACCGCCCCCCCCCCTTCCTGAAGTCGATGACCAGCTCTTGACAATTCCTGATCGAAACTGCTCTCTGTATTTAGGGGATCAGCTCTTCAAATACAAGCTTCAGCTAATCAGCACCATTTAATATTCATCCTTCAATCATTGCTGCATATTCCTGAGTCATACAGGGCTACAGAACAGAAACAGGCCCTTCGGCCCACCCAGTCCATGCCGACCATCAACCACCCATTTACACCAATCCTACACTAATCCCATTTTATTCTCCCCACTTTCCTAATCAACTCCCGTGGGACGTGGGAGGAAACTGGAACACCCCGGAGAAACTTGTGCGGTCACAGGGAGAACGTGCAAACTCCACACACACAAGCAGGACCCGAGGTCAGGATTGAACCAGGGTCTCTGCAGCCGTAAGGCAGCAGTTGTACTGACTGCACCACTGTGCTGCCTTTAAGTGAGTTGATGGGTTTGCACAGGACAGCAGGTTGCAGGGAGGTAAGAGGGAGAATGGGAACGAGTGCTCCGACCTTCTTCTGTGTCCTCACTAAGTATGAAAATATGAACCGTGATCCTGCAATCTGTGCCCAGAATGGTTCTTCTTTGAAAATCCCCAGAGCACGAGCAATTGTAGGGTAACGCCTGCAGATACCCAACCTCAAAATCCCCTTGTCAAACCAAAGGAGCATTTTTTTTCCCCAAGCAGATCTCAGGATAGTATATGTAAAAGATTAACAAATAAAGTCCCCAGCTTACAAAGAGGTTTCATTTTGACAGAAGTCAATTTTATCCATCAGTCGGAAAGTTCACAAAATCACTCAATATGGCAACCCTACCTCCACAGTATTATAATGATGAGAGCCAGTGAACATGAACAATTTATTTACTGTCCTCCCCTGCCTTGTTATAATGGTACAGAATCAGGATGCCCCATGCTCAATGGCTAGTTTTGAAGGGCTTGAAATCAGTGGACGTTACACTGTTCAGTAGAGTATCTTTGCCCAGGTATCAATGGTAGCGATTGCTTGTCAGTTTCCAAAGCAAATCTCTTAAGTGGCCTCACGCCGTGAAACTGGCAGCCTGTGTCCTTAAGAGACAATGATGTCTGATAACTGCAGGGAGGTTACATGTAAACAGGTTTTTTTTTAATCAAGACTCTTGCTTAAACTTACTAACATTTATGGGAGCTCGCTCGTATGTACAAGTGTCCATAAGTCAGATATTCGTGAACTGGGGACACCCTGTAATGCTAATTACTACTTTTGACAAGCCAATATATTCCACTAGCAGAGAAATTGGACTTTACGAAATATCATCATTAAAGTGCCTGTCCCACGCAGAGATGTGATGTGCTCAAACCAGTACATGTAACTGGAGAGAGGTATGGAGAAGAATGCCCAAGCTCAATTTGGATAAAGAGGTAACGCACAAAACGCTGGAGGAACTCAGCAGGTCAGGCAGCATCTATGGAGGGAAATGGACAGTCGAGACACGAGGGAGATTGCAGATGCTGGAAATCTAGAGCAGCACACAAAATACTGGAGGAACTCAGAAGGTCAGGCAGGTGAAAACATAGCAGTTAGTATAACACCATTACAGCGCCAGCGACCTGGGTTCAACTCCCGCCGCAGTTGTAAGGAGCTTGCATGTTCTCCCCGTGTCTGCATGGGTTTCCTCCGGGTGCTCCGGTTTCCTCCCACATTCCAAAGATGTACAGGTTAGGAAGTTGAGGACATGTTATGTTGGCGCCGGAAGAGTGGCGACACCTACGGGCTGCCCTCAGCACATTCTTAGCAACGCAAAAAGACGTATTTCATTGTGTGTTTTGATGTACGTGTGACTAATATATAAATATCTAAAAATGTCTAAAATATCTAAATAATGTGCTCTCCAAAAGTACCTCTGTCCAATAAAAAAGGTAAAGTACAACGTAAAATGAACTTATTGAAGAATGCAGTTCAGGGGCAATTCAATAAGTGCCGGCATTGCCGATAATGTTCACATCTCACAAAGAATAAATAAATAACCACAGAGAAGGAGTCCATTTGGCCCACTTACCTCTCAGAACGATGATTCAACACGTTCATGTCAGTGGAAGAAATGGTGAACTCACTAATTCTGATCTTTTCTTTAAAGTGCCACTCAACAGAGTAATAGACGTAGACTTTCCCTGTGTATTTGTACTTAGGATGAAAGGCCAAGCCCAGAAATCCTCGCTCGTCCCCTTCCCAGGGAGAGGTTAAAACCGCATGAGTGATGTTGAGAAATGGTTTCTCTAGCCTGGCCCTGGTGTGGAGGTAAACCCAGACGATGCCGATCTGCTCTGCGACGAAGAAACGATGAGTGCCGTCATTTGCGTGCACCATAGCGACAGGATTGCGAAGACCATTGGCTGCTTCCTCCAGACACAGTTGAAGGCAGCCGTCGGAGCCTGGATTCACCACCCCAAGGTTTTTAGTTAGGTTCTTATTGCTCAAGACGTGCGGGAAGCAATAATCGAGGTCCTGCAGCTGTAAGGCTTCACAGAATTTATTTCTATTAGACACGAGCTCCAGAAGGTTTCCTTCTCCCACTAAGGGGCCCAGAGTTGCCTGACATTTATTCCAGAATTCGATGCAGTATTCTCCACAGAGACCGAGCAACTGCCTGACGGGGGTTGACGGGTCTTCTGCATCGTACAAGTGAGCAGAATATGGGGAACATTCCTGTAAAGGGAACAGATCGCAGTCAAACAGAGACAATGCAAGCACAGATTGCAGTCATAGAGCTGTACATCACTGAATCTGACCCTTCTGCCCTCCTCATCCACACCAACCTATTTGCCTTTCTATGTCGTGGTTCCAAGTGCTGGTTCTCGATTCTGCCCCTTATCCCCATTAATGGGGCCTTGTTGTGCAGCGCATGGTTTCCATGCACTACTAATTGCCTAATGACACACACCTGAGTTCCATCAGGAGGCTAATATAAGAACCCTGGTTTCACAAACACTGGTTGCCAGATCTCTGGGTATACTTCATCTCTTGGCTGCTGAGAGCCGGCAACTCTAGAGCAGTCCTGGTTTCTGTTTCGGGACTCCATCTCAGAGCCCTGACGCAAGATTCCTTCTGTTCACCATTCTGCGTCCGGTTCCGAGGAAGCATCCCAACTCCAGTCTTGTACTGGTGTTCTGCATTTGGGTTCTCCGCGATCTCGCTCTTCGTGTGACGTTGTGACACTCTACACTTATCCTATTTGCCCACATTAGGATCATACATTTCTATGACTCATATTTTCTATAGCTGACCTTCTGAGGTAATTCACGAGAGAGGAACATACTGAGCAAAGAGGAGATACATTGGAATTGGTTTATTATTGTCACATGTACCGAGATACAGTAAAAAGCTCCATTTTGCATGCCGTCCATACAGATCATTTCAAAACATCACTACATTGAGATAGTACAAGGGAGAAGCAATAACAGAATGCAGAATAAAGTGTTACAGTTACAGAGAAAGTGCAGTGCAGGCAGATAATAAGGTGCCGGGACAACGATGAGATTGGGAAGACATGGCCGCAAAGAGGAGACACAAGAGACTGCAGATGCTGGAACTTGGAGCAACACACAAGGTGCCGAAGGAACTCAGCGGGTCAGGCAGCATCTGTGCAGGGAAATGGACAGTCGGCGTTTCGGGTCAAGACCCTTCAACTGTCCCGATGTACGGTCCCGACCCGAAATGTTGACTGTCCATTTCCTTCCGCAGAAGCTGCCTGACCCGCTGAGTTCCTCCAGCCATTTGTTTGTTGATCCAGATTTAGTCAGTCAGAATCTTTTTCCCAGGATAGAAATACTGGAGGACATGCATCTAAGGTGAGAGGGGGACAATTTAAAAGAGATGTGCGGGGCAAGTATTTTTTACACAGGGAGCGGGGGGTGCCTGGAACGGGCTACCAGGGGTGGTGGTGCAAGCAGATACAACAGTGGTGTTTTAAGGGGCTGTGAATACGCTGGGAATGGAGGGTTATGGATCATGAGCAGGTAGAAGAGATATCGACCGTCCATTTCCCTCCACAGACGCTGCCTGACCCGCAGAGTTCCTCCAGAACCTTGTGCGATGGCCACAAGCAGAGCAGAACAGTGCCACGGATGGTAGAGCCAGTGCCTCAGAGCTCCAGGTTCGATCCTGACTTCGGGTACTGTCTGTGTGGAGTCTGCACAATATCCTCATGGGTTTCTCCTGGGTGCTCCAAGACCACTGTAAATTACCCCCAGTGCGTAGGCGAGTGGTGGGAGAGTTAGAACATAGAACATCGAACAGTACAGCCCAGGAACAGGCCCTTCGGCCCACAACGTCTGTGCTGACCACAATGCCAAATTAAACCAAATCCCTTCTGCCTGCACATGATCCATATCCCTCCATCCCCTGCATATTCACGTGTCTGTCTAACAGCCTCCCCTGGCAGCCCGTTCCAGGCAACCACCACTCTCTGTGTAAAAAACTTGCTCCACACATCTCCTTTAAACTTTCCCCCTCTCACCTTGAATGTACGCCCCATGGTGAGAGAGGATGATGGGCAGGCCTGTGAGAGAGAATAGGTTCCAGGGTAATGAGTGGGAGAAAGACACTAACGAGACAGCTCTGAATATTTTCAACCTTATTTTTCCTTACCTTTGACCCATCCCCCGGTGGATCTGCTCTCCCCTCCTCCCCCGCACCTGCCTATCACTATCTCTTACCTGCATCTACCTATCACCACCCTGTGCCCACCCCGCCTCCCCTCTTTTGTCCACCTATCACTGCTCTGCTTTTTCCCTCCTATATATTGGGCTTCCCCTTTTCCTATCTTCAGTCCTCAGGAAGGGTCCTGACCCGAAACGTTGACCGCCTGCTTTTCTCCACGGATGCTGCCTGGCCTGCTGAGTTCCTCCAGCATCATCGTGGTTTTCATCTAGATTCCAGCATCTGCAGTCCTCTGTTTCTCTAGCTCTGAGAGCTGGCATAGTTCGATAGGCTGAATGACCTCCTAAATCATTATTTGATATATGATCTGATAATGCAGGTTATGAGGAGCCTCTGAGTGCAGGTAAGTAATCGGTAGAGGTGTTACTGTACATACAGAATGGAGAGAGTGAGGTGTGCTTTATATGAAAGAAATATGGCCCAATGTTATATAGTTCAGGAAATCCAGGGTAGAGAAGGAAGCTTATTCTGTCAGGGGTAGGAAATTGTATCGAACAGGTCACTTGAGGTTTATAGGGGAAACTTGCGAAACCTTAAGAAAGAAATGAGGAGGGCTAAACATCGGAACATAAGAAATAGGAGCAGGAGTCGGCCATCTGGCCCATCGAGCCTGCTCCGCCATTCAATAAGATCACGGCTGATCTGGCCGTGGACTCAGATCCACCTGCCTGCCTTTTCCCCATAACCCTTAATTCCCCTACTGTGCAAAAATCTATCTAACTGTGTCTTGAATATATTTGATGAGGTAGCCTCTACTGCTTCCCTGGGAAGAGAATTCCACAGATTCACTACTCTCTGGGAAAAGCAGTTTCTCCTCATCTCCGTCCTAAATCCATTCCCCCGAATCTTGAGGCTATGTCCCCTGGTTCCAGTCTCACCTACCAGTGGAAACAACCTTCCTGCCTCTATCTTACCTATCCCTTTCATAATTTTATATGTTTCTATAAGATCCCCTCTCATTCTTCTGAATTCCAGCGAGTATAGTCCCAGGTGACTCAATCTCTCCTCACAGGACAGCTCCCTCATCCCCGGAATCAACCTGGTGAACCTCCTCTGCACCGCCTCCAAAGCCAGTATATCTTTCCTCCGGTAAGGAGACCAGAACTGCAGACCAGGTGCGGAGTAAAGGGGGCCATGAAGTGACCTTGACAAGTAGCATTAAGGAAAATCCTAAAATCTTTTATGAGTATATTACATAGAACATAGAACAGTACAGCACAGAACAGGCCCTTCGGCCCACAATGTTGTGCTGAACTAATTAAACTAGTAATTAAATGTCAAACTAAACTAATCCCTTCTGCCTACACAATGTCCATATAAGATAAAGAAAAGATCCCCCTATTCCCTACACAATCATGTGCCTATCCAAAAACACTTCAACACCACTATCATATCTGCCTCCACCGCCACCCCTAGCAGCGTATTCCAGGCACCCACCAGTCTCTGTGTAAAAAAACTTGCCCCACACATCTCCTTTAAACCTTCCCCCTCTCACCTTAAATGCAAGCCCTCTAGTATTAGACATTTCAACTCTGGGAAAAAGATATCGGCTGTCTACTCTGTCTATGCCTCTCGTAACTTTGATCAGGTCTCCCCTCAGCCTCTGCCGCTCCAGAGAAAACAACCCAAATTTGTCCAACCTCTCCTTATAGTTCATATCCTCTAATCCAGGCAGCATCCTGGTGAACCTCTTCTGCACCCTCTCCAAAGCCCCCACATCCTTCCTGTAATGGGGTGACCAGACCAAATAACTTGGGCTATTTGCAGATTAGTCCAACACTAAATGAGGCAAAGAATGCAGCACCAGTGCAGTGAACAAAAAACAAGATAATTGCAGTCAAGTTATGCAGAAATCTAACAACATGAACGATAGAACCATAGAACACCACAGCACAGAAAACAGGCCATTCGGCCCTTCTAGTCTGTGCCGAAACTTTATTCCACTAGTCCCATTGACCTGCACCCAGTCCATAACTCTCCAGACCTCTCCCGTCCATGTATCCATCCAATTTATTCTTAAAACTTAAGAGTGAGCCCGCATTCACCACGTTAGATGGCAGCTCGTTTCACACTCCCACCACTCTCTGAGTGAAGAAGTTCCCCCTAATGTTCCCCCAAACCTTTCCCTTTTCACCTTAAAGCCATGTCCTCTCGTACTTATCTCTCCTAATCTAAGTGGAAAGAGCCTACTCGCATTTACTCTGTCTATACCCCTCGTAATTTTGTAAACCTCTATCAAATCTCCCCTCATTCTTCTGCGAACAACAAGGGTTGTTCTTGTGTTGGGAAGACTAAAGAGGACTCGTGTGTGACAGAGTGTGACATGGTGTGGTTTTACCAGACGCTGGTGAGGGCACACTTATTAGAGCATTGTGTTCAGTTCTGGTCGCCCTGCTATAGGAAAGATGTTATTAAACTGGAAAGAGTGCAGAAAAGATTTACCAGGATGTTGCCAGGACTTGAGGGACTGAGTTATAGGGAGAGGTTGGCCAAGCTAGGACTTTATTCCTTGGAGCATAGGAGGTGCACATCTTACAGAGGTGTACAAAATCAGGAGGGGCATAGATAGGGTGAATGCGCACGGTCTTTTTCCCAGGGTTGGGGAATCGAGAACTAGAGGGCATAGGTTTAAGGTGAGAGGGGAGAGATTTAATAGGAACTTGAGGGGCAACTTTTTTATACAAAGGGTGGTATCCATGTGGAACGAGCTGCCAGAGGAAGTGGTTGAGGCAGGTACAATAACAACTTTTAAAGGACTGTTGGACAGGTACAAGGATTGGAAAGGTTTAGAAGGTTATGGGCCAAACACTGGCAAATGGGACTAGCTTGGATGGGGCATCTTGGTCGACATGGACCAGTTGGGCCGAAGGTCCTGTTTCTGTGCTGTGTGACTCTATGACTCTGATTGGGTTGCGGTTTATATAGGGAAAATTATTTTACCTCTTCTCCTCTTTATCTCAGCAATCTATCATAGAGTGATCAAGTTACACAGAACAAAAACATTTCCATGCTGACCAAGATGCCTATCTCAGCCAGTCCCATTTGCCTGCGCTTGGCCCATTCCCTCTAAATTTTTCCAATCCATGTACCTGATCAAGTGTCTTTTAAATGTTGTTGTTGTACCCGCCTCCACCACTCCCTCTGGCAGCTCGTTCCATATACCCACCACCCTCTGCATGAAAAGCGTGCCCCTCAGGTCCTCTTTAAATCTTTCCCCTCTCACCTTAAACTTATGCCCTCTAGTTTTGGACTCCCCTACCCTGGGGAAAGGCTGTGACCATCCACGTTTTCTATGCCCCTCATGATTTTATAAACCTCTATAAGGTCACCCCTCAGCCTCCTTCGCTCCAGGGAAAACAGTCCCAGCCTGTCCTTATAACTCAAGCCCTCCAGTCCCAGTAACATCCTCGTGAATCTCTCTTGAGTCTCTATTTTGGGATGGGACTCTTAAGCCCTGTGTTCTTGCCAGTAATCCTTCCTGCTTTCCCCCGAACTCATGCAGGCGAACACATATCTGGCTTCTGCTGTCTGCTAGTGAGCCAGAGGATGCACCCCTGTTACAGTGGGCAGTCGCTGTTTGTGGTGACCTCCAGCCACTTGCAGCATGAGGAGGTAGGAGCCATAAGCTTGGTGAGTTGAGGAGTGGTGAGTGACATTAAGGAACAGAGTTGCCCACAGTGAGGACCCTCCACTGACTCTGTCTACACTTCCCCTTGCCTCAGGTAAGCAGCAACATAATCAAAGACCCCACCCATCCCGGACATTCTCTCTTCTCCCCCCTCCCATCGGGCAGAAGATACAAAAGCCTGAAAGCACATACCACCAGGCTCAAGGACAGCTCCTATCCCGCTGTTATAAGACCCTTGAACTGACCTCTCATACGTTAAGGATGATCTCCCAATCTACCTCATCGTGGTCCTTGCACTTTATTTGTCTACCTGCAGCTGTGATTCCTCTGGGTCTTCACTCTGCTCTGGATCATCTGGACAACAGGAACTCGTATGTCAGGCTGCTGTTCATCAACTACAGCTCGGTGTTCAACACAATCGCCCCATCTAAACCGGTCATCAAGCTTCAAGACCTGGGCCTCTGTACCTCCCTCTGCAACTGGATCTTCGACTTCCTCATCGGCAGACCTCAATCAGTGAGGATTGGTAACAACACCTCCTCCTCACTGATCATCAACACAGGTGCACCTCAAGGCTGCCTGCTTGGCCCCCTGCTCTACTCTCTACGTATGACTGTATGGCTAAACACAGCTCCAATGCCAAATTCACTGATGACACCACTGTTGTTGGATGAATCACAAGTGGTAATGAGTCAGCTTACTGGAGCGAGATAGGACGCCTGGGTGAGCAGTGCCACAACAACAACCTCTCGCTCAACGTCAGTAAAACTACAGAGCTGATTGTTGACTCAGGAAGGGGAAGGAGGGTGAACACGCGCCAGTCCACACTGGGGGACTGGTGGTGGAGAGGGTCAGCAGCTTTAAATTCCTGGGCGTTAACATATCGCACGACCTGTCCTGGGCCCAGCACATCGATGCAATCACAAGGAAGGCGCGCCAGCGTCTTTTCTTTCTTAGGAGGTGAAGGAGGTTCGGCTTCTCACCGAACACTCTAACAAACTTCTACAGATGTGCTGTTGAAAGTAGCCTGACTGGTTGCATCACGGTCTGGTACAGCAATTCGAATGTGCAGGAACGTAAGAAGCTGCAGAGAGTAGTGGACTCAGCCCAATACATCATGGGCACAGCCCTCCCCACCATCGGGAGTATCTACAGGAGGTGCTGCCTCATGAAGGCAACATCCATCATCAAAGATCCCCACCATCCGGGCCATGCCATCTTCTCGCAGCTACCATTAGGCAGGAGGTACAGAAGCCTGAAGTCCCACACCACCAGGTTCAGGAACAGCTACTTCCCTTCAACCATTCGGTTCTTGAACCAACCGGCACAACCCTAATCACTACCTCAGTACAGCAACACTATGACCACTGCACTAAAATGGGCTTTTTTTGATCTAATTGTGTTCTTTCTTGTAAAAATTGTATATAACTTACATTTAATTTATGTTTTTCTTGTGAATGCTGCTTATCTGATGTGCCTGTGATGCTGCTGCAGGTAAGTTTTTCATTGTGTACTTGTGGATGTGACAATAAACTCCACTTTGACTATGACCTTTGCCTGCACTGCACTCTCTCTGTAACTGTAAAACTATATTCTGCATTTCTCTCTCCTTTTGTACAACCTCAGTATACTTATGTATGAAATGATCCGTATGGATGGCTCGCAAACAAAAGCTTTTCAGTGTATCTCGTTACATGTGACAATAATAAACCAATGACCAATTACATAATGAATTACATAGGATGGGATTGTGGGTTACCCACAGTGTGTGTTAAAGAATAAGTACAATGGGATGCTGTTAATGAGGCAGGACTGTGTACACTGCAGCTTGGTTTTGAGGCAAGAGTTATCATGAAGTCAACACTCATTGTTGTAAAGGCGAAATTGGCACTAACATCTGGTTAGCAGAGGGAGAACGTGCAGACTCCACACAGACAGCGCCAGAAGTCAGGATTGAACCCAGACCACAAGTGTTGTGAGGCAGTGGCTCTACCACTCCACCTGTCCCCTTGTCTCTGGTTATAATGCTCCCTGGTTACAAAATCACAAGGTGATTCCAGATGTCAAAGCACAACTGCCTATCCTTACTCATCCATCCCAAAAGGTCTCCATTCCCCAACCACCCTTCTCTCTCACTTTGGACCACTTCATTCTCTCTATAGATTGCTGTGACCCTGTTTTAACACTGGACTCATGGTCACTCTATAGTGTAGGCAGGCATGGTTAGCGTAACACTATTACAGCATAGTGTTGTAGTAGCGACCTGGGTTCAATTCCGGCCGCTGTCTGTAAGGAGTTTGTACGTTCTCCCTGTGTCTGCGTGGGTTTCCTCCCGGTGCTCCGGCTTCCTCCCACATTTCAAAAGACGTACGGGTTAGGAAGTTGTGGGCGTGCTATGTTGGCGCCGGAAGTGTGGCGACACTTGCGGGCTGCCCCCAGAACACTCTACGCAAGAAATGCATTTCACTGTGTGTTTTGATGTACATGTGACGAATAAAGAAATCTTATCTTAAATCTTATCTTCTTATCATAGCACAACCTTCATCTACAACAAAGTCCCTTCACTGGATGCAAACATCAAACCCTGCATTCTTTAGTTTCATTTACAGAGAGAGTACTGTGTCCAGTTCTGGTCACCCTGCTATAGGAAAGATGTTATTAAACTGGAAAGAGTGCAGAAAAGATTTACCAGGATGTTGCCAGGACTTGAGGGACTGAGTTGTGGGGAGAGGTTGGCTAGGCTAGGTCTTTATTCCTTATAATGTAGGGGAATGAGGGGTGATCTTATAGAGGTGTATAAAATCACAAAGGACATAGATAGGGAGAATGCACACAGTCTTTTTCCCAGAGTTGGGGAATCAAGAACTAGAGGTTTAGAGTGAGAGGGGAGAGATTTAATAGGAACTTGAAGGGCAACTTTTTTTACACAAAGGGTGGTATCTGTGTGGAACGAGCTGCCAGAGGAAGTGGTTGAGGCAGGTACAATAACAACTTTTAAAAGGCAGTTGGACAGGTACATGGATAGGAAAGGTTAGCAGGTTATGGGCCTAATGCTGGCAAATGGGGTTGGATTGGATTGGTCATCTTGGTCAGCATGGACCAGTTGGGCCAAAGGGCCTGCTTCCATGCTGTATGACTCTATGAGAGATTGGAGAGGCTGGGGTTTGCTTTCTTTGGAGAGGAGGGGTTGAAGGGGAGGATCTAACTGAGGTAAGTAAAATTCTGAGAAACAAGGATGGAAAGGTTTTCCCATAGCAGAGGTGACCAACACTAAATGGAATAGCTTAGGGTAAAGAGGAAAAGGTTTCGAGGAATCTGAGCAAGAACGTTTTCACCCAGAGGAAGGTTGGAATCTTGAACGAACTACCCGAGGGGGTGGTGGAGGCAGAGACTCTCACAACATTTAAGAAGTATCTAGACGAGCGCTCGAATCACCACGGCGTAGAAGGCTACAAACCAAGTGCTGGTAAATGACATTAGTGTAGATGGCAGGAGAGACAAGAGACTGCAGACACACAATCTGTTGGAAGATCTCAGCATCTGCAGGAGGAAAGGAAATGTCAACGTTTCGGGTCAAAACTTTGCATCAGAGAGCGGAGAGGCAAGGTGGGTTGGAGGACCTACCTCTGTGCTGTGTGACTATAACCTCAGGTGTTGTCTGTGGGCAGTTTGCATGTTCTGTTTAACATTTCATTAACAAATTACATTCCACCTACATTCAGACAGTACCTGGAGGAAATAGTTTATCTGATTTTGCTGACGTTGCCCTACCTGATGCAAGCAGAATTTGCCTGGGCTTGTATTACTGTAGAACTTTCTGCAATAATAATCTTAAGTTTTTACTTGAACTTTCGATCAGAATAGAAAATGCTCCCTATTCCAAAGATAGAAAAACAGGCAACAGCGGATGTATTGATCTTTGAAACCTACAGAACCAGGACAGCACAGCGGCACTGCGAGTACAGCTACTGCCTCACAGCTCCAGTAACCCAGGTTCAATCCTGACCTCGGACGCTGTACCTGTGGGCAGTTGGCACCTTCTCCCTGTGGCCGCGTGGGTTTCACCCAGGAGCTCCGGTTTCGTCCCACATCCCAAAACACGTGCGGGTCGGTGGGTTAATTGCCCACTGTAGCTTGCCACTGGTGTGCGGGTGAGGGGTAGAAACTGGGTGGGGGGCGGAGTTAATGGGAATATGGGGAGAATAGTTAAATAGGAAGGTTAGTGGAGAATGGGATTGCATAAACTCGATGTGCTAAATGGCCTCCTTCCATGTCGTAAGGGGATATGGAAAATGGAATATTGAGGTTGTATAACTGCAGCATTAAACCCCTATGGTTATGGGTATTAGAACAAATAGGCATGGGTTTAAGGTGAGAGGAAGAGTTGTAAAGGAAATCTGAGGGGTGAGTTTTTTTTACAGAGAGAGGTTGATATCTGGAACACACTGTGAGAGGAGGTGGTGGAAGCAGATACAGTCACTATGCTTAACAGACATCTAAACAGACACTAAAGTCGACAAGGCATAGAAGGTCCCAGTGCAGGCAAATAGGACTAATGTCAATGGACAAAATGGTTGGCATGGATGAGTTGGGCTGAAGTTATCCTGTCCTGGTCCAACCATGTAGATGCCACGGCCAAGAAAGCTCACCAACGCCTCTACTTCCTCAGGAGGCTAAAGAGATTTGGCATGTCCCCTTTGACTCTCACCAATTTTTATCGATGCACCATAGAAAGCATCCTATCCGGATGCATCACGGCTTGGTACAGCAACTGATCTGCCCAAGACCGCAAGAAACTGCAGAGAGAGTGGACACAGCCCAGTCTATCACAGAAACCAGACTCCCCTCCAAGGACTCTGTCTACATTTCTCACTGCCTTGGTGAAGCAGCCAACATAATGAAAGACCCCACCCACCACAGACATTCTTTCTTCTTCCCCCTCCCATCAGGGAGAAGATACAGGAGCCTGAGGGCACGTACCACCAGGCTCAAGGACAGCTTCTATCCCATGGTGACAAGACTATTGAACAGTTCCCTTATACAATGAGATGGACTCTTGACCTCACAATCTACCTTGTTGTGACCTTGCACCTTAATGTCTACCTGCATTGCACTTTCTCTGTAGCTGTGACACTTTACTCTGTACTGTTATTGTTTTTACCTGTACTACCTCAATGCACTCTGTACTAACTCAATGTAACTGCACTGTGTAATGAATTGACCTGTACAATCGGTATGCAAAACAAGTTTTTCACTGTACCTCAGTACAAGTGACAATAATAAACCAATACCATCTCTATGACTGTGACTCTATAGTATTCCATTGCATAGTTACAGCAGCCTCCGTGTTCAGTGCTCACCCTCAGTGTAATGTTCACATCGGATTAGGTTAGATTTTATATCAATATTTCATTTGGTTTGTTGAAAAATCACGAAGGGAAGTTAGTGGCAGTCTCACTCTGCAGGCTTATTCCAGTTGAACCTGAGGAAGGAAGTTTCAGATCTGAGATCAGACTGAGAGGTGACCTTCAATGGCGCCAGAGCGTGGTGACTCGTTGCAAGCTGCTCTCTGTAAATCTACTCATTACTTTTACTATAATCGTTCTACTCTTTTAAATTTAAATTCTATGTTACTACGTATTACTAATAATGTTCTTTTACCCTGTAGCTGTGAAACTTTACTCCACATTCTGTTATTGTTTTACCCTGTACTACCTCAATGCACTGTGTAATGCATTGACCTGTACGATCGGTGTGCAAGTCAAGTTTTTCACTGTACCTTGGTACAAGTGACAATAATAAACCAATACCAATACTAACTATGGGTGCCTAAAATCATGAGGGGCATAGATAGGGTGAATGCACACAGTATTACTCCCAGGGAAAGGGAACCAAAAACTAGAGGGCATAGGTTTAAGGTGAGAGGGGAAAGATTTAATAAGAACCTGAGGGGCAATTTCTTCGCACAAGAGGGTGGTGCGTATGTGGAACGAGCTGCCAGAGGATGTGGTTGAGGCAGGTACAATAACAACATTTAAAAGACACTTGAGTAAGTATATGGACAGGTGTGTGGATAGGAAAGGTTTGGAAGGACATGGGCCAAACACAGGCAAATGGGACTAGCTTAGAAAGGCACCTTGGTCAGCATGATTTGACGGGTTGAAGGTCCTGTGCTGTATTATTCTATGACATTCACCAACTTTATCGATGAACCATAGAAAGCATTCTATTTGGATGCATCACGGCTTGGTACGGCAACTGCTCTGCCCGGGACCTCAAGAAACTGCAGAGAGTTGTGGACACAGCCCAGCACATCACAGAAACCAGCCTCCCCTCCATGGACTCTGTCTATACCTCTCACTGCCTTGGTGAAGCAGCCAGCATAATGAAAGACCCCACCCACCCGGGTCATTCTCTCTTCTCCCATTGGGCAGAAGATACAGGAGCCTGAGGGCACGTACCACCAGGCTCAAGGACAGCTTCTACCCCACTGTGAAAAGACTATTGAACAGTTCCCTTGCACGATGAGATGGACTATGACCTCACGATCTACCTTGTTTTGACCTTACACCTTATTGCACTGCACTTTCTCTGTAGCTGTGACACTTTACTCTGTACTGTTATTGTTTTTACCTGTACTACCTCAATGCACTCTGTACTGACTCAATGTAATTGCACTGTGTAATGAATTGACCTGTACGATCGGTATGCAAAAGAAGTTTTTCACTGTACCTCAGTACAAGTGACAATAATAAACCAATTCCAATACTCTATCTCAGGCAATCCAGACAAGTAGCCACTGTAGAATGGTGTTATGGAGCGATACAGCATAGAAAAAGGCCCTTCGGCCCACCGAGTCTGTGCCGACCATCAGCCACTCATTTACCCTGATCCTATTTTTCCTGGTGAGTGTGGGGGTATTGGATAGGTTGGTCTCAGAGTGAGTTAGGGTGCAGACAGCAGGGATTTGGACACACACGAGAGACGGCAGACTCTGGAAATCTGAAGCAACACACACAAAATGCCGGAGGAACCCAGCGGGTCGGGCAGCATCCGTGGAGGGAAATAAACAGTCGACGTTTCGGGTCGAGACCCTTCATCAGAACTGGGAAGAAAGAGGGGAGAGAGCCGGTATAATAGGGTGTGGGGGAGGGGGTGGACCAAGAGGTGGCAGGTGACGTGTGGATCCAGGCGAGGGGGTTGGTTAAGAAGTCAATGGAGGAGGGGGAGAGGACCATGGAATAAAGGGAGGGAGGTGGGGAGGGTCAACCAGTGGGAGGAGTGTGTGAGTGATGGGCAGATCGAGAGGGCAGGGGTGGGGTAAGACATGGGTTGATGGGGCTGGTGGTATAAGAGAAATAAGGGGGGACAGAGGGGAGTTGTTACCGGAAGTTAGAGGAATGTTGATGCCTTCAGGTTGGAGACTACCAAGGCAAAATATGAGGTGCTGTTCCTCTAATCTGTGTCTAGCCTCAACTTGGCAGTGGAGGGGGCCGTGGACAGACATGTTGGTGTGGGAATGGGAAGCGGAATTCAAATGGCTGGCCACCGGGAGATCCCGGCTGGTAGGGTGGACGGAGCAAAGATGTTCAATGAAGCGATCCCAAAATCTGCGTCGGGTCTCACCGATGTAGAAACATAGAATCATAGAAAACCTACAGCACAATACAGGCCCTTCGGCCCACAAAGTTGTGTCAAACATGTCCCTACCTTAGAAATTACTAGGCTTACCCATAGCCCTCTATCTTTCTCAGCTCCATGTACCTGTCCAAAAGTCTCTTAAAAGACCCTATCGTATCCGCCTCCACCACCGTTGCCGGCAGCCCATTCCACACACTCACCACTCTCTGAGTGAAAAACTTACCCCTGACGTCTCCTCTGTACCTACTCCCCAGCACCTTTAAACCTGTATCCTCTTGTGGCAACCATTTCAGCCCTGGGAAAAAGCCTCTGACTATCCACATGATCAATGCCTCTCATCATCTTACACACCTCTATCAGGTCCCCCCTCATCTTCCATCGCTCCAAGGAGAAAAGGCCGAGTTCACTCAACCTGCTTTCATAAAGCATGTTCCGCAATCCTGACAACATCTTGTAAATCTCTTCTGCACCCTTTCTATGGCTTCCACATTCTTCCTGTAGTGAGGTGACCAGAACTGAGTGGGGTCTGACCAGGGACCTATATAGCTGCAACAATACCTCTCGGCTCCTAAATTCAATTCCACCATTGATGAAGGACAATACACCATATGCCTTCTTCACCGCAGAGTCAACCTGTGCAGCTGCTTTGAGCGTCCTATGGACTTGGACTCCAAGATCCCTCTGATCCTCCACACTGTGAAAAGTCTTACCATTAATACTATATTCTGCCATCATATTTGACCTACCAAAATGAATCACTTCACACTTATCTGGGTTGAACTCCATCTGCCACTTCTCAGCCCAGTTTTGCATCCTATCTATGTCCCTCCGTAACCTCTGACAGCCCTCTGAACTATCTACAACACCCCCAACCTTTGTGTCATCAGCAAACTTACTAACCCACCCCTCCACTTCCTCATCCAGGTCGTTTATAAAAATCACAAAGAGCAAGGGTCCCAGTACAGATCCCTGAGGCACACCACTGGTCACCGACCTCCATGCAGAATACGACCCATCAACCATCACTCTTTGCCTTCCGTGGGACAGCCAGTTCTGGTAGAGGAGGCCGCACCAAGAGCAGAGATTTGGACGAGTCCATCTTCATGGGTGGGGTAAGAAGTGAAGCTAGCCAGAAGAGCACTGGAAATAGTGCGTCTAAAGAGAACAGCAGCATGGATTAGTATCGATCTCGCAGAGACACTTACCCCACACAAGATGTCCCGGATATACACACCACAGGTGGCATACAGGGAGTGATCAAAGTTGTCCATGATCCTGTAGAAGCGGCTCCTGATTTCTCCATCTTTGACAGAGTCACAACAACCAAAGTCGCTGTAGAGAACACAGAATGCAAGGCCGTTCGCTGGTCGGAAGGGGGGCTTGAAGTCCAAGCACTGGGGGTGACATCTGACCAGTTGCAAAGGGAATATGAAGGGGATGAAGGTACAAAGTTGCCACCCCCTGCTCCGCCAGCTGTAACCACAGGCCATGTTTGTCTTCACTTCCAGCGTGGGTGATAGGAAACAACTGCTGACAAACTGCAGGGAGGAACAGAAAAAAATAATGGACGTGGAAATGCCTCTGGACTGTGCACTTTGTCCTGTTCCCCAGCTTCTCACAGGCAGTATTCAGATATCACCAGGTTAGGCAATCCATAAACAGCTTTATCTGCCAGCATCTGTGGCTCAAAGCAAACAGGACTTAGCACAACAGAAAAAAAAAATCTGCTGAATTCCTGAACATCATAACATAAATCAAAGCCAAATCAAAGTCGAGCAAGCCCATGTGTGCACAAGTGCAGTGAAAAACTTACTTGCAGCAGCATCACAGGCGCACAGCATCAGATAAGCAGCATTCACAAGAGAAACAGAAATCTGACTATCTTTCTATAACCATAACTATCTTATAACTATCAAGAGGACACGACTTCAGGATTGAAGGGCGCCCATTCAGAACAGAGATGCAGAGAAATTTCTTTAGCCAGAGAGTGGCGAATCTGTGGATTTTGTTGCCACGGGCGGCTGTGGAGATAAAGTCATTGGGTGTATTTAAGGCAGAGATTGATAAGGATTAGCCAGGGCATCAAAGGTTATGGTGAGAAGGTGGGGGAGTGGGGCTCAATGGGAGAATGGATCAGCTCATGATAGAATGGCGGAGCAGACTCGATGGGCCGAATGGCCGACTTCTGCTCCTTTGTCTTATGGTCTTATGGTCTTTCCTTGGAGATCTCTGATAAATTATTCCAGAAATCAAGGTTGGCACATTGGAATGTAGAACAGCACAGCACAGGAGCAGGCCCTTCGGCCCACAATCTCGGTGCTGACCGTGATGCCAAATTAAACTGCACATCTGCCTGCACATGATCCATATTGCACCATCCCCTGCCTGTTCATGTGTCTGTCTAAATGCCTCTTAAACGTTGCTGCTGTATCTGCCTCCACCCTTTCCCCTGGCAGCCCATGCCAGGCACCCACCACTCTCTGTGTAAGAAACTTGCCTCTTAAGCTTCCCCTCTCATCTTAAAGCTATGCCCTTTACTATTTAATAATTCCACTCTGGGAAAAAGACTGACTGTATACTCTATCTATGCTTCTCATAATTTTATAAACTTCTATCAGGTCTCCCCTCAGCATCCGACGCTCCAGAGAAAAGATATCTTCTCCTCAAAGATAATACTCATTAATTCAGACAACCTCCTGGTGAACCTCTCCACTCTCCTCCTCTCTGCATCTTGGAGCATGTTTGCTGTGCACAATTCTTCCAGTTCTGATCAAGGGTCCTTGACTTGAAACATCAACCCTGTTTCTCTCCCCTCAGATGCTGCCTGACCTGCGGAGTGTTTCCGGCATTTTCTGTTTTTGTTTTGGATTTAAGAGCATCTGCAGGTTCTTTTTCTCTCTGCAGAGTTGAGAAAACTTGGTACTGAAGGGAAATGGAGACATAAGACCATAAGACCATAGGACAAAGGAGCACAAGTCAGCCATTCGGCCCATCGAGTCTGCTCCGCCATTCTATCATGAGCTGATCCATTCTCCCATTTAGCCCCACTCCCCCGCCTTCTCACCATAACCTTTGATGCCCTGGCTACACAGATACCTATCGATCTCTGCCTTAAATACACCCAATGACTTTGCCTCCACAGCCGCCCGTGGCAACAAATTCCCCAGATTCACCACCCTCTGGCTAAAGAAATTTCTCCGCATCTCTGTTCTGAATGGGCGCCCTTCAATCCCGAAGTTGTGCCCTCTTGTACTAGACTCCCCTACCATGGGAAACAACTTTGCCACATCTACTCTGTCCAGGCAAGAGAGACATAAGAGAGACTGCAGATGCCTGGAGATGTCTGGAGCAACACATGAAATGCTGGAGAAACTCAAGCGGAACTCAGGACCTGATGAAAGGTCTCGATCCAAAATGGCGACTGCCCACTTCCCTCCACAGATGCTGCCTGACCTGCTGAGTTCCCCCAGCATCTTTGCGTGTTGCTACCGATGGGAAGTGTCCGGTGGAGATCCCCAGACATATTGGGTGTACGGGGCACAACTTTCAAATTTGTAGGTGGCATGAAACCTGAAGAACTGTGAGAGGACAGTAGCAGACTTCAGGGAGAGATAGAGAGTCTGGTGGGATGGGCAGGGAGGTGACAAATGCAATTTAATGCTGAGAACATAGAACGTAGAACAGTACAGCGCGGGAACAGGCCCTTCAGCCCACCATGTCTGTGCCGTTCACGATGCCAAAATAAACTATATCTCTTCTGCCTGCATATGATCCATGTCCCTCCATAATTCATGTGTCTATCTAAAAGCCTCTTTAAATGTCCCTCTTTTATCTGCTTCCAGCAACACCCCTGGCAGCCTGTTCCCTCTCTGTGCAAAAAAAAACTTACCTACCTTAAACTTGCCCCCTGTCACCTTAAATGCCCTGTACTATTTGACATTTCTACTCCGGGAAATAGACTCTGACTGTATGCTCTATCTGTGCCTCTCATAATTTTATAAACCTGTATCAGGTCTCCCCTCAGTCTCTGCTGCTCCAGAGAAAGCAGCCCAAGTTTGTCCAACCTCTTCCTCTCTGAGGAAGTAACAGGCAGGAGAGACAAAGGCGAGTCAGTGGATGTTGTTTACTTGGATTTTCAGAAGGCCTTTGACAAGGTGTCGCACATGAGGCTGCTAAGCAAGATAGGAGCTTATGGTATTACAGGAAAGGTACTCGCATGGAGAGAAGATCGGCTGACTGGCAGAAGGCAAAGAGCGGGAATAAAGGGGTCCTTTTCTGGTTGGCTGCCGGTGACTGGTGGTGTTCCACAGGGGTCGGTGTTGGGTCCGCCAGTTTTCACGTCATATGTTAATGATGCTAATTGAGTCGGTAGTAAAGAAGGCAAATGCAATGTTAGCATTCATTTCGAGAGGACTAGAATATAAAAGCCAGGGTGTAATGCTGAGGCTTTATAAGGCATTGGTCAGACCACATTTGGAGTATTGTGAGCAGTTTTGGGCGCCATATCTAAGGAAGGATGTGCTGGTGTTGGAGAGGGTCCAGAGGAGGTTTAAAAGAATGATCCCAGGAATGAAAGGGTTAACGCATGAAGAGCGTTTGATGGCTCTGGGCCTGTACTCACTGGAGTTTAGAAGGATGAGGGGGGATCTCATTGAAACCTACTGAATACTGAAAGGCCTGGATGGAACGGTCATCGAGAGGATGTTTCCAGTAGTGGGAGAGTCTAGGACCAGAGGGCACAGCCTCTGAATAGAAAGACGTCCCTTTAGAACAGAGACAAGGAGGAATTTCTTTAGCCAGAGGGTGGTGAATCTGTGAAATTCATTGCCACAGGCGGCTGTGGAGGCCAAGTCATTGGCTGTATTTAAAGTGGAGGTTGATAGGTTCTTGATTAGTAAGGTCATCAAAGGTTATGGGGAGAAGGCAGGAGAATGGGGTTGAGAGGAAAAAATAAATCAGCCATGATCGAATGACGGAGCAGACTCAATGGGCCGAATGGCCTAATTCTGCTTCTATGTCTTATGGTCTCCTTACAGCTCATACCCTCTAATCCAGGCAGCATCCTGGCGAACCTCTTCCTGAGAAATATGAAGTGCTCTCAAGAAAAAGTTTACCAGGATGCTGCCTAGATTAGAGGGTCGAAGGAAGAGAGAAAGGCAGATAAAGCTAGAGGGCATCATTCTAAAAGAGTACAAGAGGGATAGATGTGCTAAGTTCGTTGAAATTGACAGGGAAGAGAAAGTGGTCAAAAAGCATGCGGGGTCCTCCGTCAACAGAGGCATAAAGTAGAAAAGCAAATAGGTCATAATGAGCCATCATAAAACCCAACTCAGCCATAAATGGAGATTGTGGCCAGTTTTGGTGTCCACTCATTAGGAAAGGTGTGAAGGATTTGGAGAAAGTGAAGAAGAGATTTACCAAAATGATTCCAGGGATTAGGAACTGGAGTGGACTGGAGGAACTGGGGTTGTTCTCCATGGAACTGAGGAAGTTGCGAGGAGGTATGGATGTACTTAACATCGTGAGGGGTACAGAGATCGCGGATAGAGAGAAACTGTTCCCATTGGTGGAGAGGTCATGGAACGACGGTAATTGTCCAAAGCTTCACGGGGAGAACTCTTTTTATGTCCTGTACATCTGGGACACATTCCCAGGGAGGGTAGTGGGGACAGATCCAGCTGTAGTGTTCAAAAACAATCAGAGAAGAGGGAATATTCAGCGCTATAGGGACTGGGCATGGAAGTGAAAACATTAAAATTTCTCTAGCAAAGAACGAGTATAGGCCTGATGAGTTGATTGCATTCAGGTGTTGCACCTTGGTGGGACTAACGTCAAGAGGCAGTGCACTCTTAAGGGCAAGACCCTTAACAGTGTTGAAGAGCAGAGAGACCTTTGGGGTGCAAATCCATGGCTCATTGAAAGTGGCCACACAGGTAGACAGGGTGATTAAGAAGGCTTACGGAATGCTTGCTTTCATAAAGCGGGGTATTGAGTACAGGAGTCAAGAAGTCATGATGCATCTCTATAGAACTCTGGTTAGGCCCCATTTAGAGTATTGCGTGCAATTCTGGTCACCTCACTATAGGAAGGATGTCGAGGCTTTAGGGAGGGTGCAGAGGAGGTTTACTAGGATGCTGCCTGGATTAGAGGGCATGTGCTATCAGGAGAGGCTGGACAAACTTGGGCTCTTTTCTCTGGAGCGGCGGAGGCTGAGGGGTGATCTGTTGGAAGTGTATAAAATTATGAGGGGCATAGATAGGGTGGACAAGCAATGTCTTTTTCCCATTATTGAGCAATCCAATACCAGAGGGCATGCATTTAAGGTGAGAGGGGGTAGGTTCAGAACAGACGTGAGGGGTACATTTTTTACTGAGAGAGCGGTGGATGCCTGGAATGCGTTGCCTGATAGGGTGGTGGAGGCAAATTCATTGGGGGCTTTTAAGAGGGGCTTGGATGGGCACATGAATGAGAGGAAAATGGAGAGATATGGGCATTCTGTAGGTAGGAGGGATTAACTATGTCAACTCAACATTGTGGGCCGAAGGGCCTATTCTGTGCTGTACTGTTCTATGTTCGATGTTCTCTTTCTGTGCTATAGACTTTCTCTTATTCTGCAAGTGTAAAGAGTTTTTGGATCTCAGCCAGGGTCTTACTGAATGATGGTCTAAGGAGCAATATGGCCTCTTGCTCCTTAGACCTTCTCCATCATTCAGGACGCTGCCTGGATTAGAGGGTATAAGGAAGAGGGAATGGCAGGATTAGCTAGAGGGCATCATTCTAAAAGGGTACAAGAAAAGAGGGATATATGTGCTGAGTTCATTGAAAGTGACAGGGAAGAGAAAGTGGTCAAAAAGCGTGCGGGGTCCTCCATTAATAGAGGCGTAAAGCAGAAAACCAAATAGATCATAATGAGCCATCATAAAACACAATGGATATTGTAATTGTGGCCTGTTGTGGCCCATCGTGGCCTGTTGTTACCCCCTATGATTGTCCTACGTTATGATCGTTATGATTAATATTGCCTAGATGTTCCCCATTCACATCTCTCATCTGTTCATTCCCTGTTCATCGATCCCTGGTGAATTCTTCCTTGCCTCACATTTGATTCCAGGTTAGACAGGAGTTATGAGAACACTATTTCCTAATCATTTAACACTTTCAGACAATTAATTCTGAAGCCCATTGAAAACACAAATGAAAATTTGCCTATATTTTTTACTCATTTCCCTAACTTATTTGCATGTTGTTCCTCCACCTCCCTTACACAACTGGCTGACATGCAGACAATACCCATTAGTGTACTAAATCATTCTGTTGTCCTTTATTCTATTTCTGTCTGATTGGTGACACAGCTACCAATTTTACATCCTTTCTATTGACTGTGAATCTATGGCTCTGTGACTCTGTTTATTGTATGATGTAACATCAGCCCTCATTATCCAAGGCAGATAGGGGCACTGACTGCCCACTGATAACAAAAGGCATGGAGCCCACCAAGACCCTCTCCTATGTACCTGACACATCCACGGGCAGCACGGTGGCACAGCTGCCTAACATCCCCAATGACCCAGGTTCAATCCTGACGTTGGGTGCTGTCTGTGTGTGTGGAGTTCGCACGCTCTCCCGGTGTCATTTATTGCATCCGGTGCTCCCTGTGAGGCATCCTCTGCATCGGTGAGACCCGACGCAGATTGGGTGACCACTTCGTCGAGCACCTTCGCTCCGTCCGCTGCAACAGCCGGGACCTCCCAGTGGCCGCCCACTTCAACTCCACATCCCACTCCCCACCGCCATGTCTGTCCACGGCCTCCTCTACTGCCACATTGATGCTAGACACAGATTAGAGGAACAGCACCTCACATTCCGCCTTGGTAGTCTCCAACCTGACGGCAGCAACATCGATTTCTCTAACTTCTGGTGACCACTCGCCTCTGTCTGCCCTTTTTTACCCTTTTCCCTCCAGCCCCATCACCCCCTCTCTTTCCCTTCCTCTGCCGTCTCCATTTTCCCATCACTCACACGTTCCTCCCTCCGGTTCCCCTCCTCACCTCCCCTTTATTCCATGGTCCACTGCCCTCTCCTATTACATTCCTCTTCTTCAACCCTCTGTCACTTCCACCCCTCACCTCCCAGCTTCCGACATCATTCCCACTCTCCCCCCTCACCTGCCTCTCACCTCCCCCTCACCTGGATCCACCAATCACCTGCCAGCCCTTGCTCCACCCGTTCCCCCCCCCCCCCACCCTATTATACCGGCTCTCTCCCATCTTTCCTTCCAGTCCTGATGAAGGGTCCCGACCCGAAACGTCGACTGGCCATTTCCCTCCGCAGATGCCGCCCGACCCGCTGAGTCCGTCCAGCACGTCGTGTGTTGCTCTCCGTGACCGTGCGGGTTTCCCCCGGGTGCTCCGGTTTCCCCCCACCCCCCCAACATCCCGAAGACATGCGGGTCGGTAGGCTGCTGCAAATTGCCCCTAGTGTGTGAGTGAGCTGCGGAACCTGGGGGGAGACGATGGAAGTGTGGGGAGAATAAAACAGGATTCACATAGGATTAATGTGAATAGGTGCTCGCTAATCAGTGTGGGCTCAATGGGCAGAAAGTCTGTGCTGTGTGGCTCTGAGACTTACGTGACCACAGGAATCCCACAGGTGGAAAAGGTAAGGGATGAGCAAGGTGAGTACGAATGGACCCAATCCTCGTTATATCTACATTTAAAAGGAAGTCACTCATGCGAGATATTTGATTGTAACTCACCACAACATAATTCAAAGCACAACCCAATTCCTCCACCTCCACCTCCATGACTCTTACAAGTTTCTACAGATGGAGGGTGGAGAGCATTCTCTGGTACGGAGGCTCCAACGGCGGGATCGCAAGACGCTGCAGAGGGTTGTAGACTCAGCCGGCTCCATCACGGGCACAACCCTCCCCGCCATCGAGGACATCTTCAAGAGGTGGTGTCTCAATAAGGTGGCATCCATCACTAAGGACCTTCACCACCCAGGACATGCCCTCTTTACTACCATCGGGGAGGAGGTACAGGAGCCTGAAGACCCACACTCAACGATTCAGAGACAGCTTCTTCTCCTCCGCCATCAGATTTCTGAATGGTCCATGAACCCATGAACACTCGTTATTCCTCTATTTTGCACTATTTATTTATTTTTGTAATCTATAAATTTTTATCTCTTTGCACTGTACTGCTGCCGCCAAACAACAAATTTCACGTCATACGTCAGCGATAATAAACCTGATTCTGATTCAGATTCCTGCCGTCTCACCACCGTTCAGGGACTGAAAAAATCCCTCCAGGCAGGGCGGAGATTCACCTGCAACCCCCCCCCCCCCCCACCAAAACTTGTCTACTGTATTCAGTGCTCCCGATGTGGCCTCCTCTACATCGGTGAGACCAAGCAGAATGAGAATGAGAGGGGACCAGATAAAAACATTTTGAATGTTGAAAGGACTGGACAGAGTAGATGTGGCTAAGTTGTTTTCCTTGGTGGGTGAGTCCAGGACAAGAGGGCACAATTTTAGAATTAGAGGGTACCCACTTAAAACAGAGATGAGGAGAAATTTCTTTAGCCAGAGGGTCGTGGATTCATGGAATTCGTTGCCAAATACAGCTGTGGAGGCCTGATCATTGGGAGTGTTTAAGGAGGAGATTGATAGGTATCTAATTAATCAGGGTATCAAGGGATATAGGGAAAAGGCCGGGAACTGGGGCTAGATGGGAGAATAGTTTAGCTCATGGAGAAGTGGCGGAGCAGACTTAATGGGCCGATTGGCCTACTTCTGCTCCCTTGTCTTGTGATCTTGAAGCAGGGACTGGGCGACCATTTTGCACAGCACCTACGCCCTGTCCTCAATGGCCATCTTGAGCTCCAGGTTGAATGTCATTTGAACTCCCCTTCCCATTCCACACTGACCCATCTGTCCTCGGGCTTCACGATTGCCAAAGTGAGGTCAAGAACAACCTAGGAGAACAACACCTCACATTCCGGTTGGGTATCCTACAACCCAATGGTTTGAACATTGAATTGTCAAATTTCAGGTAACCCACTCCGCTTTGTGTTCCTTCCCCACTCCCACTGGATCACCCTGGGTCTCTCTCCCTTTGTTCACCTTTTCCATCTCCCCCCCACCTCGGTACCAAGACTAATGACCCTCTGCCACCTGGTTCCAACATCCTTTATGTATCTGGTTCCACCTATCACCTACCAGCCTCAATGCCCTCCCTCCCCTTCTCCCACTGGGCTCCATCGGCCGATAACCTCCCCCTCCCCAATCTCCCACCAGCCCCTGTCTAACTCCTCTCTGGTCCTCCCATTTTTGCCCCCTTTCCCTCAAACCAGACCTCCCCCCGCATCCCACTTCACCCAGCTTCGTCCCCTTTCCCCTTCTATCCCACTGTGATAAGACTATTCCCTTGTATATTGAGATGGACTCTTGACCTCACAATCTACCTTGTTGTGACCTTGCACCTTATTGTCTACCTGCACTGCACTTCCTCTGTAGCTGTGACACTTTACTCTGTACTGTTATTGTTTTTACCTGTACTACCTCAATGCTCTCTGTACTAACTCAATGCATCTGCACTGTGGGATGAATTGACCTGTACAAAGGGTTTGCAAGACAAGTTTTTCACTGGACGTGACAATAATAAACCAATACAAATACCTATCTGGTTCTGGCTCCACCTGCCATACGCCTCTCCCCTAATGGTCCCCACTCTCACCACCTTGACTGATCAGGGTCCAGCACTGGGAGACCTTTGTATTGCTGCTTATCTCCCCCCCAGCAGCCATCCTCCTCTCCCTCTCTCCCCCCCCCCCCGACACTCCATCTTTCTCTCTATTTCTCTCTCTCTCTCTCTACATCCATCTTTCATCCACCTGTCACTCCCAACTCCCTCCCCCTCTCCCCTCCCCTACTTGGCACTACCTGCCTGTCATCTTGCACGTCCTCAGTCCACCAATCACCCCTCACCCTCTCCTCTTTCTACTGGCCATCTCCTCTCTCCACTCTCAGTCCCGAAGTAGGTAATCCAAGACATTGACCATCTCCCTGCCTGCACAGATGCTGCCTGACCCACCGAGTTCCAGATTCCAGCAACTGTAGTCTCACAGTCCAAGACTATTGCCAAAAGTTTGACGTAAAAAGGTGGAAAATCAATTCATCTCGGACCTTGTGGAAGTGAGAAAGGCACTTCAGAGAACCCATGGGGAAAGGCCCACCTTTGGATTTCAGATAAGCGTTTAATTGTCTGGTTGGTATTGGTTTGCTTAAGTTTGAACTCAAAACTTCATTGCAAAGAAACTGAGAAACATAATTTGTTATTTAAATTATCACTTGAAAACTGTGATCACAATAACTTTCTACACAATTGACAACCCTCAGAGAAAGTGTTATTGATAAAACAGAGTGTAAAGAATAATCCTAATTATAAAGTTTGCATTGGGCTAAGTGTTAATGTGAAACACACAGACGCGTACACACGTACTCACACACACCCACATACACACACCCACATACACAGATACATACACATGCACGCACACATATATGCACACGCACACATTCACACGCACACACATACATAAACACACACAGACACACTCACCCATGCACACAAACACACACATACATATGTGCGCACACACACACTCACGGACACACAAGTTGCCATTTCAATGGCTTTGAACAAGTTCCAGTGAAAATAAATATTCTTTATTGGTAACAAAATTCTTTCAACGATATTCTTATTGGCACCATGTTACATCAGGAGAAATTGTTTATTGAAGTCTACAAACTTATAAATGAAACAATGCAAATTTAAAAGTAGTAAAACAGCAATGTGTTCTCTCTCTACCTGTTAACACAAGTTTTGTTTCAAAAATCAAAATGAAGCTTTACAAAATTTCTACAATCTTTGGGAAAATAACTTTAGCAATAGAACAGTTGATATGTCATTTTGCATATTTAAAATAAGATAAGATATCTTTATCAGTCACAGGTACATCAAAACACACAGTGAAATGCATCTTTTGCGTAGAGTGTTCTGGGGGCAGCCCGCAAGTGTCGCCACGCTTCCGGCACCAACATAGCATGCCCACAATTTCCTAAACCATACGTCTTTGGAATGTGGGAGGAAACCAGAGCACCCGGAGGAAACCCACGCAGACATGGGGAGGATGTACAAACTCCTTACAGACGGCGGCTGGAATTGACCCGGGTCGCTGGCGCTGTAATAGTGTTACGCTAACCGCTACACTACTGTGCCTGTCCCAAGAGGCATTTAGACAGGCACTTAGATAGGCAAGGCAGAGAAGGATCTGGAACGGGGGGGGGGGGGGGGGGGGGGGATCTTTGGTAAGGGGGTTAAAGGTTACAGGGAGAAGGTGGTTGAAAAACTGAGCCACGATTGGATGGTGGAGCAGACTCAATGGGCCGAATGGCCTCATTCTGCTCCTATATCTTATGGAACCAATGCAGGCAAATGGGATCAGTATAGACAGGCAAAGAGGTCGGCATGGACACGGCGGGCCGAAGGGCCTGTCTCTGTGCTGAATGACTCTGTGGAAAGTTAACAGGCAGATCTGCCAGTTCCAAAGCGCCGATTCACTCTGGTTCATTTTCAACAGTTGCGCTGAAGTGCAGCATCCTTTGTCTCAGTGGTGCATTACAGGACGGTTATACTTGCCTTGAGCCTGGGATGGGCCGGGATGGGCCGGGCTGGCCTGTCTTCCGCCGTTCCACAGCCCAGGCCTGCTGACTCAGGCCAACACTGCCTGGCTCACCGGCGCAGGGGCTGTCCCTCGACGCGGAGGACTAGGGTGGGGAGCTGCCTTCAGGTTTGAACGAGAGGCCAGTTGTAGAAATAGAAGCACAAAAAAAAATGGGAGTGGGAAGTCATTTGGCTCCTCAAGCCTGGTATATCATTCAGCACAATCATATCCCAGCTCTCTCCCCACTGTAGAAGACAATGTGAAGGGAAGTCTGGTGAACAAAGGGTTACTAGTTATACAGCTGCTGTAAAAGCTTTAGCCATCTGCTTTCTGCAGAATGTTGCATGATTGATAAGAAGTTACTGAGCTATGAAACCTCAAGGCCACAAGGAAACAGGGTTGTGATTCACTGCGAAAGAAGCGTTAACCTGTCTGGCTGCACACAGCAGCCTCGGCTTGATCAATGGCAGCGTGAGCTGGTCAGGCATACCCAAATATGGGTATGCCTGTGCAGTAGGTGGACACCAGCCAGAGAACAATGTAATTAAGGTAAGTTAGCACCTTGTATTCTTTGAGTCGGGCCATGTGCAGGGAAGAGCAGCGCTGACTGTTTGCTCCTCCATGTGCCCCCGCTCCTGCTAGCGTTGAGCAGTGGGGAACTTGGTGTGCGATCCTTGGTTCAGCTGTGGTCTGCTTCGTTGCAGCGCGGGTCGACTTACACACCACACCCCTTGATGCCTTTTGTATCGACGCATCCATCCACCTCCTTAAATACCTTCTGCAATTTGTCTTCCATGAAGCCGTAGAGCAGAGAACTCCACAGGGCCACCAACCCTCTGAAGGAAGACATTTCTCCTGGGTGTGGGGGATGGACAGGATTAAAGGGATATCTGTGATTGGATGAGGCCCCACGGTTCCTGTGGGAATGGGTTACTTGTTGCATGGGTTATTTTGGCTGTTGGAGGATGATTACACTTCTTCGTCTGTGTCTGCACATTGCAATCTCTCTTTCATCATCTAATTCTGCAGGTAGGAGCAGAAGTTGCCCATTCAACCCCCTGAGCCTGCTCTGCCATTGACCAAGAATCCTGGCTGATCTCAAATCCACGTCTCCACACCCAAAAACAGAGGGTGAGTAAGTAAGGAATACGGCATACTTCCCTTCAGGGGCATTGCATAGGAAAGTTGGCAAGTCACATTGCAACAATATAAAACTTTGGTTAGGCCACACTTGGAATACTGTCACCACACCATAGGAAGGATGTGGGGGCTTTGAAGCGGGTGCAGAAGAGGTTCACCAGGATGCTGCCTGGATTGGAGAGTAAGAGCTATAAGGAGGAGTTGGACAAACTTGGGTTGTTTTTTCTGGAGCGTCAGAAGCTGAGGGGAGAGCTGATAGAAGTTTGAGAGAAGCATAGATAGATAGTCGGAATCGTTTAACAAGGGTAGAAATGCCAAATACTAGAGGGTGTGGGTTTACGGTGAGGGGGAGGAAAGTTTAAAGGGGATTTAGGAGGCCAGTTTTTTTTTTAATATATACACAGAGAGTGGTGGGTGCCTGGAACAGGCTGCCAGGAGAGGTGGTGGAGACAGATACAATAGCAGTGTTTAAGATGCATTTAGACAGATACATGAACAAGCAGGGGACGGAGAGAATCACAAAAGGTGGCAATTGCTGGAACCTGGAGCAACAACTAGATGTAGGAGTGAGGGATGTAGATCGTGTGCAGGCGGGTGTGATGAGATCGGCATCATGTTGGGCCGAAGGCCTGTTCCTGCTGTGCCATTCCACCTTGTATAAAATTCCAGAAACGCTCAGCAGGTCAGGCAGCACGAAGAGAGAAAGAAGCAGAGTTTCACGTTTCAAGTGGAAAAGCCGCATCACCTGGAACTATGTTATTTTGATGGTTGTACACCCTTGAGGAGGAAGCACTGTGGACAACTTCTTGGGCCGATCTATCCAACGTTTCAACCAACCACAGAGTCTCAGCAGTTGGTCCCTTGCGGTCATGCGCAACTGAACGATGTCTTGCCAGGCTCTGTCGTACAGCCAGCAGTAGAGGATGGGATCCGCAGCACAGTTTAAGCCAGTCAACGCGTAGAAGACTTTGTAAAAGGTGTAAACGTTCTGGGCGAAGGGGCAGTTGCCTGGTTCTACGAGGCTCCGGACGAGAATGGTGGCATGGTACGGGCCGAAGCTTATAGCGTAGACTAGGAGCAACAGGAGCAGGAGTTTGGCTAACTTCTTTTTCTCTCTGTTCTCGACGGTAGAGCTCTCTGCCACCGCCCTGTAGATGTGGTGGGAGCTGAAGAGGAAGATGGAGAGGGGGAGGCAAAACCCCACCACGCTTCGGGTGACGTATTCGGCGACCATCGTGGTCTTCATCGGAAACCTTTCCACGTAGACCGTGGAACTGAAGTTGGAAAACAGGGCTTGCTGATGGAGCAACAGAGCGTGGCATGTTAGCTCGGCGAGCCAACACACGGCGCTAACCACCACGGCCACCCTTATTGTCCGCAGCTCGTAAAACCAAAGTGGGTAGACTATCGCCAGGTAGCGATCCACGGCAATGCAGCAGAGGAAGGCGGGGCTCAGGTACATGGAGCTGTAGGTCACCACCACCAGTGCATTGTACAGGGGCATGTTGGTGATGGGGCTGAAGTAAGCAATGAACCAGTAGGGGAGGGTGAGTGTGTACAGGATATCCACAAAGCACAGGTTCAGGAGGTAAATGCCAATCTCGTAACCCCGCTTCACGTGGCAGCATGCCACGTAGATGGACAGAAGGTTCCCAGGCAGGCTGACGAAGAATGAGGCAGCGAGGAGGATGGGGACCAGAGCGGATTCCACATGGGTGTCGACGGTGCAGTTGGAATTGGAAACCTCTCGTGTCAGGTTATCTGTCATGGTGACGCCTCAAAGGTTAAACCAACATCTGTGATGGGAAACAGAGAAAAGATGTTTTAGGTCTCATTCAACAATCCCTGAAGGCAGGAGAACAGGCGGAGAATGTGGTTAAGGATAGGGGATACTTGCCTTCTTATGAATGGAAGAGCAGGGAGGATATATGACACTGTTCAGGCCAATGGAACGTAGGAGCTTGAGGGGTGACCTGACAGAGATCATGAGGGGTGTATAGACAGGGTGAAAGCACACAGTCTTTTTCCCCAGGGAGGGGGTGCTAAAAACAAGAGGACATAGGTTTAAGATCAGAGGCGAGAGATTTAAAAGGGACATCAGGGGCAGCTTCTTCACGCAAAGGGTGGTGTGTATTTGGAATAAGCTGCCAGAAACAGCAGTTGGGGTGGGCACATTAGCAATGTTTAAAAGCCATCTAGATAAGTCCATGGATAGGAGAGGTTTAGAGTGCTCTGGGCCAAACGCGGGCAGATGGGACCAGCTCGCTGGGCAACACAGTCGGCATGGACAAGTTGGGCCAAAGGCTATGCTGTATGACTCTATGACTCTAAGTTGGAGTACTGTGTACAGTTTGGGTCACCATACTACAGTCAAGTCAAGTCGAGTTGAGTTTATTGTCATGTGTACAAGTACGGTGAGGTACAGGTACAATGAAAAACTTGCTTGCAGCAGTATGTAGGTACAGACAACACAGAATATAAAGTATACATAAATTATACAAGATAGTGAAGAAAAACTGTGCAAAACAAAAGAAAACCCCACAATCCATGGTAGTGCATGAGGTGGGTAGTGATGTTGCATTGCTGAGGTAGGGTTAGGGTTGTGCAGGTCGGTTCAAGAACCCACTAGTTGTAGGGAGGTCACTGTTCCTGAACCTGGTGGTGATAGGAGGAACAGAGCTAACCTGGAGAAGGGTGCAGGGGAGATTGACCAGGAGGTGGCCTGGGATGGAGCATCTTAGTTATGAGGAGAGGCAGGATCGGCTGGATTTGTTTCCCTGGGAGTGGAGGAGACTGAGGGGGGACCTGACTGCGATGTACAGAATTATGAGGAGCTTGCTGGGTTCTTTGTTTAGAACCATAGAACAATACAGCACAATACAGGCCCTTCGGCCCACCATGTTGTGCCGACCTTCTAACCACACCTAAGACTATCTAACCCCTTCCTCCTACATATCCCTCGATCTTAAATTCCTCCATATGCTTATCTAACAATCTCTTGAACTTGACCAATGTATCAGCCTCCATCACTGTCCCAGGCAGCGCATTCCATGCCCCAACCACTCTCTGGGTGAAAAACCTCCCTCTGATATCTCCCTTGAACTTCCCACCCATTACTTTAAACCCATGTCCTCTTGTATTGAGCACTGGCACCCTGGGGAAGGTTAATTTCCATTCTTGGTTGGAACATTTCCAGGCCACATTACGCAACGTCTGACTGTTCAGGCAAGCAGATCCGTAGACACGCCAGTCCTGCTGTTGTAAGGCTATTGAACAATTCAAATCACCATGTTGTGCTTTCAGGAAAGCTGCTTTGTGCCCTGTGGACATTTGACATTTTCCTTTTCCTACTGGGCTGCTTGACATTACAACCTATCACCTCCAGCATTCTGTCTCTGCACTGTCTGACTCACGTACATTGCCCACTGACGCTGTTATCTTCTCCCATCATGCTCCAGTTGCATGTAGATGCCACGGCCAAGAAAGCCCACCAGCGCCACTACTTCCTCAGGAGGCTAAAGAAATTTGGCATGTCCCCTTTGACCCTCACCAATTTTTATCAATATACCATAGAAAGCATCCTATCCTGACGCATCACGGCTTGGTACGGCAACTGCTCTGCCTGTGACTGCAAGAAATGGCAGAGAGTTGTGGACATAGCTCAGCACATCACGGAAACCAGCCCCCCCTCTATGGACTCTGTCTACACTTCTCGCTGCCTCAGTAAAGCTGCCAACATAATCAAAGACCCCGCCCACCCCAGACATTCTCTCTTCTCCCCCCTCCCATCAGGCAGAAGATACAAAAGCCTGAAAGCACGTACCACCAGGCTCAACGACAGCTTCTATCCTGCTGTTATAAGACTATTGAATGGTCCCCTAGTACGATAAGATGGACTCTTGACCTCAAAATCTACCTCGTTATGACCTTGCACCTTATTGTCTGCCTGCACTGCACTTTCTCTGTAACTGTAACACTTTATTCTGCATTCTGTTATTGTTTTACCCTGTACTACCTCAATGCACTGATGCCTCTTCCTCTCTCTCTCTGCATCTTTCTTTCTCTCTCTCTCTTTCTCTGCATCTTTCTTTCTCTCTCTATGCCATTTTCTCTCTCTCTCTCTGCCTCTTCCTCTCTCTCTCTCTCTCCCTCCCTGTGTCTCAGCAGCACAGTGGATGAAGCCGCTGCCTCACAGTGCCAGTGATCTGGGTTTGATCCTGACCTTGGGCGCTATCTGATGTGGAGTTTGCACGTTCTCCCCTTGATCGTGTGGGTTTCCCAGCCCCCTTCCCACCACCACCCCCCCGGGTGCTCCGGTTTCTTCCCACATCCCAAAGACGTGTGGGTCAGTGGGTTAATTGGCTGCTGTAAATTGCCCGTGTGTGGGTGAGGGGTAGAATCTAGGGAGAGCTGAGAATGGGATTCTGAAAGGATTAGTGTAAATGTACCACTGATGATCGGTGTGGACTTGGTGCCACGAGGAACCTGTTCCGTGCTGTGTCTCCCTAGGACTTATTTTCTCTCTTACTTCCTCCCTGAACTTCTGTAATCAGCGAGCTTCTCGCTTACAACAACTTGACACCTGCTTTGTTCCACGCTTCATCATTTCAGTTATCCAGGGACCTCCACCCTCCCCCCCCCCCACCCCATATCTGTAGCTGAAGCCCCTCCACTCTAAAGACCTCCCATTGTTCAATGGTCTTGCATACCAAGCCACGCTTTGATTCCATTTTACCCCGGCCAGATCTGTTCTCATCTCACTGATATTGGTCCTTCACTTGATTACTTTTAGTCATAGAGAGATAAACACAGAAGCAGGACCCACCAAGTCCAAGCCGACCATCAAGAACCCATTTTTACACTAATCCTATCCTAACCCATTTTATTCTCCCCACATTCCCACTTTTACCTATCTCCAGATCTATTCTAAACCTTATGTTATGATCGCTGTTTCCTAGATGTTCCCCCAATGATGCTCCAAATGGCCTGACTCATTTCCCAGAGACGGGTCCAACAATGGCATCTTTCTAGTTGGGACAGAAAATTTTCCTGAACCCTCTCTTTTCCCCTCATGTCATTGCTATTCTGGTCTATACTTATATTTGAAGTTCCTATTATAACTGCTGTAGGGACTTTATACACCTTTGCACTTTCTTTGTAAACTTGCTCCTCGGTATCCTTCTTGGCAGCCTTTTGAGCAGTGCCAGTAGTGTAATCACTCGTCACCTCATTATAGGAAGGATGTGGAAGCTTTAGAGAGGTTGCAGAGGAGATTTACCAGGATGCTGCCTGGATTGGAGAGCATGTCTTATGAGGATAGGTTGAGCGAGCTCGGGCTTTTCTCTTTGGAGAGAAGGAGGATGAGAGGGGACTTGATAGAGGTGTACAAGATGATAAGAGGCAGAGATCGAGTGGACAGTCAGAGACTTTTTCCCAGGGCGACAATGGCTAACACGAGGGGGCATAATTTTAAGGTGATTAGAGGAAGGTATAAGGGGGATGTCAGGGGTAAGTTTTTTTTTTTTACACAGAGAGTGGTGGGTGCGTGGAACGCACTGCCAGCGGAGGTTGTGGGGGCAGATACATTTAAGAGACTCTTAGAAAGCCACATGAATGATAGAAAAATTGGGGGCTATGTGGGAGGGAAGGGTTAGATAGATCTTAGAGCAGGATAAAATATCGGCACAACATTGTGGGCCAAAGGGCCTGTACTGTGCTGTGGTGTTCTATGTTCAATGTCTACTGAACGATCCTAGTGTTGTAATCACTCTGCTACTGAACATAGAATGTTACAGCACAGGAACAGACCCTTCAGCCCAAGGTCTGTGCCCACAATGATGCCAATCTAAACTAATCCCACTTGCATGTACATGGTCTATATCCCTCCACTCCCTGCCTGTTCATGTGTCTGTCCAAATGCCTCAAACATTGCTACCATACCTGCTTCACCACGTCCCCGGCAGTACATTCCAGGCACCTACCACTCGCTGTGTACAAAACCTGCCTCGTTTAAACTTTCCCCCTCTCACCTTAAACATACACCCTCTAGTATTTGACATTTCCACCCTGGGCAAAAGGCTCTGACTGTCTACCCGACCTACGCCTCTCATAATTCTATTAACCTTTGTCAGGTCTCCCCTCACCCTCTGATGCTGCCGAGAAAACAACCCAAGTCCAACCTCCTCTCCCCCGTGTCTGGGTGGGTTTCCTCCCGGTGCTCCAGTTTCCTCCCACATTCCAAAGACATACGGGTTAGGAAGCTGTGGGCACGCTACGTTGGCGCCGGAAGCATGGCGACACGTGCGGGCTGCCCCCAGAACACTCTACGCAAAAAGATGCATTTCACTGTATCTCCAACTGGTCTATTTCCTGCTGTATCATAGAACGTAGAACAGTACAGCACAGAACAGGCCCTTCAGCCCACAATGTTGTGCTGATATAGCTAATCCCTCCTACTTACAGAATGCCCATATCCCTCTATTTTCCTCTCATTCATGTGCCCATCCAAGCTCCTCTTAAAGCCCCCAATGAAATTGCCTCCACCACCCTATCAGGCAACGTATTCCAGGCATCCACCATCTCTGAGTAAAAACATACCCCTCATGTCTGTTCTGAACCTACCCCCTCTCACGTTAAATGCACGCCCTTTGGCAATCTTCTTTACTATCCACAACTTCACAAGGTTTGTGCTGAAACAGTTATTAAACATACTAATCTGCTCATTTTCATTCACATCATTTATATTAATCACAAACAACCGGGCCCTGATCCCTGTGGAAAACCACTGGTCACGGACCTCCAGGAAGAGAGAAATGTTTTCCCGTACCTGAAGAACAAATGTGGCCGATCCTCATATCAGTGAAACATTTCCAGCGGAATTCTACTGGAGCTGCCCAGACTTTTCATTCATGGGTCTCTGCTGGTGACACTCTGGAGTTCTGTAAACCTATTCTTCTATCACTTCTGAATGTACAAATAAAGAACAGTCCTCATACTGCATAGTTAAATGAAAACTGATCACATGACACATGAAGGGAAATTAAATTCATTTAAATATAAAATTGACCAATAAATATTTGCCTGTGGTATGAGCAAGTAATGCATCTAAAATGCTAGGTTGGGAATATCGAAGAAACCATAGTGTAAGCTGTAGGCTAACTCATCACCAAAGTGTTCTTTGTTGCAGTGAAAACATTGAACAAAGCAGGCCTTCATAAAGCGTCGTATTTCTCATGCTTTCACATGGAACGGAATTCTTCGAGTTATACTGATTTTGTTAAGAATATAGACATAGAACAGTAGAGCACAGGAAAAGGACCTTCGACCCACCTTATTGTGCGGACCTAATTAAGCATAGAACATAGGACACTACAGCACAGTACAGGCCCTTTGGCCCACAATGTTGTGCCGACATTTTATCCTGCTCTAAGATCTATCTAACCCTTCCCTCCCTCATAGTCCCCCATTTCTCTATCATTCATGTGTCTATCTAAGAGTCTCTTAAATGTCCCTAATGTATCTGCCCCCACAACCTCTGCTGGCAGTGCGTTCCACGCACCCACCACTCTGTGTAAAAAAACTTACCCCTGATGTCCCCCTTATACCTTCCTCCAATCACCTTAAAATTATGCCACATCGTGTTAGCCATTGTCGCTCTGGGAAACAGTCTCTGACTGTCCACTCGATCTCTGCCTCTTATCATATTGTACACCTCTATCAAGTCTCCTCTCATCCTCCTTCTCTCCAAAGAGAAAAGCCCCAGCTCACTCAACCTGTCCTCGTAAGACATGCTTTCCAATCCAGGCAGCATCCTGGTAAATCTCCTCTGCACCCTCTCTAAAGCTTCCACATCCTTCCTATAATGAGATGACCAGAACTGAACACAATACTCCAAGTGTCGTCTAACCAGAGTTCTATAGAGCTCCAACATTACCTCACGGCTCTTGAACTTCCGACTCCAGGCACATGTTTCCTCTTTTATCCCTGATCGGTCCTACCCTCACTCTTATCATCCTCTTACTCTTCACATACAAGTAGAACGCCTTGGGGTTTTCCTTGATTCTACTCGCCAAGGACTTCTCATGCCCCCTTCTAGCTCTCCTAAGTCCATTCTTAAGCTCCCTCCTGGCTACCTTGTAACTCTTCAGAGCCCTGTCTGATCCATGCTTTCTAAACCCCAGGTAAGCTTCTTTCTTCCTCTTGACGAGATATTCTACATCTCATGTCAAACACGGTTCCTTCACTCTACCATCCTTCCCCTGCCTCAGTGGGACAAACCTATCCAGAACCCCATGCAAGTACTCCCTAAACAACCTCCACATTTCCGTTGTGCACTTCCCCAAGAACATCTGTTCCCAATTTACTCTCCCAAATTCTGCCTAATAGCATCATAATTCTCCTCCCCCAATTAAATACTTTCCCATATCATCTGCTCCTACCCCTCTCCAAGGCTATGGTAAAGGTCAAGGAGTTATAGTCACTGCCCCCAAAATGCTCTCCCACCGAGAGATCTGAAACCTGATCAGGCTCATTGCCTAGTACCAGGTCCAGTATGGCCTCTCCTCTAATTGGCCTGTCCACATACTGTGTCAACTCTGCCCCATCTATCCCCTTTACACTAAGGAGGTGCCAATCAATATTAGGGAAGTTGAAATCACCCATGACAACAACTGCATTTTTGCACTTCTCCAAAATCTGCCTCCAGATCTGTTCCTCAGTGTCTCTGCTGCTATTGGGGGGTCTGTAGAACACTCCCAATAGAGTGATTGCTCCCTTCCTGTTTCTGACTTCCACCCACACTGACTCAGTGGATGATCTCTCCAGGACGTCCTCCCTTTTTACAGCTGTGACACTGTCCCTGATCAGCAAAGCCACTCCCACACTTCTTTTACCTCCGCCCCTGTCCCTTTTGAAACATCTAAACCCCAAAATATCCAGCAGCCATTCCTGCCCGTTACAGCCAAGTCCCTGTAATGGCCACCACGTCATAGTTCCACATACTTACACATGGTCTAAGTGATACTTCTCGCATTAAAGTAGACGCACTTCAGCCCATCCAACTGACTGCGATTTTGCTCTTTCAACTGTGTATCCTTCCTCACAGTCTCTCTACATGCTGCATCTACTTGTACACTAAATGAACAAACCTCTGGCCTATCACTCTGGTTCCCATCCCTCTGCCAAACTAGTTTGAACCCTCCCCACAACAGCTCTAGCAAACCTGCCCGCAAGAATATTGGTCCCCCTCCAGTTCAGGTGTAACCCATCTCTTTTGTAAGAAAAACATAAATTAAGCATAAATTTATACAGAATTTTTACAAGAAAGAACACAATTAGAACAAAAAGAAGTCCATTTTAGTGCAGAATGATCATAGTATTACATATAGTTATTCTTACTACACACAATTAGAGAATAGCCATTTTTTTTGCAGTGAGGTTCATGAATCACCTGTTCCCTGTAGTATTGGTTGAGGGAGGATCATTGCACTGATGAAACTCTCTTTGAATATTTTTCTTCTTTCTTTCTTATTCAATTTTTTATTAGTTTCCAAATTAATACGAATTATTATATAACATCGATGATTGTACATGTAATACAAAGAGATCAGGGGAACAATCATGGCATAGATAATCATAAAGAATAATAAAATATAAAAAAAAATTTAGATCTCACGATCTCTTAGTAGATGAATATAACATAAAAGGAAAGAAAGATTTATTTTGTATATAAAAAAAGAAAAAAATCCCCAAATCAATAAAAAATTGTAAATAATATAACAAACCACACTAAAAAGAAAGTTTCAAAAAAAGAGACAAAAACTGGACTGAAATTTCTCAATAGAAACAGAGCAATATTTTGTCGTCAACTCTGTTCCTCTAAATTGAAAAGTTATTGAAAAGGGATCTATATCATATGAAAGTATTGAATAAATGGACTCCAAACATCTTCAAATTTAAGTGAAGGATCAACAGTGCCACTCCTAATTTTTTCCAAGTTTAAACATGATATAGTTTGAGGGAACCATTGAAAAGTAGTGGGGGTATTGGATCCTTCCATTTAAGCAAAATGGGTCATTGCACTGATGAAACTCTCTTTGAATATTTTTCCTGAGTGAGTTGGTTAGAGGTTCGTGGGGCGGTCTCGGCCTCACCAGAATTGCTGGTCGGGCCCAAGGCCCCACGTCTCTCTCGGGAGGTGGTGCAGCACAATCCGAGCTGCCTGGCGGACATACTGGCGTGCCATTCCGCGATGCACCGAGGCGTTTCTTGTATGGGCTGCTCCTGCACACCTTTCACTTCCTCACTCTCATCTGCCGGCGGAACACGCCGTGGTGGTCCGTCTTACCGTGGGGTGGTGAGGGGGGTCCCCAATGGAGGTCTCTCTACATAGTTTCTCTACGCAGAGAATTCCACAGATTGACTGCTTTCTGTGAAAAGCAGTTCCTCCTCAACTCTGTCCTAAATCTACTCTTCCAGAATTTTGAGGCTATGTACCCTGGTTCTAGTCTCACCTACCAGTGGAAACAACTTTCCTGCCTCTATCTTATCTATGGAGCTCTGTACTTTCCAGTGAATGCTCAGAATTAACCGCTAACCATGCTCTCATTTCAGGAAGACAAAAGTCTAATTGCCTTAATAGATAACAATCCGAAGTCTTTTCATCTCTGTCACTTGATGTCAGTACAGTGCACAGCACAGGAAGGGAACATGTCCGACAGAGAAGTCACAGCCTGCACCCAAAAGTACTTGTCAATAGTTTCTTTAAAGAGGGACCTCACTAACTCGAGCGAGCATCATCTCTAGGGCCATCACCTTTACAATCGCCAGCGGTATGCGATATTATCACCTACTACGGAACAGAAGGAAGCCACTTGGCCCATCAGTTCTATGCTAGCACCCAACAGAACAGTCCTATCGCCCTCTCTCCCCATCTCCCTGTACCCTGTAACTTATTGTCTCCCACACAAGCCCCACCAACCCCCCTTTGATTTATTTGCTATGTTCTTACAACAAAGGTAATTTACAAATACAAATCCAATTTTCCAGGTTGTCCCTGGATAACGAACAGATTCCATTTTTAGAGATGTCCAGAAGTAGGAAAATACACAAAAATCACTCACTATGGTAACCGTACCTCCACAGTATTGTAATGAGTGGCGTCAAAAGCACATTTCAGGAAGACAAAAGTCTAATTGCCTCTGTCTACACTTCTCGCTGCCTCGGTAAAGCAGCCAGCATAATCAAAGACCCCACCCACCCCAGATATTCTCTCTTCTCCCCTCTCCCATCAGGCAGAAGATACAAAAGCCTGAAAGCACATACCACCAGGCTCAACGACAGCTTCTATCCCGCTGTTATAGCACTATTGAACAGTTCCCTAGTATGATAAAATAGACCCTTGACCTCACAATCTACCTTGCCATGACCTTGCACCTTATTGTCTGCCTGCACTGCACTTTCTCTGTAACTGTAACATTTTATTCTGCATTCTGTTATTGTTTTTCCCTTGTACTACCTCAATGCACTGATGTGATGAAATGGTCTGTACGGATGGCATGCAAAACAAAGTTTTTCACTGCACCTCGATACAGTGACATTAATATGTATATACGTACGTTGAATTTGTGAATTTAGTATTATGGGACTCGTTCATCTGTACAGGTGTCTGTAAGTCAGGCATTCGTATCCTGGGGACAGCCTGTATAAGTAGAGTAAGGAAACAGGCCCTTCGGTCCGTCAATACCATACTGACCAAAAACCACCCACTTACACTGATCTGATCCTACACTAATCCCATTTTATTCTCCCCATATTCCCATCAGCTTCCCCCAGATTCTACCCCTCACCCACACACTGGGGGAGCAACTTACAGCGGCCAATTTACAGCAGTGAACCGCACGTGGGAGGAAACCGGAGCACCCGGGGGAAACCCACGCGGTCACAGGGAGAACGTGCAAACTCCACACACAGACAGCGGCGGAGGTCGGGATCGAACCCGGGTCTCTGGAGCTGTGAGGCGGCGGCTCTACCAGCTGAGCCACCGTGCCGCCCTCTCTCCCATTCATGTTTCCCTTCTGTCATGTGGCTCTTCTTTCTGGTTCCTCCCACTCTCTGGCTCGTTGACCACTCAGTCTCTCTCTGCTCACCTTGTTTTGCCCCTTTTGTGAGCATTTCCAGACTGCCAGTGAATTCTTTCCTCCTTAAATCTGTCCACTGCTCTAGCCCATTTTTGCCCGTGAGCCTTTGACCCCAAGTTACCCGAGCTAGGTCCCTTTGCTACCTGTTGAAGTCAGGTTTGCCCTCTACTGGGGTATTTTTGGTTTAGATTGCTCCTTGTCCTTCATAAACCTTAACCTTAACCCATTGGGCAGAAGGTACAAAAGCACGTACCACCAGGCTCAAGGACAGCTTCTATCCCGCTGTTATAAGACTATTGAACAGTTCCCTAGTATGATAAGATGGACTCTTGACCTCACAATCTACCTCGTCATGACCTTGCTCCTTATTGTCCGCCTGCACTGCACTTTCCCTGTAACTGTAACACTTTATTCTGCATTCTGTTATTGTTTTCCTTGTGGAAGCATTGGAAAGGGTGCAGAGGAGATTTACCAGGATGCTGCCTGGTTTAGAGAGTATGCATTATGAGGAAAGACTAAGGGAGCTAGGGCTTTACTTATTGGATAGAAGGAGGATGAGAGGAGACATGATAGAGGTGAACAAAATATTAAGAGGAATAGATAGAGTGGACAGCCAGCGCCTCTTTCCCAGGGCACCAATGCTCAATACAAGAGGACATGGCTTTAAAGTAATGGGTGGGAAGTTCAAGGGAGATATCAGAGGAAGGTTTTTTACCCAGAGAGTGGTTGGGGTATGGAATGCGCTGCCTGGGGCGGTGATGGAGGCAGATACACTGGTCAAATTCAAGAGATTACTAGATAGGCATATGGAGGAATACAAAATAGAGGGATATGTGGGAGGAAGGGGTTAGATAGTCTTAGGCGAGGTTTAAAGGTCAGCACAACATTGTGGGCCGAAGGGCCTGTATTGTGCTGTACTGTTCTATGTACTTGTACTACCTCAATGCACTGATGTGATGTAATGATCTGTATGGATGGCATGCAAAAAAGTTTTTCACTGTACCTCAGTACATGTGACAATAATAAACCAATTCACTAATTTAATTTACCAATAATGAACACCATTCCTGAAGTGTTCCCTTAGTTCCTTATTATGACACAGATAGAGGCCATTCAACCCATTCGGTCCATGTTGGCAATCCCTTCTGTCCCGTTCTCCTTCTCCCTATTTCTCTGCCAGCACTGCAACTTATTTGCTCTCTCACATACCCGTCAACTCCTCTCTGTGTCACCTATCTACGGCAAGGCGTAATTACAGTTGCCAATTAATCTACCAGCACGTCTTTGTGGTATACAACAGGGACCTATCCCATCCACATGTGACTCCAGACCTACTAGTCGGGTTGACTCTTCACTGCTCCCAAGATTCTGCCACTCAAGTTTGTCTATGGTCATAGGCATACAAATACAGGGAATAAATGCCTGAGTAAATGCAGCAGCATGGTACATTACAAAGATAAGTTAACATAAATTAAACTAACATAAATTACACATAACCTACACATGCGCAAAATTAACAGCAAAATAAAAATAACGACACTGGTGCAAGTTGAGAGAGAGAAAAGAAAAATATAGTCCGAGGTCTCTAAGGTTGGTTCAAGGAGCCGATAGCAGTGGGGAAGACACAAGAGATTCTGCAGACGCTGGAATCTGGAGCAACACACACAAAGTGCTGGAGGAACTCAGCAGGTCAGGCAGCATCCATGGGGGGAAATAAACAGTCGACGTTTCTTCATCAGGACTGGAAAGGAAGAGGGCAGAAGCCAGAATAAGAAGGTGGGAGGAGGAGGAGGAGGAGCACACGCAGGCAGGGGACAGGTGAGTCCAGGTGATAGGCGAGTCCAGGTGAGAGCAGGAAGGTAGGTGGGTGGGGGAGGGGGAGAAGAAGTAATAAGCTGAGAGGTGATGGGTAGAAGAGGCCAAGGGCTGACGAAGGAGGAATCCGGTAGGAGAGGGCAGTGGACCATGGAATAAAGGATGAAGGAGGGTAGGAGAGGACATGGGCAGGTCATCAAGTGTGGGAGTGGGATGTGGGATTGAAGTGGGTGGCCACCACGAGGTCCTGGCTGTTGCAGCGGAAGAAGCTGTTGTTGAACCTTGAGGTGTGAGTCTTCAGGCTTCTGTACCTCCTGCCTGATGGCAGCATCGAGAAGAGGGCACGGCCTGGGTGGTGGGGGTCCCTGATGATGGATGTCACCTTCCTGAGACATCACCTCTTGTAGATGTCCCCGATGGTGGGGAGAGCTGTACCCACGGTGGAACTGGCTGAGTCACCACTCTCTGTAGCCTCTTGCGTTCCTGTGCAATAGAGTTTCCATACAAGGCTATGTAGCAACCAGTCAGAATGTTTTCCTCTGTACATCTGTAGAGGTTTGTCAGAGTTTTTGATGACATGCTGAATCTCTGTAAACTTCTGAGAAAGTAGAGACGCTGATGTGCCTTCTTCAGCGAGCAGAATGATTTCAAACTACAGAATAACTTACACATATATAATGGCAAGTGGCCAGTAATTCCCCAGCACATTCTGATCTTGGGAGCCTCTCCCCTTTAGGCTCATTCTGCCTGTGCTTTCCACATCTTCCCCAGTGACCAGCCTCTTTCACTGGGTCAATATTTATTAATTCTGAATGATAAATTTCACTATAGGGTTGCAAATGACACCCATATACTGGAGGCAATTTACAGCAGCCAATTAACCTACCGACCTGCATGCCTTTGGGATGAGGAAACTGGAGCACCCAGGGGTCACAGGGAGAACATACAAACTCTACACAGACAGTACGAGGTTAGGATTGAACCTGGGTCCCTGGTGCTGAGACACAGCTGCTTTACCTACTGCACCAGTGTGTCATTGCAAGAATCCACAGATACCGTGGAAGGTGAGAAACATTTCAGTCTTTGGAAAGAGATTGGTTTCTGAATGAAGCTCAGACTGAATCAAATGCATTGAGGTGTGTGATGCAGCTCAAAGTTCTGAAGGCCCCACACACCATTGTTCAATATTTCCACCAGCTACAACATGATCCCACCACCAGCCACATCTTCCCCTCCTCACCTTTCTGCAGGGACCACTCTCTGTGTGACTCCCTGGTCCTCTTATCTGTCCCCACCCATCCCTCCTTCTTAGGCACTTTCCCCTGTAGTTGTTGAGGTGTAATGCCTGCCTGTACAGCATCTCCCTCACCACCATCCAGGAACCTAAACAGCCCATCCAGGTGAGGCAGAGATTCACGTACACCTCCTCCAACCTTGTCCAAAGCATTTGGTGCTTGTGATGTGGCCTCCACATCGGCGAGATCAAGTGTAGACAAGGCGGCTGCTTTGCCGAACACCTGCACCCTACCCGCCATGGCCTCCTAGCTGTTACCATCTCAATTCCCCTCCCCATTCCCACACCGACCTGTCTGTCTTCAGCCTCCTCCACTGCCAGGGGTGAAGCCAAACTCAGACAAGAGGAACAGCACCTCATATTCCACCTGGGTCGTCTACAACTCGATGGCATGAACATGAATTCTTCAATTTCTTTTGACCTGCTTCCCCCCTGTCCCTTTTCTCTCTCCTCCTGATCTACCCAATTCCTCCTATGCACATCCAACTTCCTATCCCATCCCACCCCAGCACCCAGTTTCCTTCCCCCACTCCATGTGCCCGTCACCCACACACCCCTCCCACCGGGTCCCCTCCCCCCCACTGTTCCCATCTGCCCTCCCCACCTCCCTTAACTGGTTCCGTGCCCCACCTTCCTCTCCTATCAGATCCCACCATCTGCAGCCCTGTGTCACCTCCACCTCTCACCTCCCAGCCTCTGTCGCTATCTCCACCCTCCCCTCCTTCATCTGCCTATCACCCCCCTTCACCTGGATCCACATCCCCTGCCGGCTCTTGCCCCTCCCCTTTCTCTCACCCTGGCTATCTTTCAGTCCAGAGGGTCTTGACCTGAATCGTCAAGTCCATTCCCCTCCACGGATTGCTGTCTGACCCGCCGAGTTCCTCCAGCAGTATGTCTTTCCATGATGTTACAGCAGACTGGCACATTGGCAAATTGGTTTATTATTGTCACATGTATCGAGGTGCAGTGAAAGACTTTGTTTTGCATGCCATCCATACAGATCATTTCATCACATCAGTGCATTGAGGGAAAACAATAACAGAATGCAGAATAAAGTGTCACAGTTACAGAGAAAGTGCAGTGCAGGCAGACAATAAGGTGCAAGATCATAACAAGGTAGATTTTGAGGTCAAGAGTCCATCTTATAGTACTAGGGGACCATTCAATAGTCTTATAGCAGGATAGAAGCTGTCGTTGAGCCTGGTGGTACGTGCTTTCAGGCTTTTGTATCTTCTGCCCGATGGGAGGGGGGAGAAGAGAGAATGTCCAGGGTGGGAGGGGTCTTTGATTATGTTTGCAGCTTTACTGAGGCAGCAAGAAGTGTAGACAGAGTCCATGGAGGGGAGGCTGGTTTCTGTGATGTGCTGGGCTGTGTCCACAACACTCTGCAATTCCCTGCGGTCAGGGCAAAGCAGTTGCCGTACCAAGCTGTGATGCGTCAGGATAGGATACTTTCTGTGGTGCATCTGTAAAAATTGGTGAGGCTCAAAGGGGACATGCCAAATTTCTTTAGCCTCCTGAGGAAGTAGTGGCGCTGGTGGGCTTTCTTGGCCATGGCGTCTACATGCAACTGGAGCATGATGGGAGAAGATAACAGCGTCAGTGGGCAATGTACGTGAGTCAGACAGTGCAGAGACAGAATGCTGGAGGTGATAGGTTGTAATGTCAAGCAGCCCAGTAGGAAAAGGAAAATGTCAAATGTCCACAGGGCACAAAGCAGCTTTCCTGAAAGCACAACATGGTGATTTGAATTTCACAACGTTATCTCTTCCGCGTTACATACTGCAGAAATCTATACACATAAACAATGCAAGCAGCCAGTAATTCCCCAGCACATCCTGGACATGCTGATTCTGGGAGCCTCTCTCGTTTAGGATAATTCTGCCTGTTCTTTCTGCATCTGCCCCACTGACCAGCCTCCTTCCCTGGGTCGAGATTCAGTAATTCTGCGTGCTGAATTTCACTGCAGGTTGTAACCAAGGTGCAGGAGGAGAGTGGAAGGATTTCAATTGCCCAGCTGTGGGGCATCCAGCAAGGATTGGAGGGTCCTAAAGGGTCAGAGGTGCAGGAGATGCTACACCTGCCCCTTTACCTCAACCCTTGCTGCCATCCAGTGACCCAGTCGTACCGTGTGCAAAGAACAAAACTGCTGGAGGAACTCAGCGGGTCAGGCAGCATCTGTGGAGGGAAATGGACAGTCAACGTTTTGGGTCGAGAACCTTTCATCTGGACGCAATAAAGAGATTTCATCACATGCAGTCCCTTGTGTCTCTAGTCATACCATGTGATCTTCCAACTTGGTGCACTACGTTGGAGAATCCAACACTTCATTCACTCTACAAGTGTGACCGTGAGCTTGCAGTTGCCTCTCGTTTTAATTGCCTGTCCCACTCTGGCCTGCTGTCTTTGTCCTCCTGCACTGCCCCAGTGATGTCCAATGTAAGCTCCAGGAACAACACCTCATCTTCAGCTGGACAGCGAGTTTAACATTTTCAGGTAAATGCCTTTCTCTTTCTCTCCACAGATGAACATTTTTTGGTCTCAATTTGTTTCTTTTTTCTTTTCTGTCTTATGATCAAACAGTTGTCTTATTATCTTGACAACCTTGCTCTATGCCCTGTCACAGACCTTGGGGTTGCAGTCCACAATATCCTGAATGTAATAGTGCAACTAGGAGGGGGGGGAAAGGGTGGAATAGAAACATTGGATAGACCGTACTTTGAATAGTGTGTGCAGTTCTGGTCACCACACTATAGGAAGGATGTGATTAAACTCGAGAAGGTGTAGAGAAGCTTCACAAGGATGTTGCCTGGACTGGAGGGCTAGAGTTATAAGGAGATATTGGATAGGCTGGGACTGTTTCCCCTGGAGCAAAGGAGCTGAGGGGTGATCTTATAGAGGTTTATAAAATTATGAGGGGAATAGATAGAGGAGGTGGTCACAGCCTTCCCCCAGGGTAGGGGAGTCTAAAACTAGAGGGCATAGGCTTAGGGTAAGAGGGGAAAGATTTAAAGGGGACCTGAGGGGCAAGTTTTTCCACACAGAGGGCTGCCAGAGGAAGTGGTCAAGGAGGGCACAATTACAATGTTTCAAAGATACGAGTATTTGAACACATTGCCATTAGCTTTTGTTGACATGCTGACAGCTTTAAGCAGATGCTGGACTGAAGGTTTCTGGAAGCAAGGTTGCACTTTATAGAATCCCACCGAATCACCTCACAAAGTTGAACTTCTGTGACATCATACCCAAGATCCACTGCTTCCACTCACAGTGTCACACAGAAAGGGAGTTTTGTACAAAATGGCTGCGTGTGTAAGAATGTCGCGCTAACTCTGAACAAGCACCGGAGCAACAAGGAGTAATGGAGAGGTGGCATTGATGTCCACAGGTCAGTTTCTCATGTTGGGTTACCCTCCCCCTGCCCTTTTATTCTGACTTCTGCCCTGTTCTTTCCCGTCCTGATGAAAGGTCTCAGCCTGAAATGTCGACTGTTCATTTCCCTTTATGGATGCTGCCTGACCTGCTGAGTTCCTCCAGCACTGTGTGTGTGTGTGTGTGTGTTGTTATAGAACTATTTAGTTGGACTTCAGACAGGACTGAGGGAGCCCCACCCTGGGTGTTGTGCTGTAGGAAGTGCATTAGAACTGAGAGCCATCTGCCCCAAGTGGCCACTGAACTCTCAAGGGCAGCAAGCTGCATTCTTGCTGGAGACCTAGCAAGAGTTATTTCTTTGCCAAGATCACATAACCAGATTGCACTGATCATTATCACAATCCTATTAGTGGGAGGATATAAGAATATAATTAGGTGACTGAACCCTTCGAGTCCACTCCACCATTAAGACCACGACTGATCTTCTACCTCAGTCAAGCTTCTTGCTACGTACGGTTTGATTCAAGAGAGCTTATACTTCTGAAGTAGTATATTCCTTGGAGTTTAGTAGGATGAGTAGGTAGTGACCTTATTCAAACATAAGGGGGTTTCGCAGGATAGATGTTGAGATTTTTTTTCTCGTGGAAGAGTCAAGATCCAGGGGACATAACCACAAGATGAGGGATCAGCTTTTTAAAACCGAGGTGTGCAGAAATTTCTTCTCTCAGGGCGTAGTGAATCTCTGGAATTCTCTGCCCCCCAGGGTGGTGAAGGCCAGATCATTAGATATACTTAAGGCAGAGATAAATATTTAGAAGATCGAGGAATTAGGGCCTGTGGGGAACTAGGTCAGGAGTTGAGGCCTGCATAGATCAGCCATGATCATATTGAATGGCAGGGCAGGCTTGAGGGGCCAAATGGCCTACTCCTTCTCCTATGATCTCGTGTTCTTGCTTTAGCAGATCTTCTGAAATTATTTCCTTTTTCTTTTTAATCTGCTTCTGCTGCAAACAACGAGTTGATTAGCTGCGTGGTTTGCCACCTCAATTACAACATCTTGCTCCACCAGCCTGCAGGTCAGGATTGAACACAGGTTGCTGGAGCTGGGAGGCAGCAGTCCCAGTGAGACTGGAGTAGGAGTGGTCCCATTATCCTCTGCCTTGGGATCTGGTCCTATTGTGACATTAGAAGTGGCAACACCTTGTGCTGTCTGTGTGGAGTTTGCACGTTCTCCCCGTGACCATGTGGGTTTCCTCAGGGTGTTCCGGTTTCTTCCCACATCCCAAAGATGTGCAGGTTGGAAGGTTAATTGGTTGCTGTAAATTAGATTCATAGATTTGTAAAATCCTAGTTTATACAGCGCCAAAACCTGCTGAGCCACTGTGCCACAATTTACACACCACCATTTGGGCAGTCCCTCAGGATGGAAGATGACTGGTTCTGTGGGTGCTAGGGTCAATGTGGGAACGGTGAACGACACTCTTTTCCACAGATGAGGCAGGGAGACAAGGGTGGGCAGGTACTTGTGAGGTGGTCCACTCCTTCCGTTGTCTACTCAGGGTCCGACACCTGCCTGATAAATCAACCACATCCAACCAGGACAACCCGCTAACATTATTGAAAACCAGATGCAGCTTCTGCTCACTTTTTGGGTCACTTCATCATGTGGTGCCTGCAGGACTGACTGCTCCAGAATGGCAACAGACCCGTTCCTCAATTGTAAAAAGCTTTGCCAAATCCCTTCTTGCATAGTTGTTAATATAGAAGGCTTTGCTGAGTTAATAATTCAGATTTTTAATTCTAACAGCATTTCCAAAGCCTGTAAGTAGGCTAATTCCTGGTTTGAGGGTTGTCCTAATGGTTTGAGGGTGAAGGAACTCAGAGAACTTTGGAGATTAGAAGAATGAGAAGTGATCGTATTGAAACAGTATTGTTTAGTATTGTTTTTTTACTGTCACATGTTCCAAGGTACAGTGAAAAGCTTTTGTTTTGCGTGCCATCCACAGATAATGCTATACATAATTACACTGAGGTAGTAAAAAGAAAACAGAATATAGTGTTACCCTCCAAGTCACACAGCATCCTGAGTTGGAAATATACTGGCATTCCTTCATTGCCACTGGGTCTAAATCCCAGAAATCCACAGCAGCACTGTGGGAGCACCTTCATGAGAAGGACTCAAGTGGTTCAAGGGGTCTCCCCCCACCTTCCACCAGGGACATGGGCCAAACGCAGGTAAATGAGACCAGCCTAGAGAGGCATCTTGGTCAGCATAGACAACATGGGACAAAGGGCCTGTTTCCGTGCTGCATAGAACATAGAATATTACAGCACAGTACAGGCCCTTCGGCCCACCACGTTGTGCCGACATTTTATCCTGCTCTATCTAACCCTTCCGTCCTACAAAGCCCTCCACTCTTCTAACATCCATGCGCCTAAGAGTCTCTTAAATGTCCCCAATGTATCTGCTCCACCACCTCTGCCGGCAGTGCATTCCACGCACCCACCACTCTGTGTAAAAAAAACTTACCCCTGACATCCCCCTTATACCTTCCTCCAATCACCTTAAAATTATGCCCCCTCATGTGAGCCATTTCCCGTCCGGCCCCAGTGACTTATCTATCTTAATGGTTTTAAAAAGTTCCAGCACATCCTCTTTCCTCACATCGACATGCCCCAGCGTATCAGCCTGTCATACGCCACCTTCACAAACGTCAAGGTTTCTCTCTCTGGTGAACACTGAAGCAATGAATTCATTAAGGACCTCCCCTACCTCTTCCGACTCCAGGCACGTTTCCTCTTTTATCCCTGATCGGTCCTACAGTCATCCTCCTATTCTTCACAGGCGTGTAGAACGCCTTGGGGTTTTCCTTAATCCTACTCGCCAAGGACTTCTCAAGCCCCCTTCTAGCTCTCCTAAGTCCATTCTTAAGCTGCCTCCTGGCTACCTTGTAATTCTCCAGAGCCCTGTCTAATCCATGCTTTCTAAACCTCAGGTAAGCTTCTTTCTTCCTCTTGACAAGATGTTCTATGTCTCTTGGCAACCATGATTCCCTCACTCTACCATCCTTACCCTACCTCAAATGGGACAAACCGATCCAGACACCCATTCAAGTACTCCCTAAACAATCTCCATATTTCAATTGTGCACTTCCCCAATTTCCCCAACATCTCTTCCCAATTTATGCTTCCAAGTTCCTGCCTAATAGCATCATAATTCCCCCTCCCCCAATTAAATACTTTGCCATATCGTCTGCTCCTACCCCTCTCCAAGGCTATGGTAAAGGTCAAGGAGTTATAGTCACTGCCCCCAAAATGCTCTCCCACCAAGAGATCTGAAACCTGATCAGGCTCATTACCGAGTACCAGGTCCAGTATGGCCTCTCCTCTAGTTGGCCTGTCCACATACTGTGTCAGGAATCCTTCCTGGACACACCTAACAAACTCTGCCCCATCTATCCCCTTTACACTAAGGAGGTGCCAATCAATATTAGGGAAGTTGAAATCACCCATGACAACAACCCTGTTATTTTTGCACCCCTCCAAAATCTGCCTCCCGATCTGATCCTCAGTGTCTCTGCTGCTATTGGGGGGGGGGGGGGGATCTGTAGAATACTCCCAATAGAGTGATCGCTCCCTTCCTGTTTCTGACTTCCACCCACACTGACTCAGTGGATGATCCCTCCAGGACATCCTCCCTTTCTACAGCTGTGATACTGTCCCTGATCAGCAAAGCCACTCCCCCACCTCTTTTACCTCCACCCCTATCCCTTTTGAAACATCCAAACCCCGGAATATCCAGCAGCCATTCCTGCCCTTGCAACAGCCAAGTCTCTGTAATGATCACAATGTCGTAGTTCCATGTACTTATCCACGCTCTAAGTTCATCACCCCTGTTCCTGATACTTCTCACATTAAAGTAGACGCACTTCAGCCATCCAACTGACCGCAATTTGCGCTTTCAAATGCCTGTCTTTCCTCAGTCTTTCTACATGCTGCATCTACTTGTACACTAAATGAACCAAGCTCTGACCTATCACTCTGGTTCTCATCCCCCTGCCAAACTAGTTTACACCCTCCCCAAAAGTTCCAACAAACTTGCCCACAAGAATATAGGTCCCCACTCCAGTTCAGGTGTAACCCGTCCCTTTTGTACAGGTCGTACCTTCCCCAGAAGAGATTCCAATGATCAACAAATCTGAAACCCTGCCCCCTGCACCAACTCCTCAGCCACACATTCATCTGCCAAATCAACCTATTCTTACCCTCACTGGCGTGTGGCACAGGCAGCAATCCAGAGATTACTACGCTTGAGGTCCTGCTTTTCAGCTTCCTTCCTCTCTATATTCCCTCTTCAGGATCTCATCTCTTTTCCTACCTATGTCATTGGTACCAATATGTACCACGACCTCTGGTTGTTCACCCTCCCCCTTCAGAATGCTGTGGACCTGATCCGAGATGTCCCTGACCCCGGCACCTGGAAGGCAACATGCCATCTGGGAGTCTCTTTCATGACCACAGAATGTTCTGTCTGCCCCTCTTACTATGGAATCCCCTATCACTACCACCCTCCTCTTCTCCTTCCTTCCCTTCTGTACCACACAACCAGGCTCAGTGCCAGAGACCTGGTCACTATGGCTTTCCCCTGGTAGGTCGCCACCCCCCCCCCCCCCCCCCCCAAAAGTATCCAAAGCGGTATACCTGTTATTGAGGGGAATGGCCACAGGGGTACTCTGCACTACCTGCCTATTCTCTGTCCTTCTCCTGACAGTCACCCAGCTACCTGTCTCCTGCAGCTTAGGAGTAACGGCCTCCCTGTAGCTCTTATCTGTGAACTCCTCGTTCTCCAGTAGGAGCCGAAGGTCATCCAGCTGCTGCTCCAGTTCCCTAACACAGTCTGTAAGGAGCTGCAGCTGGATGCACCTTGTGCAGATGTAGTTACATCTCACAAGCTGAACACACCACTGACCCCGGAGCCATACTAACTACTCTAGCCTGGCACTAAAGGAATAATCAAAGAAAGTAAGAAAGAAACTTACCTCTTCTCACTGAAGCCTCTTGAGCCAAAGCCTCAGTCCCCCCACTGTAACTGGCCCACTCACACAATGGCAGCCCCAAAATGGCCACTCTGCTTATATCTACCTTCCTTTTATTTTCTGCTGTTAATCAGCCAATCAACTGGAAACAATTTGCAAATGTGTCTCGTTTAGACTCTTGCAAGGTGAAACTCATCAGCACAAGCACAGAGACTCACCTCTTTTCAAAGCTCCCACTCCAAATTTCGCTCCAACTCCCGACTCTGCAAGGTGAAACTCCTATCACTATCTCCTAGCTCTATCACTCTGTTCTTAGAACAATTAAGGATGGGCAATAAATTGGTAATCTGTTTATTACTGTCACATGTACTGAGATACAGTGAAAAGCTTTTGCCATCCAGGCAGATCATTTCAGAACATAAATACATCGAGGTAGTACAAAAGGAAAATAGTAAGAAAATGCTGAATATAGTGTTACAGTTACAGAGAAAGTGTAGTGAAGTGGTAGACAAATAAAGTGCAAGGGCCATGACGAGGTAGAATGGCAGATCAAGCATTCATTTTTTGCATACAAGAAGTCTGTCCAAGAGTCTTTGTAAATAAGTTCCTTGTCAGTGACGCACAGATCTTGGAAATCATATGGAACAAAATGAAGATGTTTCACCTTGTGGGCATGTCTGGGACCAGGTTGGCATCAATTTCCCATCCCTGGTGGTCTTCAGGATGAGCACCCCTTGGTGGTGCTGCTGTTAGCAGTTTTGGCATTTTGATGTAGGAAGGGGTCGAGATGTGCCCAAAACCTGGTGGTGATGCACTACAATGGACCTTTTTATTTTGTTCTAATGGTGTTCTGTCTTGTATAATTTATGTTTACCTTGTGAACGTTGTGTCTGTAATGCTGTGCCAGCGATGCTGCTGCAAGTAGGTTTTTCATTGCACCTGTGCATAGGTGTACTTGTGCATATGACAATAAACTTCACCTTGAGTCTTTGAGTGGAAAGGAGAGAAGCAAATTAGACACATGCAAGTTACATATAAATTACTCTAATTTAAGTTGATGGTAACTCATGTTTGTCCTCGTCTTGTAATGTAGTGTGCTGCTGCTGCAAAAAGCTAAGTTTCATGGCACTGATACCCTGGGTATGTACGCTGCTGACAATAAACTTGAACTTGAAAAGACCTCAACTTGCACTAATGTTGTTATGTTTATTGTTGATTAATTGTTGTGCAAGTTGTGTATAATTTATGTTGGTCAAGTTTATAATGTACTGTGCTACTGCTGCAAAGAGCTAATTTTCATGGCATTTATACCCTGTGCATATATGTCAGAGTTTATAAAATTATGAGAGGGATAGATAGACAACTGGTATCTTTTCCCCAGGGTTGAAATGTCTAATACTAGAGGGCATACATTTAAGGTAAGAAGGGGGAAGTTCGAAGGAAATGTATCTCCTATTTCGAGGTGTATAAATTCATCAGGGGCATATATAGGGTGAATGCACTCAGTCTTTTTCCCAGGGTTGGGGATTCAAAATCTAGGGGCATAGATTTAATGCAGGTGGCCGGGGGTGGGGGTGAGATTTAACAGGAACCTGAGGGACAATGTTCTTTCTATTTACACAGAGGGTGGTGAGTACATGGAATGAGCTGCCAGAGGAAGTGGTTGAGGCAGGTACATTAACAACAGTTAAAAGACAGTTGGACATGGATAGGAAAGACGGTTAAAAGACATGGATAGGAAAGGTTTAGAAGCTTATGGGTCAAAACGCTGCTAAATGGAACTAGCTTGGATGGGGCATCTTTGTTGGTATGGACCAGTTATACCAAAGGGCCTGTTTCTGTGCTGTATGACTTAGAGAGTACTTTTTTTGGGGGGGTGGGGGGGGTGCCAATGTGTTTTTTCGTTACACTGAGAGTGGTGGGTGCCTGGAATGTGCTGCCAGGGGTGGCGATGGAGGCATATACGATAGAGGTGTTTTTAAGAGGCTCTTAGATAGGCACATGGATGTGCAGAGAATGGAGGGACATGGACACTGTGTAGGCACAAGGGATTAGTTCAGTTAGGCATTTAATTAGTTCGGCACAACACGTTGGGCCGGAGGGCCTGTTCCTATACTGTTTCAGGTTCCTAGAATCACTGAACAGTACAGCACAATACAGGCCCTTTGGCCCACAATGTTGTGCCAACCTTTTATATTTAAATAAACATAGAACAGTACAGGCCCTTTGGCCCACAACGTTGTGCTGACCTTTAAACCTCGCCAAAGACTATATAACCCCTTCCTCCCACATATCCCTCTATTTTAAATTCCTCCATATGCTTATCTAGTAATCTCTTGAATTTGACCAATGTACCTGCCTCCACCACCGCCCCAGGCAGCACATTCCATGCCCCAACCACTCCCTGGGTAAAAAACCTTCCTCTGATATCTCCCTTGAACTTCCCACCCATTACTTTAAAGCCATGCCCTCTTGTATTGAGCATTGGTGCCCTGGGAAAGAGGCGCTGGCTGTCCACTCTACATTCTATGACCGCGGGGCCGGTTGCCGGACTGTTGTTCCATGACCGCGGGGCCGGTTGCCGGACTGTTGTTCCATGACCGCGGGGCCGGTTGCCGGACTGTTGTTCCATGACCGCGGGGCCGGTTGCCGGACTGTTGTTCCATGACCGCGGGGCCGGTTGCCGGACTGTTGTTCCATGACCGCGGGGCCGGTTGCCGGACTGTTGTTCCATGACCGCGGGGCCGGTTGCCGGACTGTTGTTCCATGACCGCGGGGCCGGTTGCCGGACTGTTGTTCCATGACCGCGGGGCCGGTTGCCGGACTGTTGTTCCATGACCGCGGGGCCGGTTGCCGGACTGTTGTTCCATGACCGCGGGGCCGGTTGCCGGACTGTTGTTCCATGACCGCGGGGCCGGTTGCCGGACTGTTGTTCCATGACCGCGGGGCCGGTTGCCGGACTGTTGTTCCATGACCGCGGGGCCGGTTGCCGGACTGTTGTTCCATGACCGCGGGGCCGGTTGCCGGACTGTTGTTCCATGACCGCGGGGCCGGTTGCCGGACTGTTGTTCCATGACCGCGGGGCCGGTTGCCGGACTGTTGTTCCATGACCGCGGGGCCGGTTGCCGGACTGTTGTTCCATGACCGCGGGGCCGGTTGCCGGACTGTTGTTCCATGACCGCGGGGCCGGTTGCCGGACTGTTGTTCCATGACCGCGGGGCCGGTTGCCGGACTGTTGTTCCATGACCGCGGGGCCGGTTGCCGGACTGTTGTTCCATGACCGCGGGGCCGGTTGCCGGACTGTTGTTCCATGACCGCGGGGCCGGTTGCCGGACTGTTGTTCCATGACCGCGGGGCCGGTTGCCGGACTGTTGTTCCATGACCGCGGGGCCGGTTGCCGGACTGTTGTTCCATGACCGCGGGGCCGGTTGCCGGACTGTTGTTCCATGACCGCGGGGCCGGTTGCCGGACTGTTGTTCCATGACCGCGGGGCCGGTTGCCGGACTGTTGTTCCATGACCGCGGGGCCGGTTGCCGGACTGTTGTTCCATGACCGCGGGGCCGGTTGCCGGACTGTTGTTCCATGACCGCGGGGCCGGTTCCCGGACTGTTGTTCCATGTGCTATGACCGTGGGGCCGGTTCCCGGACTGTTGTTTCATGACCGCGGGGCCGGTTGCCGGACTGTTGTTCCATGACCGCGGGGCCGGTTGCCGGACTGTTGTTCCATGACCGCGGGGCCGGTTGCCGGACTGTTGTTCCATGACCGCGGGGCCAGTTCCCGGACTGTTGTTCCATGACTGTAGGGCCGGTTGCCGGACTGTTGTTCCATGTTCTATGATCGCGGGGCCGGTTCCCGGACTGTTGTTCCATGTGCTATGACCGTGGGGCCGGTTCCTATACTGTTGTTCTATGACTGTAGGGCCAGTTCCCGGACTGTTGTTCCATGTTCTATGACCGCGGGGCCGGTTCCCGGCCATACCAATGACAATAAACTTGAACCTGACCTAACTCTGCTTTGCCCCCCCGCCCCCCCTCAGCTTCGAACACCTGAGCGTCCCGGGACAGCCACACCGGGCGAACGCCATGCCTGAAGCCGAGGCTGGCAAGAGCAGAGGGGACGGGAAGAGGGCGAGGAGGAAGAAGGAGCAGCAGGAGCCAGAGGCCGAGGGGGAGAGCCGCCCCCCGCCGCTGCCGCCCGCCGGGACGGAGACCACGCCCGCCTCCTATGTCATCGAGTGGCTGTGTGCCCAGCCGGCCGCCGGCCCCGCCGAGGACCCGCCGTCCTTCCACGACGTCTACCACCGGCACGACGCCGAGAGGCCGCCGTCCGCCGCCGCCGCCTCCTCCTCCTCCCGGGGGCAGCGCAACGGCCTCGACAGCTACGCGCAGACCATCCGGTACTGCGGCGGGCAGGAGAGGCCCGAGGAGCCGGTGCGGCTGGAGCGGGGGCCGAGGGAGGGCGGGCCGGCGGCGGTGAGTGGAAGGCCCGGCATCACGGTCGCGGTGGGCGACCGGACGGTGGTTTCCCGCCCGCAGCCGCGCCGCGCTATTGGCTGCCGCCGGTCTCCCGGGCAACCGGCGGGGGCGGGCGGCCCGCAGGCGGGGCGCGCTATTGGCTGCCGCCGGTCTCCCGGGCAACCGGCGGGGGAGGGCGGCCCGCAGGCGGGGCGCGCTATTGGCTGCCGCCGGTCTCCCGGGCAACCGGCGGGGGAGAGCGGCCCGCAGGCGGGGCGCGCTATTGGCTGCCGCCGGTCTCCCGGGCAACCGGCCGGAGAGTGCTGCCCCCAGGCCGTGCGCGCTGATGCTGCGGCTTACGCAGGGATCGCCGACGTCACGGCCGGGGCTTGCGCAGGGATCGCTGACGTCACGGCCCGGGCCCACACCGAGCGCAGGGAGCCGGAGCCCGGCGCTCGATTATCTCCCGCCCGGGGTCCGGGCAGCCCCGGTCCCAGCCCGGAGCGGGGCAGGAAGCCTCAGGATGCAGCGCCTGGCAGGCAGAAGACGACGACGCCGACGACGGAGCCCCGGCGAGCAGCGACCAGCACCGGGGACAGCGGCCCGGGCGACGGGCCCCGGCTCCCGGGAGGGGCCGAGGTGCCCCGGCGGATCTCCGGCGGGCAGCTCCCGGCACTCGGTAGGTCCGCCGGTGGGTTCGGGGGGCCGAGGGTGGGTGCGGGCGTCACAGAGAGTCCTACAGCGCGGAAGCAGGCCGTTCGGCCCCTCTGGCCCATGCTAGCCATCTCAGCCGGTCCCATTTGGCCCATGCCCCTCTACACCTTTCCCCATCCATGGAGCTGTCCCAGGTACCTGTTAATGTAGCTGCCTCGCCCACTTCCCCTGGCAGCTCTTCCATATACGGACCATCCTAACGTAGAATGGTCCGGTACAGTACAGGCCCTTCGGCCCACAATGTTGTGCCGACCTTTAAACCTCGCCTAAGACTATCTAACCCCTTCCTCCCACATATCCCTCTATTTTAAATACCTCCATATGCTTTAGTAATGTCTTGAATTTGACCAGTGTATCTGCCTCCACCACCACCCCAGGCAGCACATTCCATGCCCCAACCACTCTCTGGGTAAAAAACCTCCCTCTGATATTTCCCTTGGACTTCCCACCCATTACTTCAAAGCCATAAAGTAATGGGTGGGAAGTTCAAGGGAGATGCCCTCCGGGTGAAAAAGTTCCTATTAACTCTTCCCCTCTCACCTTAAACCTGTGCCCCCTAATCCAGATGAAGGGTCTCGACACCAAATGCCGACTGACCCACTGAGTTCCTCCAGTTTTTTTGCATTGCTCTGCCCTCTCGTTCTTGATTCCCCAACCCTAGGAAAAAGACTGTGTGCATTCACCCTGTCTAAGCACCTCTGTAAGGTCACCCCTCATTCTCCAACACTCCAATGAATAAAGTCCCAACTTCTCCCTATAACTCAGTCCCTCAAGTCCTGGCACCATCCTCGTAAATCTCCCCTGCTCTCTTTCCAGCTTAATGGCATCTTACCTATAGCAGGGTGACCAAAGCTGAACACAATGTTCCAAATACAGCTGCACCAGCTTCTTGTACAACTGCAACGTAACATCCCAACTTCTATACTCATTGCCCTGATAGATGAAGGCCAGCGTGCCAAATGCCTTCTTAACCACTCTGTCTACCTGTGAAGCCACTTTCAGTGAACCATGCACTATTACACTCCCCAGGGCCCTACCATTCACTGTGAAGGTCCTACCCTGATCTGACTTTCCAAAATGCAGGTTGGAGCCCGTCACCTAACGAATCCTGAGTCCCCTGTACGAGCAGGTGGGAGTTAGCGGGAATTGCTGCCATGGTGGGGAACATCTCAGACCATTCGGTTGGGTTGTACTATCCTCAGAGGTCACTTCCAACGCATTGGCAAAGTGACCTTGTGAGTTGGAGATTGAGGTATTTAGATGAAGGAAAGGGGTAGGAGGTTGGAGGGAGGGGAAGGGTAAAAAAGAAGATCTGAAATGTTTCTCTCAGCAGGAGGCTCGTGTGATCAAGAATCATTCTTAAAGCTTTTATATGGCTGTGTTATTAGGTGGTTTTGTAAGCTGAAAAGTTTTGGATAGTATATTGTATGAATGAGTGAAAGATCAGTGTCGTAAAGGGCAATCTGAGGGAAGCAGAGAGAGAATTAAAGTATTGGAACATGTGGTTAATGAAATCATAAAGTCGAAGGGAAGGATCTCTGTCCTGGCGCCACCAGCCAGTCCACATTTTATGACATTTTCCATGCAACCATGGACGATGCAACACTTGTCCATTCAACCTCTTCCCTTCCTACCCTCCAGAGATCCAAACATTCCTTCCAGGTGATGCAGTGATTCATTTGCACTTCTTCCAACCTAGTGTACTGCATTTGGTTTTAACAATGTGGCCTTTATGTTGGAGAGACCAAACACAGATTGAGTGACCACAACGCAGAACATTTGCACTCGGCCCTCAGAAGTGACTCTGAGCTCCCCATTGCCTGTCACTTGAATTCTCCATCCCACTCCCCACTCTGACCTATCAGTCTGTGACCTCCTGCACTGCCACATTGAGACTCAATGCAAGCTTGAGGAACAGCACCTCATCTTCCAACTGGGCATATTGCAGCCTTCTGGACTTATTATTGAATTCTACAGCTTCAGGTAACCTTGATTTCTTGGTCCCTATCGGTCGTTCATCTGTGATGCTGGCTCAGTTTGTGTATTTTTTTATCTTCTCCTCCTCTCTGGGTGTGGAGGACATACCCAGCCTGACCTGCTGGGCATGTCTTCCTGCTCTGACATTTGCAACTCCTACATTATTTTGTCGATGTTCCCACCCTCTAACTGCTCCCATTCACTCATTGACCAGATATCCTTCAGGTATTTCACGTTCTGTCCATACTGGAACTGTCGATTTGCGCTGTAACTTGTCCATCTGTAATATTCTCTCTCTATTAGCCCTTCCTGACCTGCTGGGCATGCCCCACAGCCCTGCATTTCACAGCTTTTACATTCCTTTGTATTCCCACTTTTTAATTGCCCTCATTTCATTGTTTTATTGTTCATTTTCTCCTTCTCTAACACTCCTCATTAACTCACCGACCAGATGACCGCTCCAAGTTATCCCCGTGGCAACCCCGGCCACACACTCTCAGATATTCCCCTGGTCCTCTCCATCCTTTCTCTATCCTCTCATAGTCATACAGCAGGGAACAGGCCCTTTGGCCCAACATGTCCATGTCGTCCAACAAACCATCCATGTGTACTAATCCATTTTATTCTCCCCACATTCCCATCGACTCCCACCGGATTCTACTACTCACCTAAAGTAGGGCCAATTTATAGCGGCCAATTAACCAACTCTCCTGAATGTCTTTGGGATGTGGGAGGAAACCAGAACCCTCAGGAGATACCGACGGGGTCACAGGGAGAACGTGCAAACTCCACACAGACAGCAGCCGAGGTCAGGATTGAACCCCAGTCTCTAGAGCTGTGATTTAGCAGCTTTACTAGCTGCACCACAGTGCTGCCCGTTTTTAATCTTGGTTATGATTAGTACCTCCCCTTTACCCCTCTTTGCACATTACTTATAATTAATTTGTTTTCTCTTTTTCCCAGTTCTGACAAAGAGTGGTCAATTCTAAATCTTAGCTGTTTCTCTCTCCACAGATGCTGCCTGACTTGCTGAGTGTTCCCAGCCCTTTCTGGTTTTATTTCAGATTTCCAGCATCTGCAGTCTGTTGATTTTAATTCCCAGAACCTGTTCCGTGTGCGGAGAACACCTTGCGATTCCACGTGGCGGGGAGTGAAATCACTGACTCATTTTCCGGCCCTTCCAGGTTTCCATTGCACTAACACTATTGGTCTGGAGCAATGAGAGGAATCCCTGAGGGTGACTGATCTGCAAGCACCCTGACTGGGTTGACGTCCGGAATGAGCCATGGGTCTTTCTGAAGGAAGTGGCGCAGCGGGTAGAACCACTGCCTCATAGCACCAGAGACCCAGGTTCGATCCTGACCTCGGCTTCTGTCACGCATAGAACAGTACAGCACAGTAACAGGCCCTTCAGCCCATGAAGTCGTGCCAGATGTATTAAACTAGTAATTAAATGCCCAACTAAATGAATCCCTTCTGCCTACAGAATGTCCATATCCCTCCATTCTACATATTCATGCGCCCATCTAAGAGTCTCTTGAACACCTCTATCGTATCTGCCTCCACCACTACCCCTGGCAGTGCATTCCAAGCACCCACCGCTCTCTGGGTAAAACAAAAAAAAAACTTGCCCTGGGCATCTCCTTTGAACTTTCCCCCCTTCACCTTAAATCCAGTATTAGACATTTCAACCCTGGGAAAAAGTTACCGGCTGTCTACGCTATCTATTGCCCTTCATAATCTTATAAACTTCTATCAGATCTCCCCTCAGCCTCCGCCACTCCAGATAAAAACAACCCAAGTTTGTCTAACCTCTCCTCATAGCACATGCCCTCTAATCCAGGCAGCATCCTGGTGAACCTCTTCTGCACCCTCTGCGAAGCTGCCACATCCTTCCTATAAAGGGGTGACCAGAATTGAATGCAACCCTCTAGATATGGCATAACTAGAGTGTTACCGGTCTGTGTGGAGTTTGCACGTTCTCCCTGTGACTGTGTAGATTTCACCCGGGTGCTCTGGTTCCCTGCCAGATCCCAAGGAGGTGCAGGTTGGTGGGTTAACTGGCTGCTATCAGTTGGCCCTAGGTGAGTACGAGGCAAGTTAATGCAGAACTTGCATTGGGCACTCGATGGTCAGCATGGACTTGGTGGGTCGAAGGGCCTTTTTTGTGCTGTATTACTCCACGATGAGAATAATCTAAAGAAACAAAATTACACAAAATTGTTTTCTATTTCAGAGGTGAAAGTCCTACAAGAGTTCTAGGACTTGACCTTGTCCTGGTACCACTCATCTGTACCCAAACCCCATCCACTCTCGCTGGTTCCTTCACCTTTAATCCACTTGCCAATAAAGAACACCTATTCATCTCATTTTGGGATCTTTGCCTCAACTGCATAGTTCATTGAAAGTGGCTTCACAGGTAGACAAGGTGGTGAGAAAAGGCGTTTAGCACGCTGACTGTCATCAGTCAGGGCACTGAGTACAGGAGTTGGGACGTTATCTTGCAGTTGTACAAGTCGTAGGTGAGGCCGCACTTGGAGCACTGTGTACGGTTTTGGTCACCCTGTTATAGTAAAGGCGTGGTTAAACTGGAAAGAGTGCAGAGAAGATTTACGAGGATGTTGCCAGGACACGAGGGCCTGAGTTATAGGGAGAGGTTGGCCAGGCTAGGTCTTTATTCCTTGGAACATAGGAGAATGAGGGGCGACCTTATAGAAGTGTTTAAAATCATGAGGGGCATAGATAAGGTGGATGGTAACAGTCTTTTCCCCAGGGTAGGGGAGTCCAAAACTAGGGGGCATATATCTAGGGCGAGAGGGGAAAGATTTAAAAAGGACCTGAGGGGCAACTTTTCATGCAGAGGGTGGTGAGTATATGAAACGAGCTGCCAGAGGAAGTGGGTGAGGCAGGTACAACGGTATCATTTAAGAAGCACTTGAATAGGTACATGGAGGGATGGGGCTTGGAGGGATAGGGGCCAAATGCAGGAAATTGGGACTAGCTGGGAGGGCACCGTAGCTGGCATGGACTGGTTGGGTGGAAGGGCCTGTATCTGTGCTGTATTGCTCTCTGACACTATGACTGCTTCCTTGGGGTGGAGAGTTGCTGACTTCCCTTACCCGCCGGGTGGGAACAGTTTTCCTGAACAGTCAGCCTCGAAGCCCGTGTCCCCTTGATCCTAATCCCCTTGACCAGAGGGAAGAGTTTCTCTACCACCTTAAATCCTGTGGTCAGCGTAAACGCCACAGTTAGTTCACCCCTTGCTCCATTATACTCAATGGGGTACAAGCCTTGCTATTGCAATGCTGATTTATTTCCAGTGGGATACTCAACAGTTTACAGTGGTGCAGAGGCACAGCAAGTAGTGCTGCAGTCTCACAGCTCCAATGATCCAGGTTCGATTCTGACTTTGGGCGTTGTCTGTGTGGAGTTTGCATGTTCTCCCTGTGACCACATGGGTTTCCCCCAAGTGCTCTGTTTACATCTCACATTCCCAAAGCCGTACAGGTCGGTGGGTTAATTTGCCGCTGTAAATTGCCCCTAATGTGCAGGTGAGGAGTAGAATCTAGGGGGAGTTGATGGGAATGTGGGGAGCAAATAGTTTACAGTGAAATAAGTGGGGGATGGGAGTGATGGGATTAGTCTGAGAACCAGCACAGACTCGATGGGTTGAGTGGCCTCTTTCGACATGATAAGAAAAATATGAGAAAAAAAAAGATTTATCATAAAATACTGTCCAAAAAAATTAATTCCACGCTGCAGTTTTACAGCTGTGTGTGCTTGAAGTCCTTCTTTTCCCAGAGAAAGTCAACAGCCCCCATTTTCAGATCAAATTGCAACATTCTGGAAGTTCTACCAGGTACTTCAGGGCATGAGCCAAGACGTAGACACAAGATGTGGGGACACACGACAGGAAGAGGAGGGGGCCAACCCCTAATTACAACCGTTGACATTGGGAAAGCAGACCATCCAGCCCGTCAAGTCTGTTTTGCCACTTCAGTAGATTTTTGCTGATCTGTACCTCTTCCAAGAACACTGATTTATTAATTCTTTAATACTGTTTCTCACCAAAAATCTTCCCAGCTCAACTTTGGCCTTTCCAGTTAAACTGGCATCTCGACTGCATTATGGGATGGAGGAGAATTCACAGATTCCTCCTACATTTCATTTGAGGAACCTCTTCCTCTCCTGGATGCCCTGTTCATTCTGGGCTGTGGAATTTTTTGGATTTACACCCAACGTATTCTCCACTGGTGTGATGCCGTGGCCTGCGAATTATTATATTTTCACTCAGTTGCCTAGAAATTGGGTGAGTGGAATTGGATCGTTGCCTCTGTTTAATGGATAAATCAGGCACAAGGAGTGTTTTATGCAGGTTTTGAAGCGCATCCATTTCCAGCAGAAGTCTCGCTGACTGGGAAGCTGGAGCAGGCACTAACGTGGGCCAGAAATCCCTGCTGTGTTTCGTGCAAGTGTTGATTTGATAGTGCCATGCAGCAGGCAACATGATATTGAGATGGTAGCTGCAAGCTCAGGTAGGAGACACTACCTATGTGCAGCTATAAGGCCATAAGACGAAGGAGCAGAAGTCGGCCATTCAGGCCATCAAGTCTGCTCTGCCATTCTATCATGAGCTGATCCATTCTCCCATTTAGCCCCACTCCCCTGCCTTCTCACTATAACCTTTGGTGCCCTGGCTACTCACAAGATCACAAGACAAGGGAGCAAAAGTAGGCCATTTGGCCCATCGAGTCTGCTCCAAAGAAAAGAAAAGGAAAAAGAAAAAAAAATGAGAAATTGGGGGGGGGCCAAAAAAAACCTAACCCCAGTTTCTGGCATTACCCCCCTATCCCTTGATGCCCTGACTATTTAGATATCTATCTATCTCTTCCTTGAACGCCCCCACTGATCTGGCCTCCACTGCTGTACGTGGCAAGGAGTTCCACAAATTCACCACCCTCTGGCTAAAGAAATTTCTCCTCATCTCTGTTTTAAACCTGTACCCTCTAATTCTAAGATTGTGCCCTCTGGTCCTGGACTCACCCACCAAGGGAAACAGCTTGACCACATCTACTCTGTCCAGTCCTTTCAACATTTTAAATATCTCTATGAGGTCCCCTCTCATTCTTCTGTACTCCAGTGAGTACAGTCCAAGTGCTGACAAACGCTCATCATACGTAAGCCCTTTCGTTCCGGGAATCATCCTCGTAAATCTCCTCTGAACCCTCTCCAACATCAGCACATCTTTCCTAAGATATGGGGCCCAAAACTGTGCACAGTATTCCAAATGAGGCCTCACTAGTGCCCTGTAGAGCCTCATCAACACTTCCTTACTTTTATACACTATACCTCGCAAAATGAATGCCAACATAGCATTTGCTTTCTTTACCACCTGTCCGACCTGGTGGTTAACCTTTAAGGTATCCTGCACGAGTACCCCCAAGTCCCTTTGTACTTCTGTACTTTGAATTTTCTCTCCTTCTAGATTATAATCTGCCCGTTTATTTCTGTTTCCAAAGTGTACAACTGCACACTTCTCAACATTGAATCTCATCTGCCATTTCCTTGCCCATTCTCCTAAACTATCTAGGTCTCTCTGCAACCTTCCTGTCTCCTCAATACTCTCTACTCCTCCGCTTATCTTGGTGTCATCCACAAACTTAGCCACAAAACCATTTACTCCATCATCCAAATCGTTAATCTACAAGGTAAAAAGAAGCGGCCCCAACACCGACCCCTGCAGAACACCACTAGTAACTGGTAGCCAACCAGAACAAGATCGTTTTATTTCCACTCTTTGCTTCCTGCCAACCAGCCAATGCTCCACCCATTCTGTTATCCTACCTGTAATTCCATGACCTCTCATCTTATTAATCAGTCTCTTATGCAGCACCTTGTCGAAGGCCTTTTGAAAGTCTAAATATACAACATCTACCACCTCTCCCTTATCCACCCTACCTGTGATTTCTTCAAAAAACTCCAATAGGTTGGTCAGGCAGGATCTTCCCTTCACAAAACCATGTTGGCTAGGACCTATCTTGCCTTGCAGCTCTAGGTATTCCATAACTCCATCCTTGAGGATCGATTCCAATAACTTTCCCACCACTGACGTCAGACTAATAGGTCTGTAATTTCCTTTATGCTGCCTCCCACCTTTCTTATACAGCAGAGCTACATTTGCGACCCTCCAGTCCTCCGGAACCATGCCGGAGTCTATCGATTCCTGGAAAATTATCACCAATGCCTCTGCTATCTCTAAAGCCACCTCCTTCAGAACCCGGGAATGCACTTCATCCGGTCCGGGAGACTTATCAGTCTTTAGCCCATTTAGTTTTCCTAGCACCTTCTCTCTAGATACCTATCAATCTCTGCCTGAAATACACCCAATGACTTTGCCTCCACAGCTGCCCGTGGCAACAAATTCCACAGATTCGCCACTCTGGCTAAAGAAATTTCTCTGCATCTCTTTTCTGAATGGGCGCCCTTCAATCCTGAAGTCGTGTCCTCTTGTACTAGACTCCCCTACCACGGGAAACAACTTTGCCACATCTACTCTGTCCAGGCCTTTTAACATTCAAAATGTTTCTATGAGGTTCTCCCCTCATTCTTCTGAACTCCAAGGAGTATAGCCCAAGATCCGTCAAACGTTCCTCATATGTTAACCCTCTCATTCCTGGAATCATTCCAGTGAATCTTCTCTGAACCCACTCCAACATCAGCACATTCTTTCTTAAATAAGGAGCCCAAAACTGCACACAGTACTCCAAGTGAGGTCTTACCACTGCCTTATAGAGCCTCAACATCACACCCCTGCTCTTATATTCTATCCCTCTAGAAATAAATGCCACGTCAGCCTCCAGCACCTGAAAACTACCACAGCATAAAGTGAGGCTGTCCTGGATCACTGAAGTTTTTATGGTGACATCCAGTTTGGAGTTAGAGCAAAACGTCTACGCATTTAGTGACATTTAAGCAAGCACGTTAAGTCTGTGACCAAAACATTTCTGCAAAGTAACTGGTGTGGATTTTTAACATTTTTATCTCACAGGCAACGAGAATCAGGACGTTGGAGGGGAAGACTTGATGCATCAACCACTGGGCAAAAGACTTAGCAGAGCTGGAGCAGATAAGGTGACAGACTTGAGGTTTGGACTGTGCTAGAAGAGTCATAGTGAACTCAATGTGCCAGCAGTTACTGGTGCAGAATATTCCAATCCTAAATGTTCTATGGCAATTATCCTTCAACGGATAGTACAGCACAAGGCAGCTCTTTGTGGCTGTGTCGTCTCTTTGAAAGTACTTTCCAATTGGTCGCATTGCCTTTATTGCTTCCCCAGCCTTCAGGGGTATGTCACACTCCCATCAGTGAGTCGTATGCAAGACATTCTCCTCATCTCCCCTCTGATTCTGTTGCCTTAACCATTACCATTGGTTGTTGCAGTCCACAGATCCCCCAACCACCCCCAACCCACACTCCTCCTTTTCACCTGCTGACCTCCTTGGCAACGAACAGTGGGCACCATTGAAGGGCTCCATACCGGAGCCCGGTCTCGCCCTCCAGAGTGTCCACGTTGCACCGAGAGAAACTGGGCTGCCTACAAGTTTGTGACTTATTGGGAGCAGCGACGTCAACTCAGTTCGGACTGAAGCCGATAAAACAAACTGCTGGACAAACTCGGCAGGTCAGGCAGCATCTGTGGAGGTATTGGTATTGGTTTATTATTGTCAATTGTACCGAGGTACAGAGAAAAACTTGTCTTACAAACCGATTATTACACAGTGCAGTTACATTGTGTTAGTACAGAGTGCATTGATGTAGTACAGGTAAAAATTATAACAGTACAGAGTAAAGTGTCACAGCTACAGAGAAAGTGCAGTGCAATAAGGAGCAAGGTCACAACAAGGTAGATCGTGACGTCAGAGTCCATTTCATTATATAAGGGAACCGTTCAATAGTCTTATCACAGTGGGGTAGAAGCTGTCCTTAAGTCTGGTGGTACGTGCCCTCAGGCTCCTGTATCTTCTACCCGCTGTCAGCGTTTTCAGTGCCCACTTATCATGGTAATTTGCTTTGTAAAGCGGTCACTTGCTCTGTTGGGATTGGCCCCATATATCCCAGCTGTCCAACCAGATGTCTGAAGGGACACTTCCCATGTTTAGATGTTCATCCTTCAATAACGGCATAAAATGTAATTCAAAAAATAAGCATAGAAGCTGTGAACTTTATAATGGAGAACAAGTAATATCTTTAACCCCCATGTGCGCTAACCCCTGGTCACATGATCCTGACGGCTGAGCTTTGACACTTGGCCTGGTATTAGGCACATTGATTTTCAATGCTATAGAGCCATATAGCACGGAAGCAGGCTCTGCGGCCCATCGAGTCTTTGCCAACCATCAGCCACCCACTTACACTAAATCGATGCTAATCTTATTCTCCCCACACTCCCATCAACTACAACCCCCAAGATTCTACCACTCACCCACACACAAGGGGCAATTTACAGCGGCCAATTAACTGACCATCCCGCATGCCTTTGGGACGTGGGAGGAAACCGGAGCACCCGGGGGGGGGGAACCCACACGATCACAGGGAGAACGTGCAAACTCCACACAGATAGTGCCCGAGGTCAGGATCGAACCCAGGATCTCTGGTGTTGCTGGGCCGGCCAACAGACAGAAGGATTCCACAGTGATCTGCTCAGTCGGCAAGTGTGCACCCCATCCCCTTCACGTTCTGAACTACACCCAGCTCCTCTGTTTAAAAGAGCTGGCTTTCATTTCTTCAGTATTTCTTTAAACTTTCCCCTTCTTACTTAAACCAATTCCCTCTAGTATTTGACATTTCCACCCTGGGTAAAAGATGCTGACTATCTACTGTATCTATGGCACTCATAGTTTTATAATCTTCTATCAAGTCACCCTCATCCTTCGCTCCAGAGAAAACAACCCAAGTTTATCCAACCTCTCCTCTAATCCAGGCAACATCCTGGTGAACCTCTTCTGCACCGTCTCCAAAGCCTCCACATCCTTCCTGTGATGGGGTGACCGGATCTGCACACAATACTCCAAATGTGGCCTAACCAAAGTTTTACACAGCTGCAACGTGACCTCCCTTTGATTAAGTTGGCTGGTCTACACTTCTTGCTGCCTCAGCAATACAGCCAACGTAATCAAAAACCCCACCGACCCCAGACATTCTCTCTTCTCCCCCTCCCATCAGGCAGAAGATACAAAAGCCTGAAAGCACATACCACCAGTCTGAAGGACAGCTTCTATCCTGCTGTTATAAGACTATTGAATGGTCCCCTAGTACCATACGATGGACCTCACAATCTACCTCGTTATGACCTTGCACCTTATTGTCTGCCTGCACTGCACTTTCTCTGTAACTGTAACACTTTATTCTGCATTGTGTTATTGTTTTCCCTTGTACTACCTCGATGCACTGATATGATAAATTGATCTGTATGAACAGTATGCAAGTTTTTCACTGTACCTCAGTATATGCGACAATAATAAACCAATTTACCAAATACCAGTCTTCCAACTCTTACCATTCTGACTGTCCAAACACCTCTTTCAGGACATTCACCTGTCAGGAGCATCAGTGCCACTGGACAAAATGTCGACCGGGGAAGTTTCCAAATGGCTGACAGACTCTAGCTTCCAGTCATGTGTCCAACGTGCCATAGGTAAAGAGATTAACACCCATATGTCTGCTACATTTAGGAATTCCAATGTGCATTAACAGGGTAGAAATCTGCGGGGTGGGGCGGGGCCAGAAGTCACCTCCATTCCATATTTCTTAACAGAATAGGAAGAGGTCATTTGGCCCATTGAATCTATACTGGCTCTCAGACCAATTGCATTCCCCCACTAAATTTTTCCACATTCCCATGAACTCCCCGTTTACACCAGTTTACAGCAGCCAGTTAACCCACCGACCTGGACGTCTTTGGGATGTGGGAGGAAACGGGAGCACCAGAGGGAAACCCACGCGGTCACAGGCAGAACATGCAAACTCCACACAGCACCAGAGGTCAGGATTGAACCCAGGTCTCTGGAGCTGTGAGGCAGCGGCTCTACCCGCTGTGCCACTGTGTTGCTTTCTTGGCCACAGGTAAATGGGATGTGGGACCTGAAGCTTTGTGCATATTGGAGCAAGCATTGGAATATTTTGGGAACACTTCCAAAAGAAAATTCCCCCACGAGTCATTGCCCCTATGGTCACCAAAACCCAAGATAACCCCGTGGATTCACAGAGTCATAATGTTGTACAGAACAGAAATAGGCCCTTCGGCCCACCACGTCTATGTTGACCTTTTTACCCATCTACCCTAATCCCACATTAGGACTGTATCCTTCTATGCCTTGCCTATTTAAGTGTCTGTTTAAGTGCCTCTTAAACATGGTCATAGAACTATACAGCATGGAAACAGGCCCTTCAGCCCAACTGGTCCATGCTGGCCAAGATGCCCATCCAAGATAGTCCCATTTGCCTGCATTTGGCCCATATCCCTCAACCTTTCCTATCCATGTACCTGTCCAATTGTCTTTTATTGTTATTATAATAAAAGAGTTGTTATTGTACCTGCCTCAACCACTTCCTTTTGCAGCTCATTGAATACCACTCTCTGTGATTTTAAAAATAATAGTTGCCCCTCAAGTTGCAATTAAATCTTTCCCCTCTCACCTTAAACCTATGCTCTCTAGTTCTTGATTCCCCAACCCTGGGAAAAAGACTGAGTGAATTCACCCTGTCTCTGCCCCTCATGATTTTATACACCTCTATAAGATCACTCCTATGCTCCGAGGAATAAAATCCTAGCCAGTCCAACCTCTCCTGATAACTCAGTCCCGGGAGTCCTGGCAACATCCTCGTAAATCTTTTCTGCACTCTTTCCAGTTTAATAATATGGTGATTGTATCTGATTCCAACACCTCCAATATTCTATTGACTAGTGGGCTACTGCAGGGATCAACGCTTCGACCCCAGCTATTCATGATACGTATCAATTATCTGGTTGAGGGGACCAAATGTAACGTTTCTAAGTTTGCTAATGACTCAAAACAATGGGATTGTGAGCTATGATATTTATTAGTCACATGTACATCTACCATGTGGGAAAAGATTTTGACTAACTACCCTGTGCACCTCTACCAGGTCACCCCTCAGCCTCCTTCACTCCAGGGAAAACAAGCCCAGCCTGTCCAATCCCTCCCCATAAATAAACACCTGCAATCCAGGCGACATCCTGGTGAATCTCCTCTGCTCTTTCTCCAGCTCAATCACATCCTTCCTGTCTTGTGGTGACCAGACTGCACATAATACTCCAAGTGCAGCCTAGCTACTGTCTTGTAGAGTTGCAGCAAGACATCCCCAACTCTCATATTCTATGCCCCAACCTATGAAGGCAAGCACGTCGTTTGTCTCCAACCTGTCTACCTGTGTTGCCACCTTCAGGGAACAATGGACTTGAACCTTAAAGTCTTTCTGTTCATCGACACTCCTTAGCACCCCACCATTTACTGTATTTGTCCTATCCCTATATGATTTACCAAAAACAATCACCTCACATTTGTTGGGATCAAATTTCATCTACCAACCTTTCACCCAATTTTCCTGCTAAATATATTGGGTGTATAGGGCACAATTTCCAAATTTGTAGGTGACACAAAATGTGGGCAGACGGTGAGCTGTAAGGAGGAGAGTAATAGGCTTCAGGGAGAGACAAAGAGCCTGGTGGATGGTGGCAAATGCAATTTAGATTGTCAAGTTGACTGACTTCCTCAAGGGGAACAGGAGGTGTCAGTGTCACATACTGTGGCTGAGTAATAACTCCTCAAGGAAAAGCCATCCTCTACCACCTCGCAGCTTCTGGCAACAGACAGCATCCACTGAGCCAATTAGATCAATTATGTTTGTCTACAATTAACAAACTCCTAGTATGTAAGAGATAAAGACTCAAATCTTGATCCTTTGAGTCATTCCATTCTACTGTAAACTGTTTGGGTTGCAAATAATCTTAATTGAATTTGATTGAGATTTGATGGACTCAGTGACCTAATCAACGCCTGTAGCATCCACTTTAATGTTATTTGTCAAGTGTATTTTTAATTGGATTTTCAGAACATTGTTGATAAAGTATCACAAGAAATTGGTGTGCTAAATTAAAGCACGGGGGACTGGCATGGACAGGAAACCAGGAGCAGGAATACAGTACAGAACTTGCTCTAATGTTATGTTTATTTTGTCATTTAAATTGTGTATAATTTGCTTATTTAAGTTTACGTTAACTTATGTTTGTCATGTTAGTAATGTACTGTGCTGCTGCAAGAAGCTAATTTTCATGGCATTTATGCCCTGGGTGTGTATGCCTATGCCAATAACCTTGAACTTGGCAATAATTTTTAACCTGACAATAAACTTAACCTTGACAATAAACTTGAACTTGAATTAATGGATCTCTTCTGGAGTGACAGCTATTGACTAGTGGGCTACTGCAGGGATCAACGCTTGGACCCCACCTATTCATGATACGTGTCAATTATCTGTCAATACGTGTCAATTATCTATTGACTAGTGGGCTACTGCAGGGATCAACGCTTGGACCCCACCTATTCATGATACGTGTCAATTATCTGTCAATACGTGTCAATTATCTATTGACTAGTGGGCTACTGCAGGGATCAACGCTTGGACCCCACCTATTCATGATACGTGTCAATTATCTAGATGAGGGGACCAAATGTAACATTTCCAAGTTTGCTGATGACTCAAAACTGAATGGGATTGCGAGCTATGATAAGATATTTATTTACTAGTCACATGTACATCGAAACACACAGCGAAATGCATCTTTGTGCTGGGGGCAGCCCACAAGTGTCGCCACGCTTCCGGCACCAACATAGCATGCCCACAACTTCCTAACCCGTACGTCTTTGCAATGTGGGAGGAAACCAGAGCACCCGGAGGAAACCCACGCAGGCACGGGGAGAACGTACAAGCTCCTTACAGACAGTGGCGGGAATTTAAACAGGGTCGCTGGCGCTGTAAAGCGTTATGCTAACCGCTACACTACAAACAAAATGCAGTTTTTTATTTAAATAGAGACTAGGAATATTGAAGGAAGCATCCAGGTGTAGCCATAGGTTAAGAAGATAAATGTTAGGTTGATTTTCATTGCAGGAGGTTTTGAATACAGGAATCAGGGTGTCTTGCTACAAGACCAGATATTGAGGGCAGTGTGCAATTTTGATTTCCTTATCCAAAGAAGAGATCCCATTGAAATGGGCAATTTCTGATAGGGTTTCAGAGACTGGATGCAGGGAGGATGATTCCCCTTGCTGGGGGGAGGTATAGAAACGGGTCACAATCTTGTGATACAACGTTAACCTTTCCCTACTCTAATTGGAAGTCCCCACCTGCTTTGAGAAGGCCACTATCATCCCAGTACCTAAGAAAAATAAGGTAACATGCCTTAATGACTACCGCCCGGTGGCTCTGACATCCACCCTCATGAAGTGCTTTGAGAGGCTGGTCATGGCACACATCAACTCCAGCCTTCCAGAGATCCTTGACCCACTGCAATTCACCAAAACAGGTCTACGGCAGATGCCATCTCCCTGGCCCAACACTTGTGTCTGGAGCATCTCAATGGCAAAGACACCTAGATCAGACTCCTATTTTTTGACTACAGCTCTGCCTTAACATAATTCCAAACAAACTCACCTCCCAAACTCCTGGACCTAGAACTCAGCACCTCCCTTTGCAACTGGATCCTTGACTTCCTGACCAACACGGCAATCAGTAAGGATAGGTAATGGCCAAGAAAGCTCACCAGTGCCTCTACTTCCTCAGAAGTCTAAGGAAAATGAGCCTATCCCTGTTGACCTTCACCAACTTTTATAGATGCACCATAGAAAGCATCCTATCCGGATGCATCACGGCTTGGTACGGCAACTGCTCTGCCCAAGACCGCAAGAAACTGCAGAGAGTTGTGGACACAGCCCAGCACATCACGGAAACCAGCCTCCCCTCCATGGACTGTCTGCACCTCTCGCTGCCTTGGGAAAGCAGCCAGCATAATCAAAGACCTCACCCACCGTACACATTCTCTTCCATCGGGCAGAAGATACAAAAGCTTGAAAACACGCACCAGCAGGCTCAAGGACAGCTTCTATCCCCACTGTTATAAGACTTGAACGGTCTCTTGTATGTTAAAGATGAACCCTTGATCTCACAATCTACCTTGTCGTGGCCCTTACACCTTATTGTCTATCTGCACTGCACTTTCTCTGAAACAGTAACACTATACTCTGCCTGCTGTTATTGCTTTTTTTCCTTGTACTACAAGCTCAAAGTCGAGTTTATTGTCTTATGCACGAGCACATGTAAGCACGGGTGCAATGAAAAACTTGCAACCATGTCACAGGCACATAGCATCAGCTATGCAACATTCAAAAAAAGAAACAAATTATATATAAATTATACACAATTTTTACAAGAAACACAATTAGAACAAAAAAAAATTCCATTGTAGTGTAAAGTAGTCGTAGTGTTGCTGTACTGAGGTAGTGATTAGGGTTGTGCTGGTTGGTTCAAGAACTGAATGGTTGAAGGGAAGTAGCTGTTCCTGAACCTGGTGGTGTGGGACTTCAGGCTTCTGTACCTCCTGCACGATGGGAGCTGCGAGAACGTGGCACGGCCCGGATGGTGGGGATCTTTGATGATGGATGTTGCCTTCTTGAGGCAGCGCCTCCTGTAGATACTCCCGATGGTGAGGAGGGATGTGCCTGTGACGTATTGGACAGAGTCCACTATGCTGCTTCTTGCATTCCTGTGCATTCGAATTGCCATACCAGACCATGATGCAACCAGTCAGAAGCTTCCTCAACGTACTTATGTTTTCAAAAGATGTGTATGGATTGCATGCAAAACTAAGTTTTTCACTGTATCTCAGTACACCTGACAATAACAAACCAATTCCAAGGTAAGCTGTATAGGACTGAGATGAGAAGAAATTTCTTGACTGAACCTGTGAACAAGGATTTCATTGCACCCTGGTGAACATCACAATAATCTGCAGAATTCTCTACCACAGAGGGCTGTGGAGACTGCATCGCTAAATATATTCAAGGAGGTAGATAGATTTCTAGGCATAAGGCATCAATGGCTGAGAGCAGGAAGATGGTATTGATATTGAGGGTCAGCCAAGATATATTGAATGGTGGAGCAGCATCAAAGGGCTATAGGGCCTACTCCTATCTCTTATGATAAAATGGACTCTTGACCTCACAATCTACTTCGTTATGACCTTGCACCTTATTGTCTGCCTGCACTGCACTTTCTCTGCAGCTGTGACACTTTATTCTACATTCTGTATTGTTTTACCTTGTACTACCTCGATGCACTGTGTAATGAGTTGATCTGTATGAACGGTATATGTTTTTCACTGTACCTTGGTACATGTGACAATAATAAATCAATTCCAATTTTTCTATGTTCCAACACTTTGATTTTATCTTTGTCCAAGGATTGTGAAGGAAAGTTTAAAATTGTTTTAGGGCTTTGGTAGACGCTGCTGGCTCATAAAAGAAGTTGTCTTGCAGTTGATCTGTACCTCCTTGTCTAGGTTCTTTATGATAAGATTACATTTTTATCTGGTTTGCTATTGAATCCTCTAAAGCAGGTAAATTGAATCCGGTAAAGCAGCCAACATAATCAAAGACCCCTCCCACCCCGGACATTCTCTCTTCTCTCTACTCCCATCGGGCAGAAGATACAAAAGCCTGAAAGCACATACTACCAGGCTCAAGGACAGCTTCTATTGAACGGTCCCCTAGTACGATAAGATGGACTCTTGACCTCACAATCTACCTTGTTATGGCCTTGCACCTCGTTGTCTACCTGCACTGGACTTTCTCTGTAACTGTAACACTTTATTCTGCATTCTATTATTGCTTTTCCCTTGTACTACCTCAATGCACTGATGTGATGAAATGATCTGTTTGGATGACATGCAAAAAAAAAATTTACCTCGGTACATGCCACAATAATAAACCAATTTACCAATTCAGGTCCAAAGACCTTTCTTCAGAACTAGAAGAGTCTCCGACCTGAAATGTTAACTCTGTTTCTCTTTTGACAGATGTCTGCCATGCTGATTGATACCTTACCTGTTTCTCTCCCCACTGATGCTGCCTGACCCACTAAGTATCTCCAGTATGTTCTGTTTTATTTCAGGCTTCCAGCATCTGCAGCATTTTTGCTTTTGGGGGAAAACGCATTTCACTGTGTGCTTCAATGTACATGTGACTAATAAATATCTTACCTTAATATAAATCCAAGCAAAGATAACTATTTATCACAAGCAGTTACAATGACTCCATCCCTGCCAACCCTAACCCTCAAAATCAGGAAAATCAGTTAAGAGGTTGCTTTGAGAGCACCACACGTACTTTGAGAACCATTGAGTGCAGAGGAGATTTACAAGGATGTCACCGGGACTCGAGGGACTAAGTCACAGTGAGAGGTTGAGCAAGTTGGGACTTTATTCATTGGAGCGTAGGAGAATGAGGGGTGATCTTATAAAGGTGTATAAAGTGGGGCTTACATAGGGTGAATGTGCACAGTCTTTTACCCAGGGTTGGGAAATCAAGAACTAGAGGGCATAGGTTTAGGGTGAGAGGGGAGAAATTTAATTTGGAACCTGGGGGGCAACATTTTATTAACACAGAGAGTGGTATTTATGTGGAACGAGCTGCCAGAGGAAGTGGTTGAGGCAGGTACATTAACAACTTTTAAAGGACAGTTGGACAGGTACATGGATAGGAAAGGTTTAGAATGTTATGGACCAAACACTGGCAAATGGGACCAGCTTGGATCGACACCTGGTCAAAGGGCCTGTTTCTGTGCTGTATGACTCTTTGACCATGTTTAAGGGGCATTTAAACAGACACTTAAATAGGCAATGCATAGAAGGATACGGTCCGTATATGGCAAGCCGCTAGAGGAATTGGTTGAGGCAGGTACAATAATGACATTTAAAAGACATTTGGACAGGTTCTTGGATAGGGAAGGTTTAGAGGGATATGGGCCTAGCTTAGATGGGATCCTTGGTTGATATGGACCAGTTGGGCCGAAGGGCCTGTTTCCATGCTGTACGATTCCGTGACTCGGTGTCTCCCTCACACCCCTCTCCCCATTTAGCGCTTAGGTTTTGAGAGCTACATTTTGAGAGTTAGAAGCTGTGCAGCTATTAGAGTCGAGGGGCACGTGTAAATCTTCGTACCGTGACTGAGACTAAAACTGAAATGACTTTGCTCGTTGCAGGCAATCAGTGCAAAGCCATTGAGCAGCAAACTGAAGAGCCTTGGGCCGTGAAGGACAGGTGTAGCTCTTGTGGAACTGAAAAGGTAACTAGTGCTGTGATTTAACAGTGGAGTTAGCTGTAGCTCCAGGTGAACATGCACTGTTCCAATAAATATCAAAGATAATACTTTGCATCTCAATCCTACTGGTATACCCTAACCCTAACCATTTAAGCCCCCAGGACCCACACCCTAATAGTCCAAGCCCCAAGGTCCCCGAACACTATTAACCTAAACACTAATGCCCCAAGAGTGGAAACTACCCCCTGCCCACAAAGAGACATCCGATCCCAGTGTAAGCCCCCAGCCTCCTTTAATGACCAAGGCTCCAGCTTAACCCCCAATAGACTCATGGGCAGTTCACCAGCACCTACTAACTTTCACTCTAGACCCTCAAACTCCTCAACCCGCTTCTAGAAACCAATCCCCTGAACAATAGATGTAATTCAGACACAGTGCGACAGACTTTAAAACTGACCAGAGCTGTCACTTTCAAGATAACTGATCCTAGCCTCCCAAGCCAGTCCCTCAATTACTAACACAACTGCTCCTTCAACAACATCTCCCAAACAAACTGATATTTCGCCTGACCTCTCCAATATAAGCCCAGTCTGGTGCGTAAAAGCAAGTGGATTTGGACTAAAGGTATGAATGTCCAAATCATTCCCATATATTTAAAAACAACAAGGTTCCCAGCACCAATCCCTTTGGAACACCACCAGTCACAGGTACTCAATCACAAAAATATCATCTTACTAAATAAACACACACAAAATGCTGGAGGACCTCAGCAGGTCAGGCAGCATCTATGGAGGGAAATGAACAATTGACATTTTGGGCTGAGACTCTTCATCTGAACTGGATGTCCAGACTTCCAGTTTCTCTTGTGTCCCTAATACTAAATAATCCTGTCTCAATAGACAATGTTAGATCTAAATTATTCTGTTAGATGATATTTTACATGTATTTCTAGAAAAACATATTGAATGCATTTTATGAGATCCTGCAAATTGATTTTACCAATCAATTGAAAGGTTAATTTTCACGTAACTATTACACAGACCTTGCCACATACTCCTCCAATTTGCTGTTACACTCTGTCCAACAATATAATAACTATTAAAAGGGCCCATAAACTAGTTCCAACAATTTTCTGTCCTTTCCTATTAATAATACAAGTATAATACCTAAACTGAGAGGTTGTAACTATCGGAAAAGCCTCAACCTGTGACGTTTACTCGAGAAAGTGGAAGGCTGAAGATGACCTGCTACAGGTCTTTACAATGACGGATGGTTTGATGGAATTGGTATCAAGATGTTTTCACTTGAAGGGAACACCTTTTAGAGTTATAAAGATGGTCATTCTTCCCCATGGGATTTTTTGGTTACCGCAGGATCACTAACTAACCCTGTCCAGTGAGACAATGGATCCAGTAGTGGCTACAGGGGAAATTTCTTTACCAGAGAGAGTTGAAAATACAGAGCTGGATATCACAAAAGCGGCAACTGGAGTGGAGCAAGGGCTCGATGAGTGTATGAGGGAGAGAGAAGTAGAAGGATATAGCATAAGATTCAATGAAGTTGGTGGGAGCAACACTTTTCTCCTACATAAAACATAAATTCTCCAACATAAATTTTGGTTGACTTATGTTTTTCTTGTGAATGCTGCTTATCTGATGCTATGTGCCTGTGATGCTGCTGCAAGCCAAGTTTTTCATCGCACCTGTGCACACATGGACTTGTGCATATGACAGTAAACTCAACTTTTTTAAGACTTTAATCTCTCAGGTAGACAGAATAGCCAGTGTCTCCGCCATGAATTCCATGTGGTCTATGTGGTTCTATCTAACTAATAGGGGAGATCAGGACCAGGGTCACAGTATAAGGATAAGGGATAAACCCTTTAAAACTGAGATGGGGAGAGATTTCTTCTCCCAGAGGTTGTTAACTCTGAGGAATTCTCTACCATAGAAAGCAGTTGATTAATTAAATGTATGCAAGAACGCAAGAGACTGCAGATGCTGGAACCTGGAGCAGCAAACAATGTGCTGGAGGGACTCAGTGGGTCAGGCAGCATCTGTGGAGGGAAATGGACAGTTGACATTTCAGGTTGAGACCCTTCATCTGGACTGAAAGATAGAGGGGTGGTAGCTGGTATGATAGAGGTGAGGGGAAGGGGTGGAGCACGAGCCGGCAGGTGATGGGTGGATCCAGGTGAGGAGGGGTGATAGGCAGACAGAGGAGGGGAGGGTGGGAGTAGCGACAGAGGCTGGGAGGTGAGAGGTGGAGGTGACACAGGGCTGCAGATGGTGGGATCTGATAGGAGAGGAAGGTGGAGCCTGGAACCAGATAAGGGAGGTGGGGAGGACAGATGGGAACAGTGGGGGGGAGGGGACCCAGCGGGAGGGGTGTGTGGGTGCTGGGCAGATGGAGTGGGTGGGGGAGAGGAAAGAAACTGGGTGCTGGGGGGCTGGGGTGGGTGTGGGAGGATCTGGGTCCCCCATCTGCCTATCACCCCCCTTCATCTGGATCCACCTACCACCTGCCAGCCCTTGCTCCACCCCTGCCCCTCACCTCTTTATACTGGCTATCTCCCCAGATGAAGGGTCTCGACCCGAAACGTCGACCGTCCATTTCCCTCCACAGATGCTGCCTGACCCGCTGAGTCCTTCCGGCATCTTGTTTGTATATTCAAGAAGGAATTAGGTATTGTTCTTGGTGTAGAGGGATCAGGAAATATGGAGGGAAAGCTGGAACAGGGAACTGAATTTGATGGTCAGTCATGATCACATTGAATGGTGGAACAGGATTGATGGGCTGAATGGCCTGCTCCTGTTTTCTGTGCTTCTACCTCATTAGGGAAGGGTGTCACAGGATGCAGGTTCAAGGTTGGTCGAGACTCAGAGCCACTGTGGTGTTAATGGATGCAGAACAGTCTTGTGTTACAGATGGGCCTCTTGCTCCCTCATTCCAATGAATCGCCCTCATCCCCTGTCTGCTTCTCTGTTTAGGAGGCTGACACATGTGGAGCAGCAAAATCACTGGAGAGGATGACAACAGAAGAGGTCTGCAAGTGGTTGACTGACTCCGGGTTCGAGACATACGTGCCCTACATCAGAGGTAAGGTCTGCCAAGATCAGAATCAGTGCAAAGACATAAAATTGCTGTAAATTACTGTTATGTACCAGCAACAATAGAAACACAACGAGCCAGGTTTCCTCTATTTATTAATAACAATTTGTAATAATAAGAGAAAAGAAAATGTTAGATGTTAGATATTGATCAAAATAAACCAAAGCGTGTGTGTTGCTAGTTCCCAAACCACCCAGTCTAAGAATAGTTCTCAAAGTTTTATGATGGTAAACCAGTTCAGTTCAGCAAGCCATGAAGCAAAACGATGAGCAAAGGCTTCTGAAAACCACGTTAATATGTAGAGTAGAATGTAGAGAGAAGGAGTTTACGGAATCCACAAATTCCACAATGGAACCACTACGACGCCACAGTCACCGAAGTATCTCCATTTGCTTTGTTCCGAAGTATCTGCCACACCGAGGGCACTCGATATGTGGCCGCCCACAGATATACCTGCTTCCTGGTACAGGTTAACGACAAAATGGACTCCACAGATTGCTCCAAAAATCCATGTATGGATTTTAAAGTGACAGTCACAATGATTGTGCTTCACCCATAGATACAGAGACTGGCAGTCAGTGCTACCAACACTCTCCTCTCTCTCCCCCTCTCTGTTCTCTGTTGCTGGGTTCGAGAGTCAGCTCACAGATATCTGCATTTGCCAGCGCTTCAGTGAATCCTCCTTCAGACACCTGCAGCATTCCAGTTTTCGAAGCTCCCACTCTCAGACAAAGCCACACACACTACCATTCAGGCGCCTTAAAGGGACACTCATCAAGTAGCAAACTGGGCTCGTAACATTACAAAAATAAATAATTAGTGCAATAACGAGCTAGTGCATTCCCTCCAGCCGAAAGAGGTCTCCTGGGAATAAGCCCTTTCCTTGCACTATCCTCCCTTGGATTACCATTGGAAGGTTAGACTTGCCCACTATTTTGTCAGCCACCTGTCTAAAGGTTTCTCGCTCATCTGCACTGAGTGGAACAGGGAGTCAAGGTATATCAGAGGGGAAGACAGTGCAGAACCATATCTACAGCAACACCCATTTGTCCCAGACACGAAGCATTTTTCTATATATGTTCATTCAAGAGATGTGGGCTTCGCAGGCTGAGCCAGCATTTAATTGCCCGTCCCTAGTTGCCCCTGAGAAGGTGGTGGTGAGCTGCCTTCTTGAACCACTGCAGTCCCTGAGGTATGGGTGTGCCCACAGTGCTGCCAGGGAGGGAGTTCCAGGACTTTGACCCAGCGACAGCGAAGGAACGGCGATATATTTCCAAGTCAGGATGGTGTGTGGCTCGGAGGGCAACTCCCAGGGGGTGGTGTTCCCCGTGCTTTTACTGCCCTTGTCCCTCTGGCTGGTAGAGGTGGTGTGTTTGGAAGGTGCTTTCTGAGGCTCTGGGAGACATTACTGGAAGATGCCCAACTTAGAACATAGAACACAGAACATGGAACATTATAGCACAGGAACAGGCTGTTTGGGCCACAATGGGAACAGTTCAATAACCTATCCCGCTGTTGTAAAACTACTGAACAGTCCACTGGTACGTTAAGGTGGACTCTTGACCCCACAATCTAACTTGTTATGACCTTGCACCTTATTGTCTGCCTAACCTGCTCTTTTCTATAACTGTAACACTTTATTCTGCATTCTGTTATTGTTTTCCCTTGTACTACCTCAATGCACTGTGTAATGAATTGATCTGTACGATTGGTATGCAAGACAAGTTTTTCACTGTACCTCAGTACATGTGACAATAATAAACTAATTTACCAATTTACCAAATTAAGCTAAATCTCTTCTGCCTGCACATGATCCCTCCATTCCCTGCATATTCATCTGCCTCTCTAAAGGCCTCTTAAACGTCACTATCGTATCTGCCTCCACCACCACCCCGGCAGCTAGTTCCAGGCACCCACCACTCATTGTGCAAAAAAAACTTGCCCTGCACATCTCCTTTAAACTTTCCCCCTCTCACCATAAATGCATGTCCTCTAGTATCTTGACATTTCTAACCTGGGAAATATATTCTGACTGTCTACCCTATCTATGCCTGTCATAATTTTATAAACTTCTATCAGGTCTCCCCTCAGACTTCAACACTCCAGAGAAAACAACCCAAGTTTGCCCAACCTCTCCTTATAGTTTATACCCTCTAATCCAGGAAGCAACCTGGTAAACCTCTTCTGCACCCTCTCCAAAGCCTCCACATCCTTCCTGCAATAGGGCGACCAGAATTGGTCGCACACAACTTAACCCTCTCACTTTGCCCCTGTTTCAATGCCAGTGGATGTAAGTGAGGCAGGAAGTGCTCAGGAATAATGGAGGGGCGTGGGAACAACTTTGATTAACTGACTCTTAGACCTTTCACCTGACAGCTCCAGTGTGGTGAGCTGACAGCCCCCATAATGAGCACCCATGTGCACAAGTCTCTTGGTCTTCCCTAACCCAGAATCTACTCTGAAACCTTTGGAGCCCTGGTAATTTGCATAGACTACTAGAGACGCCAGATCAAACTTGGGTAAGGTTGTTGGGGTCATACTGAGGGGTCTGGTGCTGCTTTACTTCTGGTCAGCCAATAGTTTCCTGTCAATCAGGATCATGCAAGGGGTGATGCAGAGAGGGCTTCCTCTTGTGGGAGGATCTCAAAATGGGGGTCACTGTTTAATGTTACTGGGGGAGGGGGCTATGTTCCTAGAAAACGGTCCACATTCACGATCTTCACTAACGCCAAGCCACGATATCTGTGTATGCATCCAGGAACGGGAGCTGAAAAATAAAAAAAAGTTTATTTATTTACTTTTTTTTTTGCAGATAAATTCTGTCAGAACAAATTTTATTCCATACCTTAAATATTTGGGTAGTGATCTGTGAATTCTGTAAGGACGAATTTCCGTTGCCTGAATGGCTCTAATGCAGGGGTCATGTGTATGGGGTCAGAGGGCGGTGTGAGCCTTTGGAACTCTCTAAAGTGTGTTACGAACTCAGTGAAAGTCCCTTTAAGATAGAGAGTGTGTGTGTATGTGTGTGTGGGGCGTGCTTACATCAATAGAAGATAAAGGACGTAATGACGTTGTTGAAGAAGGTAGAAGAAGAAGAAGGAGAGAGAGAGAGAAGGGAGAGAGACACCAGCCTGCTTGTTTTCTCTATCGATGGATGAGAAACAATAACTGTGTTTGCCACTGAAATCCATGTATGGAAGTTGGAAGTAATCCGGTGGAGTTCACTTTGTTGCTGACCTGTAGAAGGAAACAGGTATATGTGTGTGGACGACCACGGTTCGGATGCTTTTCGGGGTGAGGAAGTCACTACCGAGTAAACACTGAAGTGTCGTTTGGGTTCCATCATGGAACATTCGGATTTCGTATGTACTCTCTCTATGTTTTTCTACATCTACATCTTATCTTCAGACAACGGTGGTTGTTGAAGAAGCCCTTGCTCATGTTTCACCTTATGGCTTGCGGAACTGAACTTTAAGAACCATTCAGGGACTGGGAGTTTTGGACTTTGTCACACACACACACGAAGAGTTTAGTTTTGGGGTTAACGTTCGAGGTTTAACATTCTTGAATTCTAACATACTAACATTTTTTTTACTTTTATTTTACGTATTATCAATAGTAGTGATTAATAAAATAGTTTTTAACACTGAATCATGCTCAGTGTGTTTCTTTTGTTGCTGGTTTGTGACAAAATTGGGGGCTCGTCCGGGATAGTTCCCAAGGTTAACGAGTGTCGTCTGGGATTGTACCCCAGATTGACGAGATTTGTTCGAGATTCAATCCAAAGATTTTGAGGGAGGTCTGATAAATTCTTTTTAATTGGCTTGTGTGTGTGGAAACCAGCAGCAATGGATATTAAGGCATTTTTGTAGTCACCAACCCAAAAGGGATTGGAGGTGGCGAAAAAGGATGATCTGATAAAGATTGCTACAAGGTTAAACCTTACAGAAGTAAAGCAGTCTATGAGAAAGGCAGATATTCAGAGACTGATAGCTGGCCATTATGTGGAAAAGAAGGTGTTTGAGAAGGAAGTGTTAAAACAGTTTCCTGGCAGTGAAATAGCAATTTCTGAGGCACAGGTGCAGCTGGCGAAGATAGAGGCTGAACGAGAGCAAAATAAATTAGAAGCTGAACGAGAACAAAAGAGATTAGAGGCCGAACAAGAGGAAAAGAGATTAGAGGCTGAAGGAGAACAGACCCAGTTAAAGATAGAGGCCGAACGAGAGAAATTAGAGGCCGAACAAAAGATAACTCAGATGAAGATAGAGGCTGATCTAGCAATGAAGCAGATGGAATTGAAGAGGATGGAGCTGGATAGTGAGGAAAAGGAGAAACAGAGGCAGCATGAGTTACAAATGAAGCGTAGGAGTTTGGAATCTGATTCTGAAGATGGTTTTTCAGCCAGCAGGGAGGTTCGATTAGTCCCTCCGTTTGAAGAAGATCAGGTTGATCAGTATTTCCAACATTTTGAAAAGGTTGCTGTGAGTTCAAACTGGCCAAGGAAAGGATGGGCTCTTATGGTACAGAGTGTGATTAAAGGTAAAGCTCAAAAAGCTTATTCTGCTTTGTCTGCTGAGGATGCAGCTGATTATACCAAGGTAAAACAAGCTATTTTGAAGGCCTATGAATTGGTCCCTGAGGCTTATAGACAAAAATTCAGAGACTTGAGGAAATCTGCAGATCAGACTTATATGGAATTTGCCAATGGAAAGAGAATATGTTTTGAACGATGGTGCCTGGCTAAAAATGTAGATGGGGATTATGATAAATTGACAGAATTGATACTGGTGGAAGACTTTAAAAGATGTGTTCCAGCTGAATTAACAACATATTTAAATGAAAAGGCAGTGGAAACTTTACAAGAAACTGCTAGGTTGGCAGATGATTATGCTTTAACCCATAAATCCAAATGGGGACAACCTAAAACCTTTCAAAAGAGTTACAAAGACAATCCAGGTAAACCAGAGATTAAATTGGGAGGTAATCAAAAAGGAAAAGATGAAAAGAAGCCAGGGCTGGAGAAACCTGTTGAGCGTACTTGTTATTACTGTAGGAAACCTGGCCACGTGATATCTAATTGTGCCCTTTTGAAGAAAAAGAAGGAAGCTGGGCCCAATGCTTGCTTTCAGGCAATTAAAAATCAAAAAGGTTCAGGAGATGCTGTTAAAGATCAGTCCTTGCAAGAGGGAAAAGCGGAAAAGTTGGAGGAGGTGAGAAAAGAATTCCGTTCGTATGTATCAGAGGGTTTTGTTTCACTGAATGATGAGTCACCCCAGGTGCCAGTGAAAATTCTTAGAGATACTGGGGCTAGTCAATCTCTCTTGCTGGACAGTGTTTTAAATTTTGGTGAAGAAAGTGACACTGGTGAAGTAAATCTAGTACGAGGCGTTACAGGTGAGACCATGTCTGTCCCTTTTCACAGGGTGATTTTAAAGTCAAAGTTCGTAGAAGGACCAGTCGAGATAGGGATAAGACCTAGTTTGCCAGTGGAAGGAGTTTCTTTGTTATTGGGAAATGACCTTGCAAATGGAGAAAGTGATCCTGTGGTACGGTTAACAACCAAACCAAGGATTGATGAGTCTGAGGATGATTCAGATGTTTACCCATCATGTGCGGTGACTCGAGCTAGAGCTAAAGAATTAGCCAAGAAAGACAGTCCGGTGCAGTCTGATGTAGTTCCTTGTGACAATCCTAAACAGGAAGAAAATTTTGATGCCTTATCTGAGACTTTTCTGTCTTCACTGGAGGATCAACATCCTTATAGTGAGCCTGAATTTAAAGATTTGTCTTTGTCGAGGAAGGATTTTATGGTGGAACAGACAAAGGACCCTGAGTTGACAGAATTGAAAGAAAAAGCACTCTCATGTGAGGAGATTGAAAAAGTGCCAACTGGATACTATGTCAAAAATGGAGTGTTAATGAGGAAATGGAGACCTCCCCATGTTCCTGTTACTGAGGAATGGGAAGTTATTCATCAGGTTGTTGTTCCAAAAGTTTATAGGAATGAGATTTTAAACCTGGCCCACAGTATGCCTTTGGGTGGTCATTTTGGTGTGAATAAAACTGTAGGGAAGATCTTGAAACAATTCTATTGGCCTGGTTTGAGAAAAGATGTGGTGATGTTTTGTTGAACCTGCCACACATGTCAGATGGTAGGTAAACCAAATCAAAAACCCCCTGTGGCTCCTTTGAAACCAATTCCTGCTTTTGATGAGCCCTTTTCGAAGGTGATTGTGGACTGTGTTGGCCCCTTACCAAAGTCTAAGACTGGAAATCAGTATTTGTTAACCATCATGTGTGCCACTTCTAGATTTCCAGAGGCAATACCCCTTAGAAATATTAAGGCCAAGACGGTGTCAAAGGCTCTTGTAAAATTTTTTACCTTGTTTGGTTTGCCAAAAGAAATCCAATCTGATCAAGGCGGTAATTTTATGTCAAAAATTTTTCAACAAATAGTCTATGAGCTGGGAGAAAAGCAGATTGTATCATCTGCATATCACCCAGAATCTCAAGGAGCTCTGGAGAGATTTCATTCTACTCTCAAAAATATGCTGAAGACTTATTGCTTTGAAAACCCCAAGGATTGGGACGAAGGTATCCATTTACTTTTGTTTGCCGTTAGAGAATCAATCCAGGAGTCAATAGGATTTAGTCCTTTTGAGCTTGTATTTGGACATAGGGTGAGAGGACCTTTGGAGTTGTTGAGAGAGCAATGGGTTAATGAGGAAGTTCACTTGAGTCTGTTGGACTATGTCCAAAAATTTAAAACTCGGTTGGAGAGAGTCTGCCAGCTAGCGAGAGAGAATTTGAAAACAAGCCAGATAAGAATGAAGACATATTTTGATAGACGTGCTCGGCCTAGGACATTCGCAGTGGGGCAAAAGGTGTTGGTATTTTTCCCTAGCCAAAATAATCCCTTGCAATCTCGTTTTTCTGGACCCTATGTTATTGAATCTCGAGTGACTGATCTAACATATATAATCAAAACACCAGATAGACGCAAGAAAACACAACTCTGTCATGTAAACATGCTAAAACCTTATTATGAGAGGGATTCAGTTGTGGCCTTGGTGGATGGTGTAAAGGTTGTTTCTAGAATGCCTGATGTTGATGTTGAGGAAGGCCAATTTAGACCAAATATTGTTCCATCGAAACTAAAAAACCAAAATATCCTGGAGAACCTTGAAACGAAGTTGGACCATTTACAAGTTTCACAAAAACAACAGATGAGAGAATTAATTTTAAAATTTAAAAATCTGTTCCCAGATGTTCCAAACAGAACATCGATAATTACCCATGATGTTGATGTTGGGGATGCAAAACCAATCAAACAACACCCATATCGAATGAATGTGGAAAAAAGTAAACTTGTTGATCAGGAAATAAAATACATGTTGGAAAATGATATTATTAGACATTCTACTTCAAATTGGAGTTCGCCCTGTGTTATTGTACCTAAACCTGATGGAACTGTTAGATTTTGCACAGATTACAGGAAAGTGAATGCTGTAACAAAGTCAGATGCTTACCCTATTCCTAGAGTGGATGATTGCATAGACAGAGTGGGAAAGGCAAAATTTCTTACAAAGATTGACCTATTAAAAGGGTACTGGTGTGTTCCATTAACAGATAGAGGAAGGGAGATTTCAGCCTTTGTAACCCCTTCTGGATTGTATGAATACAATGTTTTGCCATTTGGAATGAAAAATGCTCCGGCAACATTTCAAAGAATGATTAATTCAGTGATTCATGGGTTAAAACCTACAGATGCCTACATTGACGACTTAGTGACTGGGAATGATACTTGGGAAGATCACATCTCTGCGTTAGAAAGGTTGTTTGAAAGACTTTCCAAGGCTAACCTTACAGTTAACTTGGCTAAAAGTGAATTTGGCCATGCCACTGTGACGTATCTTGGTTATGTTGTAGGTCAAGGCAAGCAAGCTCCTGTTCAGGCAAAAGTTCAAGCAATATCTGAGTTCCCTATTCCCACAGGTACGAGGACTGTTAGAAGATTTTTGGGAATGGTTGGATATTATCGAAAATTTTGTAAAAGTTTTGCTGATATTGCTCTTCCCCTAACTAATCTTCTGAAGAAGGGAGTAAAGTTTGTTTGGACAGATTCTTGTCAAGAAGCATTTGAGAAGCTGAAAGCCATTTTATGCTACCATCCTGTGCTCAAAACACCTGACTTTGAAAAGCCATTTTTCATTAGCAGTAGATGCCAGTGATGAAGCTGCAGGAGCTGTGTTGTTGCAGAAGGGTGACCTTGATGATATTGACCATCCTGTAGCTTACTTTTCAAAGAAATTTAATGAGCATCAAAAGAATTATTCCACCATAGAGAAAGAATTACTGTCGCTTGTTTTAGCCTTGCAACATTTCAGTGTATATGTTTGCACCGCTCAGCAACCATTGACTGTGTATACAGATCATAACCCATTGGTGTTTCTGAGCCGAGTCAAAAACAAGAACAGAAGGCTGTTAAACTGGAGTTTAATTTTGCAAGAGTTTGATCTCAGGATAACTCACATTAAAGGCAAAGATAATGTGATTGCTGATTGTCTTTCCCGATGTTAAATGGGAAACATGTATCTGTACTAATCTGATATTCTGTAGTTGTGTAGCATGATAATTATTAACATTACTAACTATGCGCGGTTAAAATTTTTCTTGGGAAAATTTTTTTTTAGGTGGGAGGTGTTACGGACTCAGTGAAAGTCCCTTTAAGATAGAGAGTGTGTGTGTATGTGTGTGTGGGGCGTGCTTACATCAATAGAAGATAAAGGACGTAATGACGTTGTTGAAGAAGGTAGAAGAAGAAGAAGGAGAGAGAGAGAGAAGGGAGAGAGACACCAGCCTGCTTGTTTTCTCTATCGATGGATGAGAAACAATAACTGTGTTTGCCACTGAAATCCATGTATGGAAGTTGGAAGTAATCCGGTGGAGTTCACTTTGTTGCTGACCCATAGAAGGAAACAGGTATTTGTGTGTGGACGACCACGGTTCGGATGCTTTTCGGGGTGAGGAAGTCACTACCGAGTAAACACTGAAGTGTCGTTTGGGTTCCATCGTGGAACATTCGGATTTCGTATGTACTCTCTCTATGTTTTTCTACATCTACATCTTATCTTCAGACAACGGTGGTTGTTGAAGAAGCCCTTGCTCATGTTTCACCTTATGGCTTGCGGAACTGAACTTTAAGAACCATTCAGGGACTGGGAGTTTTGGACTTTGTCACACACACACACGAAGAGTTTAGTTTTGGGGTTAACGTTCGAGGTTTAACATTCTTGAATTCTAACATACTAACATTTTTTTTACTTTTATTTTACGTATTATCAATAGTAGTGATTAATAAAATAGTTTTTAACACTGAATCATGCTCAGTGTGTTTCTTTTGTTGCTGGTTTGTGACAAGTGGAAGCAGAGTCTTTGAATAGTCTTAAGGCAGGGATAGAGAGAGTCTCGATAAGCAAGGGGCTGAGAGGTTAGTGCAGGCCGGCAGGAATGCTAAGGTCACAATTAGATCACCCAGGAGCAGAGATGGGTGGAGCGTCCTACTCCTGCTGCTAATTTGCATGATTGTAATATCTGATGGCTTTCTCTCTCTGGAAATTTGCCATATGCAAATTGGTTGCTACGCCCCTGTGGTGACTATATTTCCAAAGTACTTGGTGGTGTGTAATCTTCCAGCCAATAGAAGTATTGTTTAAAAAAAAACTAGAATGCACAAGATGTTTAATCAAGCAATAAGAGGGGTTTCCATGGATCAGCAATGGGATGGTGAAGTAACATCTGCCCGTCACCCACACACCTATCCATCCCAACTACTTCTTCCTTGGTTCACCTTTCCTATTTCCTTCTCCAACCTGCTTCCATCTGCCCGTCATCTTCCCTTATCTGGTTCCACGTCACCTACCGGAGAACACAGAACAGTACAGCACAGGAACAGGCCCTTTGGCCCACAGTGTTGTGCCAAGTTAAACTAGTGATTACATCCCTAACTAAACTAATCCCTTCTGCGTACACAATGTCCATATCCTCCATCCTCTGCACATTCATGTGCCTGTCGAAGAGACTCTCAAACCCCTCTATCGTATCTGCCTCCGCCCCCACCCCTGGCAGTGCATTCCGGGCACCCACCACTCTCTGTGTAAAAAAAAAACTTGCCCCGCACATCTCCTTTGAACTTACCCCTCTCTAGCATTAGACATTTCAACCTTGGGAAAAAGATACCGGCTGTCTACTTTATCCCTGCCTCTCATAATAGAACATAGAACAACTACAGCACAATTCAGGCCCTTTGGCCCACAAAGCTGTGCCGAACATGTCCCTACCCTAGAAATTACTAGGCTCACCCATAGCCCTCTCTTTTACTCAGCTCCATATACCGATCTAACGGTCTCTTGAAAGACACTATCGTATCAGCCTCCACCACCATTTCCGGCAGCCCATTCCATACACTCACCACTCTCTGAGTAAAAAACTTACCCTTGACATCTCCTCTATATCCCCAGCACCTTAAACCTATGTCCTCTTGTGGCCATCAATTCAGCCCTGGGGAAAAGCCTCTGACTATCTACCCGATCAATACCTCTCATCATCTTATACACCTCTATCAGGTCCCCCCTCATCCTCCGTTTCTCCAAGGAGAAAAGGCCGAGTTCCCTCAACCTGCTTTCATAAGGCATGCTCCGCATCCCAGGCAGCATCCTTGTAAATCTCCTCTGCACCCTCTCTATGGCTTCCACATCTTTCCTGTAGTGAGGCGACCAGAACTGAGCACAATACTCCAAGTGGGGTCTGACCAGGGACCTATATAGCTGCAACAATACCTCACGGTTCCTAAATTCAATTCCCTGATTGATGAAGGACAATACACCATATGCCTTCTTAACCACAGAGTCAACCTGCGCAGCCACTTTGTGTCCTATGGACTCGGACCCCAAGATCCCTCTGATCCTCCACACTGCCGATCTTATAAGCTTCCATCAGGTCTAAACTTCTACCAGCCTCTGCTCAAAACTCGCCAAGCTCCATCTGCTCATCACCTGCCTTCATCTGCTTCCACCTATCAAAGTCAAAGTCAAAGTCGAGTCTATTGTCCTCTGCACAAGTCCATGTGTGTATGGGTGCAATGAAAAAACTTACCTACAGCAGCATCACAGGCACACAGCACCAGATAAGCAGCATTCACAAGAAAAACATAAATTAAACAAAAATTATACACAATTTTTACAAGATAGAACACAATTAGAACAAAAAAAAATTCCATTTTAGTGCAAAGTGATGAAAGTGGTCAGGGTGTTGCTAAACTGTAGTGATTAGGGTTTTGCTGGTTGGTTCAAGAACCGAATGGTTGAAGGGAAGTAGCTGTTCCTGAACTTGGTGGTGTGGGACTTCAGGCTTCTGTACCTCCTGCCCGATGGTAGCTGCGAGAAGTCGGCACGGCCCGGATGGTGGGGATCTCTGATGATGGATATTACCTTCTTGAGGCAGCACCTCCTGTAGATACTACAGATGGTGGGAAGGGATGTGCCCGTGATGTATCACCTATACCAGCCCCTGCCTCTCCCCTCCCACCCCCTCCCCCTCACCTCCTTATTCTTGCTATCTCCCCTCTACACTCTCAAACCTGGCGCAGGATCTCAACCCGAAACCTCAACCATCCCTTTGCCTCCACAGCCGCTGCCTGACCAGCTGAGTTCCTCCAGTAGTTTGTGTTTTGCTACATGAATACACAAGGTACAACTTCCGTAGCAGACTGCAGGCACTAATGCAACCAGCGCATTACTCTGAAATCTGGTTATCTGACTTGTAACCTCTACACACCTGTTGTGCAGCCTGCCTCCGAGGACCAGGGGAACCATCATTGGGAGATGATCACAGTCTAGCTATAGTTAGCATTGTTATAGAAAAGGACAATCGTAAACGAGGAGTAAAGGTTCTCAGTCAGGGGAGCTGAACTTTGGAGACGAGAAGTGATTTAACAGCCACCATCTGGGAACAGTTACTTAAAGGTTAATCAGGTGGTGAGTATTGGGAATCAGAAAATCTGTGCACACTGGAAATCTGATATAAGAAGTGGAAAATGCTGGAAACATTCAGCAGGTCAGGAAGCATTTATGGAATGAGAAACAGAATGAATGTTTCAGGTTGAAGACCGTCCGTCAGAAATGGGAACGAGAAAAAAATCACATTATTTTAGGTTGCAGAGAAGGTGGGCAGAAGGATGGCTAGGTCAAAGGATAAGGTGAGGCCAGGGTTACTGAGGAGATAAGTTGCAGACGACCTCCAGTGAATGGGCGCAGTTGATAATCTAAACAAAAAGAGTAACTTGTTACAAAATGCAGCGCTGTGGGACATGCCCAGCAGGTCAGGTGGTGTCTGGAGAGAGAGAAAATGGAGCCAATATCACAGATGGGTGACGTACAGCAGGAACAGCCAGTTCTGATACAGACTGGATAGGCACGGTAGTGTAGCGGTTAGCGTAATGCTATTACAGCGCCAGCGACCCGGGTTCAATTCCGGCCCCTTTCTGTAAGGAGTTTGTACGTTCTCCCCGTGTCTGCATGGGTTTCTTCCGGGTGCTCCGGTTTCCTCCCACATTCCAACGACGTACGGGTTAGGAAGTCGTGGGCATGCTATGTTGGCACTTCTGGCGCCAACATAGCATGCCCACAACTTGGCACCAGAAGTGTGGTGACACTTGCGGGCTGCCCCCAGAACACTCTCCGCAAAAGATACATTTCACTATGTGTTTCGATGTACATGTGACTAATAAAAATATCTCATCTGAGTAAGTGAGTTACCCCAAATTGTAAAATTGGTATTGAGGCTGGAAGGCTGTAAAGTGCCCAGACAGAAGGTGAGGTGTTGAACCTCCAGCTTGTGTTGACAGTGCAGGAGGTCACAAACCGATAGGTCAAGGTGGGAATGGGATGGGCACTTAAAGTGGGAGGCAACCAAAAGCTCAGTATCACCACTGCAGACTGAATACAAGTGCTTTGCAAAGTGATCACCCTATCTGTGAGGGGTCTCTCCCTTAAAGAGGCCACTTTGTGGATGCAGTTCACTAAATCGGAAGAAGTACAAGTGAATCACTGCCTCACCCGGAAAGACTGTTTGGGTCTCTGGAAGGTGGGAAATGAAGTGGTGAAGGGACTTGTGTTGCATCACCTGTGGTTGCACGGAAAATGTCATAAGGTGTGGGGTGGCTGGTGGCGCCAGGACAGAGAACCTTCCCTTCGATTTTATGATTTCGTTAATCACATGTTCCAATACTTTAATTCTCTCCCTGCTTCCCTCAGATTGCCCTTTACGACACTGACCTTTCACTCATTCATACAATTGAAATATACTATCCAAAGCTTTTCAGCTTACAAAGCCACCTAATAACACAGCTATACAAGGCCAATACTATTTTCAAAAGCTTTGAGAATGATTTCTGTTCACACATGGTGTCTTCTGAGAAACATTTCAGACCTTCCTTTTCACCCTCTCCCCTCCCTCTAACCTCCTTTCCCCTCTCTCTGCATCTTAAGACCTCATTATCTCTGAGGAAAGATGGGAGTACTAACTGTGTTTCTCTCTGTACTGACCTGCAGTTTTTTGTTTCAGATATTCAACATCCCCAGCATTTTACATTGTCTGAGGCTGCTGCACCCGCCAGCATTTATAGACCATAGAAGAGTACAGCACAATACAGGCCCTTCGGCCCACAATGTTGTGCCAACCTTTAAACCTCGCCTAAGACTATCTTACACCTTGCTCCCACATATCCCTCTAGTTTAAATTCCTCCATATGCTTATCTAGTAATCTCTTGAGTTTGACCAATGTACCTGCCTCCTCCACCACCCCAAGCAGCGCATTCCATGCCCCAACCACACTCTGGGTAAAAAAACCTTCCTCTGATATCTCCCTTGAACTTCCCACCCATTACTTTAAAGCCATGCCCTCTTGTATTGAGCATTGGTGCCCTGGGAAAGAGGTGCTGGCTGTCCACTCTATCTATTCCTCTCAATATTTTGTACACCTCTATCATGTCTCCTCTCATCCTCCTTCTCTCCAAAGAGTAAAGCCCTAGCTCCCTTAGTCTCTCCTCATAATCCATACTCTCTGAACCAGGCAGCATCCTGGTAAATCTCCTCTGCACCCTTTCCAACGCTTCCACATCCTTCCTATAATGAGGTGACCAGAACTGGACACAGTACTCTAAGTGTGGTCTAACCAGAGTTTTGTGGAGCTGCATTATTACCTCGTGGCTCTTAAACTCGATCCCTCAACTTATGAAAGCTAACATCCCATAAACTTTCTTAACTACCCTATCCACCTGTGAGGCAACTTTCAGGGATCTGTGGATATAGAGTCCCAGAGCCATTTATGGGCTAAACACAGGCAAATGGGACTATTGTAAACGGGCATCTCAGGCGGCACAGATGAGTCGGGCCGAAGGGCCTACTTCTGTGCTGTATTACTCGAATCAATGAAACCCACGAAGCATACGTAAGTGGGATCGGCAGAGCAGATTGTGATCTGGTTTCTACATGTGTCTTGTTTCCCTGTAGAGTTTGGGATCACTGGCAGACAGCTCGCCAACACCGACTCTGAGCTCTTTGACCAGCTGCAGCTGCAGGGAGCCGAGGACAGGGAGAGGCTACTGTTTGCCCTGTACCAGGAGCTCAACCCATCCGACATGAATGTTGAGGAGATTCTGGGTAAGCAAAGCAACACTTGACACACTTCAATAACAACAGAAAATGCAGGAAACACACCAGCCTGACCTTCTGAGTATTTCCTGCATTTACTGTTTTTGTTTTAGATTTCCAGCATCTGCAGTTCTTTTGATTTTCACAAACGTAACCAGAGCGTCAGTGCTGGGGCTGTTGTTCTAATTGAGAACACAGATATTGGTTTCCCTAATCCCCCAACATATAAGGAGGATGTTGCAGAGACAGCTTTATAGTATTTGATTGTAATACAACCCCCTGAGGCACACCACTGTATATCTCCTTATGTCTGAAGAACAATGATTCACCACTACTTTCTGGTTTTTTTATATCCACAATGGCACATACCACCAGGCTCAAGGACAGCTTCTGTCCCACTGTTATAAGACTATTGAATGGTCTCCTAGTACGATAAGATGGACTCTTGACCTCACAATCTACCTTGTTATGACCTTGCACCTTATTGTCTGCCTGCACTGCACTTCCTCTGTAACTGTAACACTTTATTCTGCATTCTGTTATTGTTTTCCCTTGTACTACCTCAATGCACATGTGTATGGATGGTATGCAAAATAACATTTTTCACTGTATCTCGGTACATGTGACAATAATAAACCAATTTACCAATTTAATTTACCAATTCACCTTGCCAAACACTTTCTGAGTACCCACAGACACAATACCAGTGGTGACAAGACCCTTCAGTAATCCCAAGTGAAACCCAGTTTGCCTCTTGTGGAAGTGGACTTAATGTTTCGGCTCAATGACCTGAGGAAAGAGAGAGGGAAAACAACTGTAGGGTGCAAAGGAAGTGTGGAGAGGAGGAGAGAACTACATAGACCAATACAACACAGGAACAGGCCCTTCGGCCTACCATGTCTGTGCAGAACATGATGCTGACTTAAACTAAATCTCTTCTGTCTGCATATGATCCATATCCCTCCATTCCCTGCACATTCATAGTCAAAAGCCCCTTAAGCACGACTATTGTATCTGCCTCCACCACCACTCCTGACAGCCCATTCCAGGCACCCGCCAAAAAGACTTGCCTCATGCATCTCCTTTGAACGTTCCCCCTCTCACCTTAAGTGCATGTCCTCTAGTATTTGACATCTCTACCCTGGGAAAACGACTGGCCGTCTACCCTATCGATGCTTTTCATAATTTTATAAACTTCTATCAGCTCTCGCCTCAGCCTCCGATGCTCCAGAGAAGACAACCTCTCCTTATAGCTCATTACGCTCTAATTCAGTCAACATGCTGGTGAACCTCTTCTGCACCCTCTCCAAAGCCTCCACATCCTTCCTGTAACGGGGCGACCAGAACTGCACACAATAATCCGACTGCGACCTAACCAGAGTTTTATACAGCTGCAACATGTCTTACTAACTCTTGTACTCAGTGCCCTGACCAATGAAGACAAGCATGCCATACACCTCCTTTACCACCCTAGCAACCTGTGCAGCCACTTCTAGGGAGCTGTGGACTTGGACCCCAAGACCCCTCTGTACATCAACGCTGTTAAGGGTCCTGCCATTAAATGTATACATCCCCCTTACATTTGACCTCTCAAAGTGCAACACCTCACACTTGCCCGGATTAAACTCCATCTGCCATTTCTTTGCCCATATCTGTAACTGATCTGTATTCTGCTGTATCCTTTGACAACTTTCTTCACTGTCCACATCTCTACCAATCTTTGTGTCATCTGCAAAGAAACTACAGAGACAGTAGATTGGAGCCCAGGGGAGATTAAACAAGAAGGGGACGGTATTTTTTATTAATTTGTTTATGGAATGTTGCCATTACTGGCGGTGTCAACATTTACAAATCTGTCCATCCCTAATTGCTCCTGAACTGAGTTGGCAGTTATGAGTCCACCATATTTCCGGATCTGGAGTCACATATAGACCAGTAGCCTCTCATCCTCCATCACTCCAAAGAGAAAAGCCTCAGCTCGCTCAACCTTTCCTCATAGGACATGTTCTCTGGGTAAGCATGGCAGAGCTCATAGTCATAGAGTTAGAGAGCAATACAGCACGGATACATAGAACTGTACAGCACAGTACAGGCCCTTCAGCCCACGATGTTGTGCCAACCTTTTAACCTACTCTAAGATCAATCTAACCCTTCCCTCCCACATAACCCTCCATTTTTCTATCATCCATGTGCCTATCTAAGAGTCTTTTAAATGTCCCTGTTGTATCATCCTCACCGCCACCCCCGGCAGTGCGTTCCAGGCACCCACCACCCTCTGTGTAAAAAACCTACCTCTCACATCTCCCCTAAACTTTCTTCCACTCACTTTAGATGGATGTCCTCTGATATTGGCCATTGCCGCCCTGGGAAAGAGGTGCTGGCTGTCCACTCTATCTATGCCTCTCATAATCTTATACGCCTCTATCAAGTCACCTCTCATCTTGCGTTGCTCCAAAGAGAAAAGCCCTAACTCGCTCAGCCTATCCTCATAGGACATGTTCTCTAACCCAGGCAGCATCCTGGTAAATCTCTGCACCCTCTCTAAAGCTTCCACATCCTTCTTATAATGAGGCAACCAGAACTGAACACAATACTCTAAGTGTGGTCTAACTAGAGTTCTGTAGAGCTGCAACATTACCTCATGGCTCTTGAACTCAGTCCCCTGTCTACTGAAGGCCAACACACCATATGCCTTCTTAACCACCCTATCAACTTGCACGGCAACTTTGAAGGATCTATGGACTTGGATCCCAAGATCCCTCTGTTCCTCCACACTGCTAAGAATCCTGTCATTAACCTTCTACTCTGCCTTCAAGTTCGATCTTCCAAAGTGTATCACTTCACACTTTTCTGGGTTGAACTCCATCTGTCCAACTCTGCATCCTGCCTATATCCCATTGTAACCTACAACAACCTTCTGCACTATCCACAACACCACTAACCTTCGTGTCATCTGCAAACTAACTAACCCACCCTTCCACATCCTCATCCAAGTCATTTATAAAAATCACAAAGAGTAGGGGTCCCAGAACAGATCCAGGATACAGGCCCTTCGGCCCAACCAGTCCATGCAACCACACTATCCACCCAACTAGTCCCAATTTACTGCATTTAGCCCATATCCCTCCAAGCCCTGCCCCTCCATGCACCTATCCAAGTGCTTTTTAAATGATACTGTTATACCTGCCTCACCCACTTCCTCTGGCAGCTCGTTCCATATACTCACCACCCTCTGCATGATAAAGTTGCCCCTCAGGTCCCTTTTAAATTGTTCCCCTCTCACCCTAAACCTATTCCCCCTAGTTTTGAACTCCCCTACCCTGGGAAACAGACTGTTACCGTCCACCTTATCTATGCATTTCATCTTAAACACAGTCCCTCCCCTAACAAGAGGGAACCAGGTGAACTTTTACAACATTCCAGTCACTTTACAGTCACCCGTCCTGGGAAGAGCTTTTGTTTTTAGTTTCTAGGGTTATTTAATTACTTGGATTTCAATTCCCCAGATGCCATGGTGGGATTTGAACTCCTGCCTCAGGGTGGATGGTCCAGGTCTGGTCCAGAAACTGGAAGATGAAAAACGTTGGAAGTGGGACAGGGATCGATAGTTGGTGTGGAAGAGGTGTAAGGGAGGTGCAGAATCAGTATCTGAAGTTACCAAAGGAGCCATTGTGGGCTCGGTGTGCCAAGAGGCCTTCTTCTGTGCTTTAGTGTCTCTGTGACTTTAAGAATACCATGAATGTTGAGCACTGGAACAGTCCAGGAGGTCACAGCGGGAGTGGGATGGGGAATTACTGATCAAGTCGTCAGGTTTATTGTCATGTGCACAAGTACGGTGAGGTACAGGTACGAGGAGAAAACTTGCTTGCAGCAGCATCACAGGCACATAGGTACAGACAACACACAGAACATAAATTATATATAGATTGTACAAGACAGTAAAGAAGAAGATTCTGCTAAACAAGACACTAGTGCAATCAGAGACAAATCCGTGGTAGTGCAAAAGGTTGTCTGGGGTAGGGTTAGGGTTGTGCAGGTCGGTTCAATAACCTGATAGTTGCAGGAAAGTAGCTGTTCCTGAACCTGATAGTGTGGGACTTCAGGCTTCTGTACCTCCTGCCCGACAGTAGCAGTGAGAAGAGGGCATGGCCCGGATGGTGGAGATCCTTGATGATAGATGTCTGGGAACCATCACACCATCCTCGAGCCACATTACAACTAGCCAACAGCAAGTCCAAAAATTTCAGATCATTAGCAGTTCAAGTGATGTTTTTTCACTTTCCAGTATTTTATCCATATTCCCACAGTAATTTCAGAAACTGATTCTCCTCTTCCCAAACTTGTCCCATTGTAAGTGGGAAAGCCTTCCCTAAGTTTCCCCTACCTCAAACGGGATTGCCATAACTTTCCAAAAGCAAAAAATGAAACACAGATGCTGGAAACCTACAATAAATGAATGTTGGAAATACTCAGCGGGTCAGGCAGTGTCTGTGGAGAGAGGGAGACAGAGAGAGAGACAGAGTTAACATTTCAGGTCCGCGACCCTTTGTCAGAACTGACGAGAGAGTCTCCAACTTGAAACATTATTTGTGAGGAGATCGAAGGTTTTGGGGAATTGGCACAGAACAGGAGTTGAGATCAGCACAGATCAGCCAATGATATGGGCGAGCACGGTAGTGTGGCGGTTAGCATCACGCTATTACAGCGCCATCGACCCGGGTTCAACTCCCGCCACTGTCTGTAAGGAGTTTGTACGTTCTCCCCGTGTCTGCGTGGGTTTCCTCCAGGTGCTCCGGTTTCCTCCCACATTCCAAAGACATATGGGTTAGGAAGTTGCGGGCATTCTATGTTGGCGCCCGAAGCGTGGCGACACTTGCGGGCTGCCCCCCAGAACACTCTACGCAAAAGATGCATTTCACAGTGTGTTTCTTATATTGAGTGGCGGGGAGGCTTGAGGGGCCGAGTGGCCTACTCCTTTTTTTACCTTTTGTTCCTGTGTTTCTTGCTCCATAGATGCTGCCTGACCTGCTGTGTGTTACTGTCTTTATTTCACTCTTTGTGGGGTTATTTTATCTTATTTTAATGTGCACAAATTTCCTGCATTAGCTAGCGATCACACTCTCGAAAAAGAACCTCAGTACCTGGAGGACAAGCCTGGCTGTGTGGGTCAAGGCATTATTTAGATCAAACTAATTCCCTCTGCTCTCACATAGGAGGCACCGACATTGACAATGTGTTCTCCAGTGTGGAGTTACCAACGGACAGGCCAGGCTCGGAGGACAGGATTTCAGGAGAACATTTGCTTCAGGCGAACTCCAGGTAGACAATAGTAACCTCTGCTCTCTCACCCAGGGCTTTCCCCAGTCCTCCGTACCCACTCCCTCAGCAACCCGCCAGTACGTCACAACCCATTCCTGTAACTGTGTAACAAAGGTGCACACACATCCGTGCCCCAGGGAATGCTGTGAGAGTTGGGTCCCGGGAGAGATGGGTCCCAGCTGGGATAGGGGAGGGCAAGGGATTGGATTGAAGCTGAGATACCGTGTGCCAAGGACTGCAGGCGGTTACCTCTCCAGGTAGATATCCCTAACCCTAACACTTCATAATCAAGGACCCTTCCTCCCACCCTTGTATCTTCTCTCTTCTCCCCCCTCCCATCGGGCAGAAGGTACAAAAGCCTGAAAGCACGTACCACCAGGCTCAGGGACAGCTTCTATCCCACTGTTATCAGACTCTTGAAGAGACCTCTTATGCAATAAAGATGAACTCTTGATCTCCCAATCTACCTCATCGTGGCCTTTGCACCTTATTGTCTGCCTGCACTGCACTTTCTCTGTAACTGTAACACTATGTTTTGCATTCTGTTATTGCTTTTCCTTTGTACTACCTCGATGTACTGATGCATGGAATGATCTGTATGGATGGCATGCAAAACAAAGTTTTTCACTGTTTCTCAGTACATGTGACAATAATAAACCACTGAATCTATCCCATAAACAATATTACTCTGGTTTGGTTTCGCTTTGTGTAATTTTCATTCAGAACTATTTAATCCTTTTTCAGTTACATAATTCTCGAAGATTCAGCGGTGGAATCAATGATCAAGAACTCACCAGGTATAAATATCTTTTATAGTAAATGGTAAGACCGTGGAGAGTGTTGTAGAACTGAGAGACCCAGGGGTACAGGTGCATAGTTCCCTGAAAGTGGCAACACAGGTAGACAGGGTGGCGAAGAAGGTGTTTGGCAAGTTGGCCTTCATCGGTCAGGGCACTGAGTACAGGAATTGGGACGTCATGTTACAACTGTACAAGTCGTTAGTGAGTCCATACTTGGAATATTGTGTGTAAGATTCACAAGGATGTTACCAGGACTGGAGGGCTTGAGTTATAAGGAGAGGCTGGACAGGCTGGGACTGTTTTCCCTGGAGCGAAGGAGACTGAGGGGGGACCTTACAGAGGTTTATAAAATCATGAAAGACGCATGTAAGGTGGATGGTCACAGCCCTTTTCCCAGGGTAGGAGAGTCTAAAACTAGTGGGGATAGATTTATGGTGAGGGGGGAAAGATTTAAAAGGGACCTTCATATGGAGGGTGGTGGGTATATTAAACGGGCTGCCAGAGGAAGTGGTAGCAATTGCAATGTTTCAAAGATATTTGGACAGGTATGTGGATAGGAAAGATTTGGAGGAATACCGGCCAAATGCAGGCAAATGGGACCAGCTCGAACAGACACCTTGGATGGCATTGACGAGTTGGGCAGAAGGGCCTGTTTCCATGCTGTATACTCTGTGACTCCAAAACTACATCCAAACTGAATTACGCTATATTCACACTGGGAGAGATTATATGTAAAAGTTTGGAGACTCAAATTCAAGACTGATTTGCTTATCAATTCCCCTCCTGCACTCATGAATCTTTAGCGGTCTCCACTACAGGTTTAGATGGTGTTTTGGTCTATGCGGCGTTATGAATTGTGTGTTAATTTGAGTGTGATGAGTGACATATAGAAAGAGGAGACGATGACACGATCAGATTAACTTTACCCTCCACAGATGCTGCTCGACCCACTGAGTCCCTCCAGCAGATTGCTTGTTGCTCCAGACTCCAGCGTCTGCAGTCTCTTGCGTCAGAGTCACACAGCACAGAAACAGGCCCTTCGGCCCAACTTGTCCATGCTGACCGAGATGCCTATCTAAGCAGGTCCCATTTGCCCGTGTTTGGCCTATATCCCTCTGAACCTTTCCTATCCATATACCTGTCCAAGTACTTTTTAAATGTTGTTAATGTACCTGCCTCAACCACTTCCCCTGGTAGCTCGTTCCATGTACTGACCACCCTCTGTGTGAAAAAGTTGCCCCTCAGGTTCTTTTTAAATCTCAGACACAAAATAATTCTGCAGATGCTGGAATCTGGAGCAATACACAATAAGTGCTGGAGGAACTCAGCAGGTCAGGCAGCATCCATGGAGGGAAATAAACAGTCGACGTTTCGGGCCGAGACCCTTCACCAGGACTGGAAAGGAAGAGGGCAGAAGCCAGAACCTTTTAAATCTCTCCCCTCTCACCCTAAACCTATGCCCACTAGTCCTCGGTTCCCCAACCCTAGGAAAAAGACTGTGCACACTCACCCTATCTACGCTCCTCATGATTTTATACACCTCTATAAGGTCACCCCTCATTCTCCTACGCTCCAATAAAAAAAGTGCCAACCTGTTCAACCTCTCTCCTTAACTCAGTCCCTCAAGTCCCAGCAACATCCTCGCGAATCTCTTTTGTCTCCATTTTACTGCTCTACTGCGGTCTCTTCAAAGCATGCTCACTCTGAAGAAGTTTTCCTCCTCTTTGTGGGCTGAAGGGCCTGTTCCTGTGCTGTACTGTTCTATGTTCTCTTTGGTGGAAGTTTTGTGGGACCCTCTTTCCTCACTGCCTCCCCTCTGTGGTTTCATCTCCAGCCTCTGTCTCACCCTTCCCTTCTCCACTTTATACCGGCCATCTCCCCTGTCCCCTCTCAGTCCTGATGCAGGGTCTCGACCCGAAACGTCTATTCCTCTCCCTCCACAGATGCTGCTCAACCCACTGAGTTCCTCCAGTTGATTGGTTACTGCATCACATTGGTCGTAGAGTCGTAGAGCTATACAGCACGGAAACAGGTCCTTTGGCCCAACTCATCCATACCGACTAAGATGCTCATCGAAGCTAGTCCCATTTGCCCGCATTTGGCCCATATCACTCTAAACCTTTCCAATCCATGTACCTGTCGAAGTACCACCTAAATGTACCTGCCTCAACCTCTTCCTCTGGCAGCTCGTTCCATATACTCACCACCCTCAGAAGTTGCTCCTCAGGTCTCTTCTAAATCTTTCCCCTCTCACCTTAAAGCTATGCCCTCTAGATTTTGATTCCCTTTCCCTGGGAAAAGGACTGTGGCCATTCACCCTATCCATCCCCATAGACTGTCATGATCTTATTAATTGGCCGAGCAGGCTTGTGGGGCTGAATGGCCACCTACTGCTTCTGTTTCTCATGTCCTTATCACCCTATCTATGTCAAGAAGCCATGTCCAACAGGGAGATCAGGAGAAACTTGTTAGGCAGAGAATGTGAACGTATGACTTCAGGGATGGGCAGAACGAATAGCATTGAGGTGTTAAGGGAAAGCTAGAGGAACTAAGGTAGCACAACAGTCCATTCTGCCCATTGAACCATGCGCATTGAAGGAAACGCTGATAGAGTGAGACATGGATGGGTGGAAGGAGTGTAACATAGAACATTATAGCACAGAACAGGCCCTTCGGCCCACCATGTTGTGCCGACATTTTATCCTGCTCTAAGATCTATCTAACCCTTCCCTCCCACATAGCCCTCCATTTCTCTATCATTCATGTGTCTATCTAAGAGTCTCTTAAATGTCCCTAATGTATCTGCCCCCACAACCTCTGCTGGCAGTGCGTTCCACACACCCACCACTCTCTGTGTAAAAAAAAACTTACCCCTGACATCCCCCTTATACCTTCCTCCAATCACCTTAAAATTATGTCCCTCATGTTAGCCATTGTCACCCTGGGAAAAAGTCTCTGACTGTCCACTCGATCTATGCCTCTTATCATCTTGTACACCTCTATCAAGTCACCTCTCATGTTCCTTCTCTCCAAACAGGAAAGCCCTAGCTCACTCAACCTATCCTCATAAGACATGCTCTCCAATCCAGGCAACATCCTGGTAAATCTCCTCTGCACCCTCTCTAAAGCTTCCACATCCTTCCTATCATGAGGCAACCAGAAATGAACACAATACTCCAAGTGTGGTCTAACCAGAGCTCTATAGAGCTGCACCATCACCTCACGGCTCTTGAACTCAATACCCCGACTAATGAAGGCCAACACACCATACGCCTCTTAACAACCCTATCGATCTGCGTAGCAACCTTGAGGGATCTATGGATGTGGACCCCAAGATCCCTCTGTTCCTCCACACTGCTAAAAGTCCTGCCATTAACCTTGTATTAACCCTGATGGCCTGTTTTGGGCTGACTCACCCATGCTGATGTTAGTGCCATATTGATGCCCTGACCAATGAAGGCAAGCATGCCATACGCCTTCTTTACCACCCTATCTACTTGTGTTGCTGCTTTCAGGGAGCTGTGGACTTGGAGCCCTGTTCTATGTTCACCTTTTCAGTGCTGTAGGTGTGTAGTAACTCCATGTACTTTCCCCTGGCAGTGGACATTTCATACGCTCACCAACCTCAGCAATTGGCTCCGGACACACCAAGTAAATTGCTACCATCGCCTCCCGCTGTTCCTGAACAGGACCAGGTAATACTTCCTCACTGTCACGTACCAGCAACAAAAGAAACACATTGAGTCATGTATGTGTTAAAACTATTTTATTAATAACTACTTAAGATAGTAAGAAAAATAAAAGGAAAAATGTTAGAATGTTAGAAGTAAAAACGTTAGATCTTAAATATTAACCCTAAAAACTAAACTCGAAGTGTGTGTTTGGCAAATTCCCAAACTCCCAAGTCTGGGAATAGTTCTCAAAGTTCAGTTAGCAAGCCATAAGGTGAAACGTGAGCAAAGGCTTCTGCAAAGCCACCGTTGACTGAAGAGGAAGTGTAGAGAGAGAATAGAGAGAAATTATGAAATCCAAATGTTCCATGATGGCACCCATACGACACCTCAATCACGGATGATCTCCATTCCTTTGTTCTGAAGTATCTGCCACCCTGAAAGGCACTCGAGACATGGCCATCCACACAAATACCTGTTTCCTTCTACAGGTTAACGACAAAGTGAACTCCACTGGATTATTCCAAGAATCCATACGTGGATTGTAGTGACAGACACAGTTATTGTTTTTCATGCATCGATACAGAGACCAGCAGGCAGGTGGCTCTCTTCCTGTCTCTCTCTCTCTGACTGATGCTCCAAAAACGTCATCACATCCTTATCTCCTGTTGTTGTCGTAATCACGCCACACACACACACACACACACACACACACACACACACTACTGTACTATGTCTTAAAGGGACATTCACCAATAGTAACTTAATCCGTAACATCACTGGATGGCTGAGGGCGATCTAGGACTAAAGGTGGGAGAGCAGCCACCAGCTCAGAGAAGGTTGGGCAGAGAGTCATAGAGTGATACAGCATGGAAACAGGCCCTTCGGCCCAACTGGTCCATTCCGACCAAGACACCCATCGAAGCTAGTCCCATTTGCCTGCATTTGGCCCATATCCCTCTAAACCTTTCCTATCCATGTACCTGTCCAACTGTCTTTTAATGTGGTTAATGTACCTGCCTCAACCACTTCTTCTGGCAGCTCGTTCCATGTACTGACCACCCTCTGAGTGAAAATGTTGTCCCTCATGTTCCTCTTAAGTCCCTCCCCTCTCACCTTAAACCTATGCCCTCTAGTTCTTGATTCCCCAGCCCTGGGAAAAAGACTGTGTGCATTCACTCTATCTTTGCCCTTCATGATTTTGTACACCTCTATAAGATCACCCCTCATTCTCCTACACTCCAATGAATAAAGTCCCAACCTGCACAACCTCTCTCCATAACTCAGTCCCTCGAGTCCTGGCAACATCCTTGTAAATCTCCTCTGCGCTCTTCCCAGCTTAATGACGTCTTTCTTATAGCAAGATGACCAAAACTAAACACAATATTCCAAATGCAACCTCACCAACGTCCTGTACAACCGCAATATAACATCCCAAACTCTTGACTGATGAAGGCCGGTGTGCCAAACGCCTTCTTCACCACCCTGTCTACCTGTGATACCCTTTCAGAGATCCATTGTATATCTAGGTCCTTCAGGTTCTAAATCTTCTCAGAGGTACCGCCACCCAATTCGCAGCTGCCTGACAGAGGAGCCAAGGTGTTAAAACTGGTTCATAGTTATTTTTATTGCCAGCCAGTGGGCTTTTCTCACAGCCGGATTGACCTAAAGATGAATCCTCAATCCCTGGAGGTTCCAGGATGTCCGGAATGGTTGTGAATTCCATTCTGGGTGATGCTCCAGTTATTGGACCTGCCACACAGTGTGAAGCATCGTGTTGGAGGGAGGGTGATGAAGGAAGGTCACACTGCTTGTTTGGGCTCCTTGGATACCATTGCACAAAGGGTCTCATCAGCCACAGAGAACAACTCAACTGTATGGATTGACGGGCTGGCTACAGGGTTGGAGCAGAGGAACAGGTCTCACCTTAGGTTTAGGGTGAGGGGGAAAGATTTAAAGGGGATCTGTGAGGGGCAAGTTTTCAACACAGAAGGTGGTATTTATATGAAACAAGCTGTCAAAGTGGTAGAGGCGGGTACAATTACAATATTTAAAGAGCCTTTGGACAGGTACATGGGTAGGAAAGGTTGTGGAGGCTTAGGAGAGGGTACAGAAGAGGTTCACCAGGATGCTGCCTGGATTAGAGGGTATGTGCTATGAGGAGAGGTTGGACAAACCTGGGTCGTTTTCTCTGGAGCATCAGAGGCTGAGGGGAGACCTGATAGAAGTTCATAAGATCATGAGAGGCACAGACAGAGTAGACAGCCAATATCTTTTTCCCAGGGTGGAAATGTCTAATACAAGAGGGTATACATTTAAAACGAGAGGGGGTAAGTTCAAAGGAGATGTGCAGAGCAGGTTTTTTTTACACAGAGAGTGGTGGGTGCCTGGAATGTGCTGCAGAGGTGGTGGTGGAGGCAGATATAGTAGAGGTGTTCGGGAGGCTCTTAGAAAGGCACATGAATGTGCAGAGAATGGAGGGATATGGACATTGTGTAGGCAGAAGGGATTAGTTAATTAATTACTAGTTTAATTAGTTCGGCACAACATTGTGGTCCAAAGGGTCTGTTCCTGTGCTGTGCTGTTCTATGTTCTATACTTCGAGGGATATGGGCCAAATGCATGCAAATGGGACAAGCTTAGATAGGCATCTTAGTTGGCATGGATGTATTGGGCTGAAGAGTCTGCTTCCGTGCTGTATGAATCGATAAACAGAGAGCTTCTGTTTTGTAGACTGGAGATCAGGAGACTGGGAAGGGAGGGAATCTCCTCCCGGCTTGCGTGAACTCATATTTATGCAGGAACAGGAACTTCTTGCACATAAAAAGAGGAGAGGCCACTCAGCCCCTTGGGTTTTCTGCACAGGAACAGGAAGAGGCAACTCTGCCACTTGAGCTTGTTGCAAAGGAACAGGAGGCCATTCAGCCACCATTACATGGGAGATAGGAGGCCTTTCAGTTTCCTGGCTCTGTTACATGGGAATGGGAGGGCATCATTTAGTTCCTCAAGTAGCACAGAAGGATACCATTCAACCCTCGAGACCTACATAGGAGTAGAAGAAAGCTGGACATCCTCTTGGCCCCTTAAATAAGAGCAGCTGGAGGGCGTTCAATTCCTTGAGCCCATTACATAGGAACAGAAAGAAGCCATTCAGCTCAACCAGAACACCAATGAATCTTATCACTGTTGATTCATCTACAAATTTACTTAAAATACAGGAAGTCCTGTACTGACACCTTAAAACTTTAACTATGTTGTTTCATCAAATGATTCAAAATGATTTGTACCACTCAGGGTAAATAAAGGAACTGTTAGCACAGATGTAGAACTCAAATATTGAAGGTTTTAACCTAGATTACAAAGAGTGCTGCAACATTGTGCATTTTGCACTTGGCTGCATTTGAAGCAAACATTCTGAGCACCGACATCTTCGAGTGTTTATGTTACCTACAACACTTCTGTACAATGCGGTGCTGTTGAGGTGAGAATATTTCATGGGAAGCCCGTTGCCTGACAGAAATGGAAATACACCACGCATTTAATCACAGTCTAGACCTTCTGGCTGCGTGTAATTAGCAAATCCCTCCCGTGTCAGGAACCAGCCTGAGCTATTATCTTCAACAGCGGATGAAAGCCCAGAGAGGTTCAGCGACAATTTTCCGTTTCCAAGCTTAATGGGAGCTCCTTGAACATTTGCTACTCAACCCACTGAGTTCCTCCAGCAGATTGTTTGTTGCTCCAGACTCCAACATCTGCAGACTCTTGTGTCACAGAGTCATACAGCACGGAAACAGGACCTTCAGCCCAACTGGTCCATGCCGACCAAGATTCCCATCTAAACCAGGCCCACTTGCCTGCGTTTGGCCCGTATCCCTCTAAACCTTTCCTATCCATGTACCTGTCCAAGTGCCTTTTAAATGTTGTCCTCAGTGAACAGACGATGCCAACAGAGGAGTGAACTTGCTTTTTGTGATGGTGGGAAAACATGTACATTTTGGTGTACAGAGGGGTCCCCCTGAAAGTGGCAACACAAGTAGATAGGATGGAGAAGGTGCATGGCATACTTGCCCTCATCGTTCGGGGTGTTGAGTATAAAAGTTGGGAAGTCATGTTGCAGCTTGGTGGGAAATAAAGGGTGAGGGGAGAGTGGGATTAGACTGGGAGCGCTATTGAAGATAAGATAAGATATCTTTATTAGTCACATGTACATCGAAACACACAGTGAAATGCATCTTTTGCATAGAGTATTCTGGCGGCAGCCCACAGGTGTCGCCACGCTTCCGGTGCCAACATAGCATGCCCACAACTCCCTAACCCGTACGTCTTTGGAATACGGGAGGAAACCGGAGCACCCAGAGGAAACCCACGCAGACACAGGGAGAACGTACAAACTCCTTACAGACAGCGGCCAGAATTGAACCCGGGTTGCTGGCACTGTAATAGCGTTACGCTAACCACTGCCTGGTGTGGGGAGTGAGAGGTTAGTCTGGGAGGGGTTTTAAAGGGTGTGGGGGGGATACGGGCCAAACGCTGGCAAATGGGCCTGGTTTAGATGGGAATCTTGGTTGGCATGGACCAGTTGGGCCGAAGGGCCTGTTTCCGTGCTGTATGACTCTGTGACACAAGAGTCTGCAGATGTTGGAGTCTGGAGTGTCTGATATCGAGTAAAACATTGCTGCTGTCTCGATAGACTGATAGATGGTTAGCAGTTAGTTATTGCTTCAAGGCTCTGAGGATGAGTCATGAATCACAGAGCTACAGCACGGAAACAGGCCCTTCGGCCCACCGAGTCCGTGCCAACTATCAACCACACATTTACACTAATCCTACACTAATCCCATTTTACTCTCCCCTCTTCCACCACCACCCCCCCCCCCCCGCCCCCCAGATTCTGCCACTCACCTACACACCAGGGGGATTTATGGCAGACAATTAATTCAGCAACCTGCACGTCATTGGGAGTTGGGAGGAAGCCAGAGCATCCAAGGGGTCTGGGGGGGAGCCCACACTGTCAAACTGACAGCACCCGAGGTCAGGATTGAAGAAAAAGATATAAATTTGAAGGCTTCTGATTTACATATTCTGGCTTTTATTTCTCTTATAGCCAGGAGAGCTGTATTGCTTAAATGGAAGGAAGTTACTCCACCTACGCATGTTCAATGGTTATGGGATGTTATGTCATACTTGAATCTAGAGAAGATTTGCTGTTCAGTTTTTGAACCTAACCTAGATTTTCAAACCCTGTGGGGACCTTTTTTGAATTATTTTCAAAATCTCTGATTTGGGGACTAAAATGCAGATATTGGCTGACACACTGTTATGTTTTTAAAAGTTTGTCCTTGTTTTTTTCCATCTAACAGCTTCGGGTTTTGGTAGTGGGAGTAGATTTTTTTTTAATAACAAAATATTTCAATTTTTTCTTCCTTTATTAACTAACTACTATATATGATTATTAACTTAGAGTATTGTAATCTAAGTACAATTTAATACAACGTATTCAGCAGTGTTTTTATTCTCTTTCTTGATGCATGTACTCTGTATTTTTTTCATGGATTCAATAAAAATATTGTAAAGAGAGGATTGAACCCGGGTCGCTGGCACTCTGAGGCCAGCAGCTCTACTAACTGCACCATTGTGCCACTGAAGACTACATCCCAAAGGTCAAGATGTTGCCCAGAGCTGACAGCTCCCTTGGTGGTGACGTCCTTTGCTGTGTTCACTCCTCAGATGCCTCTGCTGGATCAGAGGGTGCTTGAACTGTCACAGGTGGTGGAAGACGGACTGCGGGAAGCGGGGCGCCAAGTCCAAGAGTGTGATCTTCGGAAACCAGTGGATCCGGTGCTGATGAAAGACCGGCTGGGCTGTATCCAAGCAATGATGGAAGAGGTGGAAGATAATATCTTGCAGATCGAGTTACGGCAGCGGTCCTGCAGTTGGGAAGACAGGTCAGTCGAGCTTAGTGAAGCCCGCGCAGAAGCAATAAGTGATGAACCCTTTGACCTCTCTGTCTAATCCTGCACTGGACTGAACCCATGAATCACCCAGGCATAGAAGGCTCCGGACCAAAGGTTTGGAAAAGGGGATCCCTGTGGATGAGGAACTGGAATTGCGATTGGTTTATTATTGTCACGTGTACCGAGATACAGTGAAAAGCTTTTGTTTGCGTGCCATCCAGACAGATCATTTCATACATAAGTACACCAAGATAGTACAAAAGGAAAACAGAATGCAGAATATAGTGTTACAGTTACAGACAAATAAAGTGCAGGGGATACGATGACAGATATTTAGATATTTTTTTTAGATATTTATTTATTCGTCACATGTAGATTGAAACACAGTGAAATGCGTAGGTTATTGCACTGCACTTTCTCTGTAGCTGTGACACTTTACTCTGTACTGTTATTGTTTTACCTGTACTACATCAATGCACTCTGTACTAACCCAATGTAACTGCACTGTGTGATGAATTCACCTGTACGATCAGTTTGCAAGACAAGTTTTCACTGTACCTCAGTACAAGTGACAATAATAAACCAATACCAATACCAGAGTGTTCTGGGGGCAGCCCGCAAGTGTCGCCACACTTCCAGCGCCAACATAGCATGCCCACAACTTCCTAACCCGTACGTCTTTGGAATGTGGGAGGAAACCGGAGCACCCGGAGGAAACCCACGCAGACATGGGGAGAATGTACAAACTCCTTACAGACAGCGGCCGGAATTGAACTCAGGTCGCTGGCGCTGTAATAGCGTTACACTAACATTGAGAGATCAAGGTTCATCTTTTAGCGTATGAGAAGTCCATTCAAGTCTTATAACAGTGGGATAGAAACTGTCCTTGAGCTTGGGTGGTACGTGTTCTCAAGCTTTGTATCTTCCGCCCGACGGGAGGGGGGAGAAGACAGAATGTCCCGTGTGGGAAGGGTCCTTGATTATGTCGGCAGCTTTTAGGCAGCAAGAAGTGTAGATGCAGTCGATGGAGGGGAGGCTGGTGTCCGTGATGTGCTGGGCTGTGTCCACAACTCTCTGCAGTTTTCTTGCAGTCTGGGGCAGAGCAGTTGCCGTCCCAAGCCGTGATGCATCCAGATAGGATGCTTTCTGTGGTGCATCTGTAAAAATTGGTCAGAGTCATCGGGGACATGCTGAATTTCGTTAGCCTTCTGAGGAAGTAGAGGTGTGGTGAGCCTTCTTGGCCCCATCGTCCACATGGCTAGACCAATCAAATTGTTGGTGATATTTACACCTAGGAACTTGAAGCTGTCAACCCTGTCCACCTTAGCACCATTGATACAGACAGGGAGGTTGCTGGTCAGCATGGATATGTTGGGCTGAAGGGTCTATTTTGGCGGTGTATTTCTCTATGATTTCAGACAAAGTCCCTTCATCATCATAGTGCATGCCACTCCTTCTGATTACATCGTCTCAACCTTCTGTCAAGAATCAGGTGACTAGCTCCAAAAAGGGTCCATTTTTACACTGATTATTAAACCCTTGCAGCACATGGAGCCTGTCCGTGGTCTTCGAAGGAACTGAAAACAGATAATGCTGGAAACACTCAGTGGCTCAGGCAGCATCTGTGGAGATTTTCAGATCCAGGACCCTTCGTCAGAACTAAAGGAACGTTAGCGTTGCCTGACCTGCTGAGTGTTTTCAGCATTTTATTTAAGATTTCTAGCATCTGCAGGTTTTTTTTGATTTTCTTTGAAGGAACTCCCCAAACTAGTCCCACTCTTCCCTGTTGATTCTCTTAATCGTGCAACTTATTTTCCTTTCCAGATATTTGGTGATAGAAATTATCAAAGAACCTTCTTCCACCACCCCTTCCAGCAATGAAGTCCGGATCAAACAGTTCACCATCTAAATACTTTGCTCCTCATCCCCCCTCTGAGGACTTCACCAGTTATCTAAGACCTGTGTCATCAGCTTCATGTTCCCCCTGCTGCATACAGATTCCCCAAACCACCTGGATGATGTTGAACGTCATTCTTGTAAGCCCCTGAACCTATTTTGATTGATTTCTTTATTAGTCACGTGTACATCGAAACACACAGTGAAATGCACCTTTTCCGTTGAGTGTTCTGGGGGCAGCCCGCAAGTGTCACCACGCTTCCAGCGCCAACATAGCATGCCCACAACTTCCTAACCCGTACGTCTTTGGAATGTGGGAGGAAACCAGAGATCCCGGAGGAAACCCACACAGACACGGGGAGGATGTACAAACTCCTTACAGACCATGGCCGGAATTGAACCTGGGTCGCTGGCGCTGTAATAACGTTACGCAGGTGTCCAGGAGGGAATCTGAGAGAAATTTCTTCTCTCAGAGCGTAGCGAGTCTCCGGAGTTCTCTGCCCCAGAGGGTAGTGAGGCTTGATGTGGACTAAGGCAGTGAGAAGCTCCCTGTGCAGATGGTATTGGCTGGACTGTGATGACCACCCAACAATGACGTAAAACATAGAACACTACAGCACAGTACAGGCCCTTCGATCCACAATGTTTGTGCCGACATTTTATCCTGCTCTAAGATCTATCTAACCTTTCCCTCCCACATAGCCCCTCATCTCTCTATCATTCATGTGGCTATCTAAGAGTCTCTTGTATCCCTAATGTATCTGCCCCCACAACCTCTGCCAGCAGTGCGTTCCCACGCACCCACCACTCTCTGTGTAAAAAACTTACCCCTGACATCCCCCTTATATCTTCCTCCAATCACCTTAAAATTATGTCCCCTTGTGTAGCCATTGTCACCCTGGGAAAAAGTCTTTGACTGTCCACTCAATCTATGCCTCTTATCATCAACCCTCTGGACACCTCTCATCCTCCCTCTCTCCAAAGAGAAAAGCCCTAGCTCACTCAACCTATCCTCATAAGACATGCTCTCCAATCCAGGCAGCATCCTGGTAAATCTCCTCTGCACCCTCTCTAAAGCTTCCACATCGTCCCTATAATGAGGTGACCAGAACTGAACACAATACTCAAGTGTGGTCTAACCAGAGTTCTGTAGAGCTGCAACATCACCTCGCGGCTATGGGCTCAGGGCTATAGGCAGACTGACGGCAGTGAATGTAGAACAGTACAGCACAACAACAGGCCCTTCAGCCCATGATAATATGTCAGTGATAATAAACCTGATTCTAATGTCTGTGCCAACCATGATGCCAATTTAAACTGCACATCTGCCTGCACATGGCCCATACCCCTCCATTCCCTGACAGTTCATGTGTCTGTCTAAATATCTTTTAAATGTCACAATCGTATCTGCTTCCACCACCACCCTGGCAGCCTGTTCCAGGCACCCACCACTCTCTGTGTAAAAATAAAACTTGCTTCCCTCACCTCCTTTAAACTTTCCCCCTTTCACCTTAAAACTATGTCCCTCCGAGCATTTCCGTTCCCGGGAAGCCTTCCTGAGCGTTAAGCCAGTGTATATTCCAAATTGGATAAGGACAGGAGGCTCCTTCCCTGCCCAACATCAGTGAAAGAAATGGGTTTTGAAACAATGCAGAAATACTATGGTCACCATAACCAATTCTGCTTTCAAATTCAGATTAAGATTCAGATTAGTTTATTGTCATATACAACATATGAAACCCCTTGCTCATGTGAAGCTCACAGAGTAAAAGTGTACATGGTAATAATGAATACAACAATAAATACGTACAGGTTCCAAAGACGTACGGGTTAGGAAGTTGTGGGGATGCTTTGTTGGCGCCGGAATAGCGTGGTGACACTTGCGGGCTGCCCCAGAACACTCAACGGAAAAGGTGCATTTCACTGTGTGTTTCGATGTACATGTGACTAATAAACATAGAACATAGAACACTACAGCACAGTACAGGCCCTTCGGCCCACCAATGTTGTGCCGACATTTTACCCCTGCTCTAAGATCTAATCTAACCCTTCCCTCCCACATAGCCCCCTATTTTTCTATCATTCATGTGCCTATCTAAGAGTCTCTTATATGTCCCTAATGTATCTGCCCCCACAACCTCTGCCGGCAGTGCGTTCCACGCACCCACCACTCTCTGTGTCGAAAACTTACCCCTGACATCCCCTTATACCTTCCTCCATCACCTTAAAATTACGTCCCCTCGTGTTAGCCATTGTCGCCCTGGAAAAAGTCTCTGACTGTCCACTCGATCTCTGCCTCTTATCATCTGTACACCTCTATCAAGTCACCTGTCATGCTCTCTCTCTGCAAAGAGAAAAGCCCTAGCTCGCTCAACCTATCCTCATAAGACCTGCTCTCCAATCCAGGCAACATCCTGGTAAATCTCCTCTGCACCCTCTCTAAAGCTTCCATATCTTTCCTATAATGAGGCAACTAGAAACTGAACACAATACTCCAAGTGTGATCTGACCAGAGTTCTATAGAGCTGCAACATCACCCAGCGGCTCTTGAACTCAGTACCCTGACTAATGAAGGCCAGCACAACCATACGCCTTCTTAATAACCCTATCGACCTGCATGGCAACCTTGAGAGATCTATGGACGTGGACCCCAAGTTCCCTCTGTTCCTCCACACTGCTAAGAGTCCTGCCATTAACCTTGTATTCTACCTTCGAATTCGATCTCCTGAAGTGTAACACGAACTTATCCGGGTTGAACTCCATCTGCCACTTCTCAGCCCAGCTCTGCATTCTATCAATATCCTGTTGTAAACTACAGCAAGCTTCTACACTATCCACAACACCACTAACCTTCCTATCATGTGCGAACTTACTAACCCCACCTTCCACATCCTCATCCAAGTCATTTATAAAACTACAAAGAGCAGGGTTCCAGAACAGATCCCTGCAGAACACCACTGGTCACCGACCTCCAGGCAGAATACGCTCCATCTACCACCACCCTCTGTCTTCTATGGGCGAGCCAATTCTGAATCCAAGATATCTTAAGATATAAGATATTTTATCTTATAAGTACAGCGACAGGCTCAACAAACAAATACAATCTGAAGTAGTTCAAAAGGAAATGAATTAAACAAAGTTAAATTCCCTGGTGCCTTGGTGCCAAGTCTCCAGGCTATTGGTTGGGTACTCATTGGGGCAGCAGTGGGTATTGTGCCTCAACGTTGTCTATTGAAGGTTGCCCCAGATGCCCATCCACTTCCTCTGTGTTTAGGAACCCGGCCAAAGCCTCAGGTGAAGGAACTGCGCTGGAGCTGCATCTGATCCAGCAGAAACTGGCCTTAATCCAGCTGATGCAGCAGTTTTCCCAGGCGGGAAAACACAGCTCCATGTGAACAACCTCCAGGTATTCTCAATCCGACTTCCTCCTGGGATTGGTGGGTGAGGGCAGCAGGAGGGAGGTTATCATTTATTTTGGAATGTGAGTTCACTGGCAGTGCCAACTTTTTATGTCAATCGTTAGGCATTCCCAAATGTCCAAGATTGGGAATGATGGAATTTTGTGAGTAGGAAAAGGGAAGTGGGTAAAAAGAACTGCAAATCTTGATCTTACCAAATCGCAGGGGGTGAGCTAAACAGACCCCAGCTATTCTCTGCTGCCCTGAGATATGTTGGGTGGTCTTCCTGAACTGTCAGAGTGTCCTCAGTGTCCTCTGTGGTGGATTCACTGAGCTGCCCGATCACTTCAGAGGGATGTTAAGTATCGGCCACTCTAGTGTGAGATGTATAGACCTGGGCCAGGTTGCCGGTAGTTTCAGGACAGTGCTGAGGGTGTGCTGCTCTATTAGAACTGCCAACCTCTGGACCAAGTTAAATCGATGTCCCAACTGACATCTGGGATGTCCAAACTCCCTAGGTCCTCATTTAGAAGAAAGGGGGATCACTCCAGGAGACCTGGAAAATATTCATCCCTGACCCATTTTCCATTGCTCAGATTATCCGGTCAATCCCATCTTGCAGGAGTGAGCTTACCTTGTGCCAATTGGCCACTGGATTTCCTATACTGCGGACATTACATCTTCCCCAAAATTTTGGGCGTAAAATTGTTTGGGTTCTCCTGCTCAGCCTCGCTCCTTGCTGTCTGATATGTAGAACACGTCTCTCCGGAAATGGGAAGTGTTGTAGAATGAGGGTGTGTCAGTGTCAGCCAAGGGTCAGTTGCTAAACTCGCTTGTGACCACAGGGCCTGTTGCAGCAGGGAAGGAAACCTCTGTCACCGCTGTTTCCTTCTGCAGCCCAGTTAACCTACATGTGGAGGTGGACATGAACCCACGAGAGCTGTGCTTCAGTCTGGACATTGATTCGTCAGGGACCCCCGTAGTGACATCATCTGTGGTACCAGTACTGGTTGAAGGAGATCGGTAAGTACAATGGCAATGGTGAGAAGGGTCCAACCCTCCAGGTATCCAAGTTATAGGAAAGATGCCCATCAAGCTGGAAGAGTGCAGAGGAGATTCATGAGGATGTTTCTGGACTCGAGGGACTGAGTTACGGAGAGAGGTTGAGCAGGCTGGGATTCTATTCAGTGGAGCGTAGGAGAATGGAGGGTGATCTTATAGAGGTGTATAAAATCATGAGGGGCATAGGGTGAATGCGCACAGGGTTTCCCAGGGTTGGGGAATCAAGAACCAGAGGGCATAGGTTTAAGGTGACAGGGGAGAGATTTAATAGGAACCTGAAGGCCAAATTTTTCACCCAGAGAGTATATAGAGAAGTGGTTGAGGCAGGTACATGTTAACAACATTTAAAAGACACTTGCACACGGGGACGTGGATAGGAAGGGTATAGAGGGATATGGGCCAAATGCAGGCAAATGGACTAGCTCAGCTGGGTGTCTTGGTCGAGCTGGGCTGAAGGGCCTGTTCCTGTGCTGTATTACTCTAGTGTGGTATTCCCAGTCTCAAAGCTCCCATGGTTCTCTCCCTCCCTCCCTAATCCCGCATGAAATCCTGGTGCAGCCAATCTGTGTTAGACCCCTGGCTTTTCACTGTCCGCATCTGGAGGCCTGTCCTTCTATCATTCCTGAGAATCCCACCTCAAAGCACTGGTCAGTAGGTCTTGTTTCTATAAACAGAAGCTAACCAGCAAAGGCCATTGCTGCCTTTAACAGTAGTAGTATGTCAGGTGCTTAATAAGGTAGCTGGGCCTGTGTTAACTTTTTTTTAACTGCCTTAGTGATCACCTTAAACCCATCGTTTTTTCTTTGAAGCTGTGAGTGGACATTGTAGAGGAGGCTTACTGTCTACCTATCTAATCCATGCTGTCCCTGCCCTGGGAGCTGTGTGATGGGACTGGTGTAGAGGGAGCTTCACTCTGTGGTCTGACCCAGGAGTGTGTGATGGTGACGGTGTAGAGGGAGCTTCACCCTGTGTCTGACCCTGGGATGTGTGTGATGGGACGATGTAGATGGAGCTTCAACCCTGTGTCTGACCCTGGGAGTGTGTGATGGTACGATGTAGAGGGAGCTTCACTCTGTGTCTGACCCCAGGAGTGTGTGATGGGATGGTGTAGAGGAGCTTCACCCTGTGTCTGACCCTGGGAGTGTGTGATGGGACAGTGTAGAGGAGCTTCACTCTGTGTCTGACCCCAGGAGTGTGTGATGGGACGATGCAGAGGAGCTCACCCTGTGTCTAACCCATGCTCTTGTGAGGGACAGTGTAGATGGAGTTCATGGAAGCGAGGATGACTTTACTGTATAACAAACCTGTGCTATCCCTGGCCTGGGGGGTGTTGTGATCGGACAGTGAAGAGGGTGCTTTACTCAGTATCTAACCCATACTGTCAATGTCCTGGGAGAATTTGATAAGATAAGATGTGTAAAATTGCTTTGAAATCCACCAGGAGACTTCAGAAATAATTACCAAGGGCCACTTACAATTCAGAATTTCAAAACACTTTGTTACAGTGATTGTCTGCACCCGGCATTTCAGAAAAATCAGACACATCTCTTTCCCCTGACTCTGGCAACTCATTCTTCCATTCTAGTTCCCTGTGGAAACTTATTATTGAATCAGCTTGCACCATAGTTTGTCATTGCATTCCAGAATGGAGCCTCTCACTGCCTTAATCCTCTTCTGGATTCTTCAGCAGTGATCTCCAACCTCTCTGTATGGTATCAGCCTTCCTGCCTTTGGAAATAGTTTTGCTCTTTCAACTGCAGAGGGGACTTTGTTCAGTCTTCACTGCACTTTGCCACAGACCCATTTTCTCAGTGAAAATTGTTTCTCAACCATAGTTCCATCCTCTGCGGCAGTTCCTCTATATCCTTCCTGGAATTGGATGCAAAACTATGTACTCCAGTTTGGATCCAATTGAGTTATTTATAATGTTTTGCATATTTCCTTGATTGCCATTTTTAAATATTTGCATTAGCTTTCTCAATGATAGATGTTGACCACATGTTACATCAGGGTGCCATTAAGAACTGGTGTAAACTGGCACCGATTTTTTAATATTAAATGAAAGTTTTATGGCAGGTTGACTTTATCCTCCAAACATTGGAGAATTTGGAGCATCAGCGCTAAGTGCTGGTTCATTCACGCCAAGGACACGAGACGTAGATGGTGTGGCCTCAGGATAAGCTGTTGGCCATTTAAGGTGATGAATCTTTGGAATCCCCTAGCCCAACAGGCAGTGGAACCTCTGTCAATGAATATATCCACAACTAAGATAAACAGATTATTGAGCCCAACGAATATTGGAAATCAGACACAGAGGAAGATAGTAAAACAGAAAATGCTGGACAAACCCAGCATCTGTGGAAAGAGAATGGATAGTTCATTTTCGTATACCCGGCTCCTTCTGTGTGAACAACTTGCCCTGGAGAAGTTTACAAAATTATGAGAGGAACAGATAGGGTAGACAGTCAGAATCTTTTTCCGAGGGTAGACATATCAAATACTGGAGGAAGTGCATTTGAGAGGGGGAAAGCTTTAAGGAGATGTGCAGGGCAAATTCTTAACACAGAGAGCCTGGAACGGGCTACCAGGGGTGGTGGTGGCGGCAGATACAACAGTGGCATTCAAGAGGCTTCTAGCCAGACGTGAAGATGCAGGTACTGGAGGGATATGGATCATGTACAGGCAGATGGGATTAGTTTAATTTGACATCATGGTTGGTGCAGACCTGGTGGACCAAAGGGCCTGTTCCTGTGCTATGTTCTCTGTTCTATTTATTAATTTGCAGGATATGATCAGCAAGACCACCATTGTGCAGTTCTGAGACTTGGTGAGATCACACCCGGAATATTGTGTGCAGTTCTGGTCACCATACTAAAGAAAGGATATGATTACAATAGAGAGGATGTAGAAAATATTCACTAGGACGTTGCCGGGACTGGAGTGCTTGAGATATAAGGACAGTCTCTGGAGGGAGTTTTCCCTGGAACAAAGGAGGCTGAGGGGTGATCCTCAAGAAGTTTATAAAATCATGAAGGGTATAGAAAGGCAAGATTGTCACAGTCTTTTCCCCAGGGTAGGGGAGTCTAAAACAAGTGTGCATAGGTTTAAGGTGAGAGGGGAAATATTTAAAGGAGATCAGGAGGTAAGTTTTTCACACAGAGGGTCAAAGTCAAGGTCAAAGTCGAGTTTATTGTCCGATGCACAAGTCCATGTGTGCACAGGTGCAATGAAAAACTTACTTGCAGCAGCATCACAGGCACAGAGCATCAGATAAGCAGCATTCACAAGAAAAATATATTAAGCATAAATCATGCACAATTTTTACAAGAAAGAACACAATTAGAACAAAAAAACACAAAGTCCATTTTAGTGCAAAGTGGTCATAGTGTTGCTATACTGAGGTAGTGGTTAGGGTTGTGCCGGTTGGTTCAAGAACTGAATGAACCACACCACCAGCTGTTCCTGAACCTGGTGGTGTGGGACTTAAGGCTTCTGTGCCCCCTGCCTGACGGTAGCTGCAAGAAGAGGGCATGACCCAGGTAGAACAAGCTGCTGGTAGAAGTGGGTACAATTAGAACTTTTAAAAGGTACATGGATAGGAAAGGTTTAGAAGGATGTGGGCCAAACGCAGGCAAATGGGACTAGCTCAGGAAGGTACATTGGTCAGCATGGATGAGTTGGGCCAAAGGGCCTGTTTCTGTGTAACTCTATGAATCTATGAATCATTTACTACCCATCCCTAATTGCCTTAATGAGGAGCCTGCTGGGGCATTCAAGGTTAACAGATGGTCTTGGTCTGGTCACATATAAGACCAGACCAGGTAAGGATGCATCCCTGAAACACATCAGTGAACCAGGAGGGTTTTAGCTAGTGTTGTAATGATTATTACTAATGACGAGGTATCTTCTGAAATTCCAGATCAACAATTGAATTTAAGTTCTACAGTGGGATTTGAACTCACAACCTGGATTACTAGTCACTGCCCAGTACCTTACCCCTGTGATGTTGAATTGTAGAGTACGGCCTATTTCTGCAGTTAACATTCTGAATGGAGGTATGTCATTCTCAACAATCTTTGCAGGCTGATTGAGATCGATGGAACAAGTGCACGGGATTGCTCCAAGGAATCTCTGGAGCAGATGTTTGGTGGAGCAGGCACTGCCCAGATCCTGGTCCTGCGGAACGGAGAGAAGCAGAGCAGCAAGTCAGCAGAAGATGCCTGCTCTTTAGAGAGCGCCCTCAAGGAGTTGACAAACCTGCAGTCGGAGTTCATTGCCACCAGTGTCGAGCTGTCAGCCCTCAGGAACGAGAAGGAGGAGATGTGGGCTGAGATCGAAAAGTAAGTGTCACCTTGAGAACTCTGGGCAAAGTGTTCACTACAACTTACTTCTTCCTACTTCACAATTCCCTCGTGATTAAACTGCCTCTGTTCCATGAGCTTTAGTTATAGAATGAAGCTCCCTCTACACTGTTCCATCACACACTCCCGGGGTCAGACACAGGGTGAAGCTCCCTCCACACTGTCCCATCACACACTCCCGGGGTCAGACACAGAGTGAAGTTCCCTCCACACCATCCCATCACACACTCCCGGGGTCAGACACAGGGTGAAGCTCCCTCCACACTGTCCCATCACACACTCCCGGGGTCAGACACAGAGTGAAGCTCCCTCCACACCGTCCCATCACACACTCCCGGGGTCAGACACAGAGTGAATCTCCCTCTACACCATCCCATCACACACTCCCTCAACAAGGAATGATGATATCAAACAAAAGAAAATCCAGCTATCTCTCCTTGACATTCAATGGCATTACCATCACTGAATCTCCCACTATCAGTACCCTGGGAATTGCCATATCCACAATGTGGCTGCAAGAGCAGGTCAGAGGCTGGGAATCCTGTGGTCAGTATCTCACCTCCTAACTCCCCAAAGCCTGTCCACTATCTACAAGGCTCAAGTCAGCAGTGTGAGGGAAGACTCTCCACTTGCCTGGGTGAGTGCAGCTTCAACAGCAGTCAAGAAGCTCGACACCATACAGGACATAGCAGTCCGCTTGACAGGCACCCCATCCACACCCACTCCATCACCAACACACAGCAGCAGCAGTTTGTACCATCTAAAGGAGGCACTGCAGCAACTCACCAAGACTCCTCAGACAGCACCTTCCAAACCCACCACCTCTACCAGCTAGAAGTTCAACGGCAGTAAAAGCACGGGGAACACCACCCCCTGGAAGTTGCCCTCCGAGCCACACCCCATCCTGACTTGGAAATATATCGCCATTCCTTCACCGTCGCTGGGTCAGGTCCTGGAACTCCCTCCCTGGCGGTACTGTGGGCACACCCACACCTCAGGGACTGCAGCAGTTCAAGAAGGCAGCTCACCACCACCTTCTCAAGGGCAACTAGGGACGGGCAATTAAACATTGGCTCAGCCTGCAAAGCCCACATCCCTTACGAATGAAAGAAAAGCTTCTCTGATATCATTTGGAGGTCGATAATTGCTGAATTAGTCATGCTGCCTTCATCAACCCTTGCTACTAGTCATCAGGCACCCAAAACAAGTTTGTCAACCGTGTATGAAGTCCTGCATTACTCTAGGATGGTTCTACAATGTAGAAGATGACCATTAATCCATAGATGTATTTTTTGGGTAAGTACTCACTGTTGACAAGACTCGATCGCCCAGTTACCTTCCAGAGTGACAGGTAACTCTCTCTCTGGTACTGATGTGAATGAGGGGACATCGTCGGGTTTTACCGAGGGGGGAGTTCAGTCCAGACCCCACCTCAGTGGTAAAAGGACCCCCACAGTTCCAAAACCTCACCTCATGACGTCCCCTGTCCAGTTCTGGGAAAACACATCCAACGCTCTCCAACATTTTCCAACAACAACCCCTGGAAAATAGCCCGCCCACCCATCCACTAAACACCCAATGATGTCACTGGCCGTTCCTTTTAAGGAGCTGGGGATGCCCCAGGAACCCCTGGGCACAGCCAGCAACCTTTCCCTGCGAGCTCTTTCCCTGCGAACTCTTTCCCTGCGAACTCTTTCCCTGCGAACTCTTTCCCTGCGAGCTCTTTCCCTGCGAACTCTTTCCCTGCGAGCTCTTTCCCTGCGAGCTCTTTCCCTGCGAACTCTTTCCCTGCGAGCTCTTTCCCTGCAAACTCTTTCCCCGCGAGTTCTTTCCCTGCGAGCTCTTTCCTTGTGAGCTCTTTCCCTGCGAACTCTTTCCCTGCGAGCTCTTTCCCTGTGAGCTCTTTCCTTGCGAGCTCTTTCCCTGTGAGCTTTCTGCCTACATTAGGGCAGTATGTTGAAGCCTCACGGACTCCCTATGATCTTTACAACCCACCCCACGTAGGAAACACAGGCCTGGAACCACAGCATTTAAGCCTTGTACATCATGGCCATCTGGTGGGATGGTGAATTCAACAGACTGCTTCCAGGGATGGTGGTTTTGCGGAAAGCTCGAGTGGACGGGGACTGTGTTCTCTGCAGTTTAGAAGGTTGTGAGGTGATCTCATCAAAAGTTATAAAAGGGCTCAAGAGGCTGGATACAGGGAGGGTGTTTCACCTGACTGAGGGATCCAGGACTTGAGGGGTACAATCTCAAGGTAAGGGTTGGGAGAAACCTCTTCACTCGGGAATTCTTCACCAATAGGACAGCAGATACTAAGCCAAACCCCTCAACCTCAGGAACAGACAGAAGAAAGAGTTGGTGAAGGAAGCATTTGCCTTGGGCCCAAGCAGAAATAATGCCATGGACACAGGTCGTAGCCATGGGTGTAGACGTTATAGAGTCACACATCATGGAAGCAGGCCAACTCCTCCATGCCGACTGTGTTGCCCAGTGAGCTAGCCCCATCTGCCTGCGTTTGGCCCAGAGCCCTCTAAACCTCTCCTATCCATGGACTTATCTAAACGTTGCTAATGTGCCCGCCTCAACCACTATTTCTAGCAGCTCATTCCAAATACACACCACCCTTTGCGTGAAGAATCTACGTAAAGAATCTGCCCCTGATGTCCCTTTTAAATCTCTCGCCTCTGCTCTTAAACCTAGGCACCCTCCTTGGGAAAAAGATGACGTGCTTTCACCTTGTCTCTGCCCCTCATGATCTTGTATTCCTCCATCAGGTCACCCCTCAATCTCCTACGTTCCAGGGAATAAAGTCCTAGTCTACGCAACCTCTCCTCGTAACTCAGGCCCCCAAGTCCAGGCAACATCCTGGTAAATCTTCGTTGCTCTCTTTCTAATTTAATAACATCTTTCCTATAACGGGGTGACCAGGTAAATCTGTTTATTTCAAACTGGTCAAAGGGTCATAACACAAGCAGAAAAAATATAATACAACAGATGTGTGCACCTCAGGGTAATGAGACAATGATCTCTGAAATCACATTAAGATTTAATTATTATTTGTCTATCTCACTGCAGAGGGCATGGTGCAGTTGTTTATTCTACAGTTCTGCTGCCTTGGGGTACTTGCTATAATGGTTTACCTTCCTGTTTGCTGACACTGATGCAGTTTGCTGGTGCTGAGCTATCTTTCAATTTGATTAAGTCGTTCATTATTTCTTCCCCGAGAACATACTGTAAAAGCGGCCCTCAGGTTCTTCTGTGGTGTCCCAGGTGTCCAGCATCATCCTTGGAGTGAAAACCGGAGTTAATAATATAAACTGGTAAATTGGTTTATTCTTGTCACATGCACGGAGGTACAGTGAAAAACTTGTCTTGCATACAGATCAATTCATTACACAGTACATTGAGGTAGTACAAGGAAAAACAATAACAGAATAAAGTGTTACAGTTACAGAGAAGGTGCAGTGCATGCAGACAATAAGGTGCAAGGCCATAACGAGGTAGATTGTGAGGTCAAGAGTCCATCTTCTCATACTAGGGGACCGTTCAATAGTCTTATGACGGCGGGATAGAAGTCTTCCTTGAGCCTGGTGGTACGTGCTTTCAGGCTTTTGTATCTTCTGCCCGATGGGAGAGGGGAGAAGAGAGACTGTCCTGGTTGGGTGGGGTCTTTGATTATGTTGGCTGCTTTACCAAGGCAGTGAGAAGTGTAGACAGAGTCCATGGAGGGGAGGCTGGTTTTGTAATCTCAGGTTCATTGGAGATGTCCAGACTGGGAATGAGGAGAGAGAACCAAAAAAGGAAGGTCTGTAATAAAGAATCGGTGGCGTTGACATTCAAAGGGTCCTGGATGTTCTCGCCTATCCATGTACTTATCTCGATGGTTATTAAACGTTGCTTATGTGCCCGCCTCAACCACTGTTTCTGGCAGCTCATTCCAAATACGCACCACCCTTTGCGTGAAAAAGCTGCCTCTTTGTGCAGGATCCCAGTGAGACCACGCCTGTAGCACTGTGTACAGTTCTGGTCTCTTTCCCTCAGGAAGGATGCACTTGCCATGGAGAGAGTGCAGTGAAGATTCACCAGACACATCCTGGAGATGGCAGGTTTCCCCAGTGAGGAGAGATTGGCTCAACAGGGACTGTGTTCCCTCGAGTTTACAAGAATGGTAACGATCACCCAGAGTTCCAAAACCTTGAGGAATAGCAGGTGGAGTTTAATGCAGATAAATGCATATTTTGGTCAGACGAACCAGGACGGGACTTACACAGTAAATGATAAGGTCCTGGGGAGTGTTGTAGAACAGAGAGACCTAGGGGTACAAGTACATGGTTCCCTGAAAGTAGCGACACAGGTAGACAGGGTGGTGAAGAAGGCATTTAGCACGCTGGCCTTCATCAGTCAGAATATTGAGTACAGGACTTGGGACGTCATGTTACAGCTGTACAAGATGTTGGTAAGGCCACATTTGGAGTACTGGGTACATTTCTGGTCACCCTGCTATCAGATGCATGTCATTAAACTGGAGAGGGTGCTAAAAAGATTTAAGTGGATGTTACTGGGACTGGATTATAAGGAGAGACTGGATAGGCTGGGACTTTATTCCCTGTAGCATTGGAGGCTGAGGGGTGACCTTACGTGGGGTTATAAAATCATGAGGGGCATAGATAAGGTGGATGGTCACAGTTTTTTTCCCAGGGAAAGGAAGTCGAATACTAGAGGGCATGAGTTTAAGGTGAGAGGGGAAAGACCTCATTCAAACTTACGAAACTGTTAGAGGGATCGACAGTCTGGATAGTAGGGAGGATGTTTCCCCTGACTTGAGGGGTCCAGAACCAGGGGGCACAGTTTGGGAAGAAGGGGTTGGTTGTTTAGCTCTGAGATCAGGAGAAATGTTTTCACCCAGAGGAGGGAGAACCATTGGAATTCTCTGCCCTGGAGGGGTGTGGAGGCTCGGTCACTGAGTTCCTTCAAAACCAGAGGTCGATAGATTTCTGGATGTTAAGAGGATCAAGGGATAAGGGGATGGTCCACAATTTTCCAGCATGATTCGCAATTCCCTTGATTCCCTTAATGTCCAGAAATCTAACACACACTTATCGAATGATAGAATGCTTACATCCTACCGATCCTTATTTAGAATGAATCACCAAAGGTCTCGAGGGTAGGGAGGTCCACAGATTCACCCAACCCTTACCTTGAGATTGTACCCATTGGTCCTGGATTCCTTAGTCAGGGGAAACACCCTGTATGCAGCCTACCGAGCCCTTCTAGAGGTTTTGATGAGATCACCTCACAACCTTCTAAACTGCAGGAAACGCAGTCCCCGTCCGCTCGATCTTTCCTCAACCCCCAGCTCTGGAAGCAGTCCTTTGTATCCTGCTTTCCCATCAGATGGCCAGGATGTACAAGGTTTAAGTGCCATGGTTCCCAGCCTGGGCTTCAGGGGTGGGGTGGGTTGTAAAGATCACAGGGAGTCTGTGAGGCTTTAACACACTGTCCTAATGTAGGTAGAACGCTCACAGATGAAGAGCACACACACACACCACCTGCCCCACTGCTCGGCTGTTGGTTCCGCCCAGGGGTTCCTGGGACATCCCCAACTCCTTCAAAGGAACAGCCAGTGACATCATCAGGTGTCTATTGGATGAGGGGTGGGCGGGCTATTTTCCAGGGGGTGTTGTCGGAAAATGTTGGGGAGCGTTGGGAGTGTTTTCCCAGAACTGGACAGGGGACATCATGAGGTGAGGTTTTGGAACTGTGGGCGTCCTTTTACCACTGAGGTGGGGACTGGACTGAACTCCCCCCTCTGTAAAACCCGACGATGTCCCCTCATTCACATCAGCACCGGACGAGAGAGTCACCCATTACTCTTGAAGTTAACTGGGTGGTCGAGTCTTGTCAGCAGCGAGTACTTACCCAAAAACTACATCTATGGCTTAATGGTCATCCCCTACATTGTAAAACCATCACATCATTGCATTTTAGAAATTCAAACCAGGGCAGGACCTATACAGTGAGTGGCAGGACATTGACGAGTGTTGTGGAACAGAACGACCTGGGAGTACAAGTGCACAGTTCTCTGAAAGTGGCCATGCAAGTAGACAGTGTGGTGAAGAAGACATATAGCACACTGGCCTTCATCAGTCAGGGCATCAAGTTTAGGAATAGGGACATTATGTTGTAGTTATATAAGTCGTTGGTGAGGCCACACCTGGAGTACTGTGTGCAGTTTTGGTCACCCTGTTATAGGAAAGATGTGGTTAACCTGGAAAGAGTGCAGAAGAGATGTACAAGGATGCTGCCTGGACTAGAAGGCCTGAGTTATAGAGAGAGGTTGGCCACACTTGATCTTTATTGCTTGGCGTGACCTCATAGAAGTTTATACAATCATGAGGGGTATGGATAAGGTGCAAGGTCATGGTCTTTTCCCCAGGGTTGGGGAGTCCAAAACTAGAGGGCACAGATGCAAGACAATTAGGGCAAGATTTAAAAGAAACCTGAGGTAACTTCAGCACACAGAGGGTGGTGAGTACCTGGAACGAGCTGCCAGAGGATGTGGTCGAGGCGGATACAATTGCAACATTTAAGAGGCATTTGGATAGGTACATGGAGAGGAGGGGCTTGGAGGGATATGGGCCAAATGTGGGCAACTGGGACTGTGCTGTGGTCGGCATGGACTAGTAGGGCCGAAGGGCCTGTTTCTGTGCTGTATTACTCTATCCTAGTGATACAGGATTTCATACACATTGGACAAACTTGTTTTGAGAAGCAAAGGTTAATGACGGCTTTATGACTAATTCAGCATTTATGGACCTCCAAAAGATATCAGAGAAGCCTTTGTTTTCATTCAAGGGACATGTCAGCATTTAATTGCCCATCTCTAGTTGCCCCTGAGAAGGTGGTGGTGAGCTGCCTTCTTGAACCGCTGCAGTCCCTGAGGTGTGGGTACACCCACAGTGCTGCTAAGGAGGGAGTGCCAGGACTTTGACCCAGCGACGGTGAAGGAACGGCAATATATTTCCAAATCAGGATGGGGTGTGGCTTACCCGAAAGCTACATTATCACATCCTAGAATGATACAGGACTGTATCATCAAACCCACACTGGCTTTTTCAGGGAGCACCTCCCTCCCTCTGTCCCCTAACCTCTGCAGTTTCTTCTTATAAGGTTTTTATCTAACATCATTTAGAAGGGTGCTATTGGATGTGTCTCATTCACCCTCTGCAGCAGTGCTTTCCAACCCCTAACTATCCACTGGGGAGGCAGGTACTTTCATTTCCATCAAACCTACCATGAATCATTGACCCTGTTTCTCTCCCTACAGGTGCTGCCTGACTTGCTGAGTGTTTCCACCATTTTGTGTTTGTATTTCACATTTTCAGCATCTGGGAACAGGGCAAGTTGGTAACTGATAGTAGATGAATGGATCCCATCCGCCTGCCATGTTAACTCTCTCTGTGTCTCTGTCTCTCCCTGTCTCTCTCTCTCTGTCTGATTCTCCCTTCCTCCCTCTCTCTCTCTCACTCTCTCACTACCTCTGTCTCTGTCTCTCTCTGATTCTCTCTCTCTGTCTCTCTCTGATTCTCTCTCACACTGTCTCTCACTATCTCTCATTCTCTCTCTCTTTCTGTTTCTTTCTCTGTCATTCTCTCTTGTCTCTGTCCCTTTGTCTGTTTCTCTCTGTCACTCTGCCTTTCTATCTGTCTGTTTCTCTCTCTGTCTCTGTCTCTCTGTTCCTCTCTCTCTTTCTCTCTCTGTCCTTCTCTGTCACACTCTGTCCCTCTCTCTCTGACCCTCTCTCTCTGACCCTCTCTTTCCACAGATGCTACCTGACCTGCTGAGTATCTCCAGCACTTTTGTCTTTTTATTTCATGACTGAAGTGATTGCAGAACACCCACTCTAAAGTGAGCACAGATACTCCCCTCCACGGCCACCACACTAGTTTAGAGCGATAAGCATGGCCACTGCTGTAAGTGCTGATCTCTTTCTCCTTTTCCACAGGCTTCGAGAAAGAGAGTCCCTCCTTCTGCAGGAGAACCAGCGAGTTCTTCAGTCAGCTGACTCACTCAAACAGCTGGTTAGTAGTCGTCCCAAGCAGAGGAACACCACGTCTTCATCTTCTTCTGTTAATTATCATAACAAGGGTTAAAAGCTTATCCCTCAAACAACGTTACTGAGACAGTAACAGTTGTGGAAGCTTGCTGTGGATTCATGGAGTCATACAGCACGGAAACAGGCCCTTCAGCCCACTGAGTCTGTGCCGTTCATCAACTACCCATTTACACCAAAGTCAAAGTCGGGTTCATTGTCACCTGCACAAGTATGTAAAAGTCGACCCACGCTTTGTAATAAATCAGACAACAGCAGAACCAAAGAACTTACGATCAATGCTTTATTAGGTTAACGCTAGTGGGAGTGGGGGATACAGAGAAAGAGTAAACAGCGTAACCTGAGCTCTGTTCTGATCCCACTCGAAGATGCCTCGGTTAGTGTGTAACTTTTATACCCCATTTCATGAGAAACCTTCGTGGGAAGTTGTACTCACTACAGCAATTGCTTACAGCAACCTTTAGCAAAACAAGATATATCTAAAATAACTATGTCTTCCTTACCCACACCTGGCCTCAAATCCAGTTATAACTATAGCCACCCCATGGCTGAGGTAATTCCTTACCATGGGAAGAAGCTGACAATGAGAAGCATACCATTAACCCTTACATTGCCAGTCATTAACCCCTGCACTCCCAGCTATCTTTTACAAGTCCATGTGTGCACAAGTGCAATGAAAAACTTACTTGCAGCAGCATCACTGGCACATAACATCAGAATCAGGTTTACTATCACCGACATATGTCATGAAATTTGTTGTTTTGTGGCAGCAGTACAGTGCAGGACATAAAGACCTAAAAATTACTATAAGTTACAAAAATAAGTAAATAGTGCAAAAGAGGAATAACGAGGCAGTGTTCATGGGTTCATGGACCATTGAGAAATCTGATGGTGGAGGGGAAGAAGCTGTTCCTGAATCGTTGATTGTGGGCCTTCAGGCTCCTGTACCTCCTCCTTGATGGTAGTAATGAGAAGAGGGCATCTCCTGGATGGTGAGGGTCTTTAATGATGGATGCTGCCTTCTTGAGGCGCCACCTTCTTGAGGCACCGCCTCTTGAAGATGTCCTCGATGGTGGGGAGGGTTGTGCCCGTGATGGAACTGGCTGAGTCTACAACCCTCTGCAGCCTCTTGTGATCCTGTGCATTGGAGCCTCCATACCAGGCGGTGATGCAACCAGTCAGAATGCTCTCCACTGTACATCATATAAGCAGCATTCACAAGAAAAACATAAACATAAATTGTACACAATTTTTACAAGAAAGAACGCATTTAGAACAAAAAGAAACAGGCCTTTTAGTGCAAGGTGGTCATAGGGTTGCTAAACTGTAGTGATTGGTTCAAGAACCAAATGGTTGAATGGTTCTTGAACCTGGTGGTGTGGGACTTAAGGCTTCTGTACCTCCTGCCCAATCCTAGCGTAGCCCATTTTATTCTCCACACATTCCCATCAACTCCCCCCAGATTCTCCCACTTAACACACTCCCAGTGGCAATTTACAGCAGCCATTTAACCCACCAACCCGCACGTCTATGGGATGTGGTAGGAAACCGGAGCATCCAGAGGAATCCCACGCGGTCACAGGGAGGACGTGCAAATTCCACACAGAGAGCACCTGAAGTCAGGATCGAACCCGGGTCTCTGGTGCTCTGAGGCAGCGGCTCTACCAGCTGCGCCACTATGAGCAAATCCCGCCCTGTTTCCCACATTCCAAGAATGACAGCATTCCAAAAAACACTCCGGCTACTTTGGAAATTTGTGGAATGGACAAAATTAATGGAAGTTGTGTCTTTCCCTTGCAGCTGGAGAGGTCAGAGTACCGGTGGATGTTCCTGAAGGAACAGCTGGAAGCAATGAAAGGAGCCTTCCACCTGGAGACAAGGAAGCTGGACACAGTGGAGGCAAGGCTGAAGGTTGGTACACCGTGCGACACCGGACCAGGCTCGCCTGTACTCTGAGGACTGCTGCCAACTAACGCCCTTGGCAAGTAGAGAAACAAAGGACTGCAGATGCTGGAATCTAGATGAAAACCACGATGATGCTGGAGGAACTCAGCAGGCCAGGCAGCATCCGTGAAGAAAAGCAGGCGGTCAACTGTTAATAGGAGAGTGTTTGGGTCCCTTATTTAGACTTGTTAACTTATTAGCTCTTGGTTTCGGGTCAGGGCCCTTCTTCAAGACTGAAGATAGGAAAAGGGGAAGCCCAATATATAGGAGGGAAAAGCAGAGCAGTGATAGGTGGACAAAAGAGGGGAGGCAGGGTGGGCACAGGGTGGTGATAGGTAGATGCAGGTAAGAGATGGTGATAGGCAGGTGCGGGGGAGGAGGGGAGAGCAGATCCACCAGGGGATGGGTCACAGGTAAGGAGAGAGAGGGAAGAAAAGGGGCTAGGAAAGGGAAGAAGCATGGTGGGGGAGGGGGGATGTTGTGTGGAAGGGGGGGTGGGGATTACCTAAAGTGGGAGAATTCAATGTTCATGCCATTAGGCTGCAAGGTTCCAAGACGGAAAATGAGGTGCTGTTCCCTCCAGTTTACGCTTGGACTTCTCCGGGCAGTGGGGGAGGCCGAGGACTGACATATCAGTGATAGTGTGGGAGGGGGAGTTGAAGTGACCGGCAATGGGGAGATGCAGATCGCGGTTACAGACGGAGCACAGGTGTTCTGTGAAACAGTCACCTAGTCTGCGTTTGGTTATTAAGGGAGGTGCAGGTGAATTTCTGTCTCGCCTGAAAGGACTGTTCAGGTCCCTTATTAAGACGTGTTAACTTATTAATTCTTGGCAATTAGACTGATTCCTCGCCTTCAATGAGATGAAATGACTCAGCTGAGCGCTAACTGAATTATTACACTTTTCCAGAAATGTTTTGTGCCAATGTTGATGTTAGAGGAGAGCAGGAGAGACAGCTAGATGACTACACGATGTGGCTAAACAGTGAACATCAACATGTATACAACTGTGTATACATACACAGTGTGGCTTAGCACAGTGTATGTAAACACATATATAAAACTACATACATATAGCATACACACAGTGTGGCTAAACAGTGTATATAAACACATGCATACAAAAGTGTATATACTGTATACAGTATATTCAACTGTGTTTGAAGGTTGTGAAATGCACTAAATAAATGGAAGTTCTGTTTTCTGCCTGGATTAGAGAGTGTTAGCCACAAGGAGAGGTTGGACAAACTTGGGTTGTTTTCTCTGGAGCGTCGGAGGCTGAGGGGAGACCTGATAGAGGTTTATAAAATGATAAGAGGCAGAGATAGGAGAGATAGTCAGAGTGTTTTTCCCAGGGTAGAAATGTCAAGTACTAGAGGGTATAGATTTAAGTGAGAGGGGGAAAGTTTATAGGAGATGTGTGGGGTAAGTTTTTTTTTACACACAGAGCAGTGGGTGCCTGGAATGTGCTGCCAGGGGTTGTGGTGGAGGCAGATACAATCAAGGTGTTTAAGAGGAATTCAGACAGACACATGAATATGCAGGGAATGGAGGGATACGGATCATATGCAGGTAGATAGGTTTAGGTTACTTTGGTATCATGGATGGCACAGACGTCATGAGCCGAAGAGCCTGTTCCTGTGCTGTACTGTCCTCTGTTTTATTTTCTATATATACACAGTGTAAACTGTATATAAACACATATATAAAATTGTATATACACACAGTGCAGCTAAACTGTATATAAATAAACACACATAAAATGATATGTATACAGAGTGTGGCTAAACACAGTGTATATAAACACATATAAGATGAGATAAGATCTCTTTATTAGTCACATGTACATCGAAACACACAGTGAAATGCATCTTTTGCGTAGAGTGTTCTGGGGGCAGCCCGCAAGTGTCGCCATGCTTCTGGTGCCAACATAGCACGCCCACAACTTCCTAACTCCCTTTGGAATATGGGAGGAAACCAGAGCACCCGAAGGAAACCCACGCAGACACGGGGAGAACGTACAAACTCCTTACAGACAGCGGCCAGAATTGAACCCGGGTCGCTGGCGCTGTAATAGCATTACGCTAACCACTACACTACCATGCCCGCCATGACTGTATATATAGAGTATACGTGTGCAATGTGGCTAAACAGTGCATGTAAACACAGGTATATAACAGTATATATACACACTTTATAATGTGAAGTGTGCCATATACAGTGTACGTAAACCCTCATGCAATATCGACCTGTGCCATCTCATGGACAGTATCCATTTGAACCTTCCGGGTTTTTTGCCTCTGTGTCTAAAGCACAGATGCCACGTATCGCTCTGTATCATGCATTCTCCTCCCTGGCCCTCTAAACCCATGAAACTAACGACTAAATCTTGTCTTTCAGGAAGAGATAGAAGCCCTGAAACAGAAGTCCTTCCAAGACGACAAGAAAATCAAAGACCTTGCAGCGGCGCTTAGAGAAAAGGTTCAGCCAGACCTGTGTGTTTCTTTCCTGTTACGACCAGGGGTGTTTGGGGTTCTGGCCTCTGAGGAGAGATTGGATCGATTGTGTTTATGTTCACAAGCATGTAGAAGAATGAGAGGAAATTCTTATAGAAACTTACAAGATTCTAACAAGATTGAACAGACTAGGAGGAGGAAGGATGTTCCTGAGGGCTGAGTGTCGAGGACCAGGGTCATGGTCTAAGGATCGGGAGTAATCTGTTTAATGCTGAGATGGGGAGAACTATCTCTCCAGGAGAGTGGTGAACCCAGGCAGTTACATATCCCAGAGAGTAGTTGAAGCCAAATCATTAAATATTGGAAATGGAATCGGTTTGTTATTGTCACATGTACCGAGGTACAATGAAAAGCTGTTTTGCTTGCCATCCATACAGATCATTTCATCACATCAGTGCATTGAGGTAGTACAAGGGAAAACAATAACAGAATGCAGAATAAAGTGTTACAGTTACAGAGAAAGTGCAGTGCAGGCAGACAATAAGGTGCAAAGTCATAACGAGGTAGATTATGAGGTCAAGAGTCCATCTTGTCATACTAGGGAACCATTCAATAGTCTTATAACAGTGGGATAGAAGCTGTCCTTGAGCCTGGTGGTACGTGCTTTCAGGCTTTTGTATCTTCTGCCCGATGGGAGGGGGGAGAAGAGAGAATGTCCAGGGTGGGAGGGGTCCTTGATTATGCTGGCTGCTTTACCAAGGCAGCGGGAAGTGTAGACAGTCAAAAAGGAGTTTGATATGGGGCTGGAGGGATTAAGACACGTGGGGCGAAAACTGGGACTGAGCTTGGATGATCGGATGTGATCTTATTGAGTGACGGAGCAGGCTCGAAGGGCCAAATGGCCTACCTCTGCTCTTATTTTCGACCACTTCCATGTGCTAAAGGGATACTTATTGCAGAGAGCCTAAGGTGACATTTCTTTGTCGTTTGCTTCATTAAGAGTGTGACATCAGAGCAGCTGAAGGCAATGCAGCAGCAGGAGTATCAGGCGGACGTCGAGGGCAGCTGGCACCCGGAACAGCTGGAGGACCTGCAGATGTCAGGGAACCAGTGCCAAGGGCCGGAGACCCAGCCGCGGGAATGGCCGCGCTCTCCGGGCCAGCGGGCTGACTGCCAAGTATCCCGTCCAGCCTCCGAGCGGATGGCCACCCAGAGCCAGTGGCTCGACCACCAGGCCTGCGGCGACCAACAACTGCTGTGCCCGGCTATCCCGCACCAGCGGGACCAGGTGTACGACGACGGCGAGGACAACTGGTCTTGCTCCCAAGGCGGGCGGTGCGGGATCCGAGCCCAGCGCCCCGATCAGGAAGCAGGGAGCTCAAGGGGCCCTGGGGACGGACACCAGCCACACGGCTCTCAAGTGGAGGCCTGGTTGGACGGCATAGAGCGAGGACATCGAGGCTTACGCCGCGAGGGTCACCGTTGGCAGCGGCGGGACATCTCACCAGAATCTGATGCCACACCACGTTACTCCAACCAGGGGCAACCCACGGGCAGTCTCCCAGGAAGCGAGGGGGGCTTCCACCCTGGGTGTCCCTTCGACCAGCAACAGCAGCCTCCCTGTAAGTCCCGTGGCAGGGGACCCGACCAGCAACGGCGTCGCTCCCCCCAGAGGTCCAGCCCTCGGGTCACCTGCCCCAAGGAAGACCAGGCGGCCCAAGGTGGCGGAGCAGGGGAGAGCGGACGGCTCCCGCCGCGGGAGGAGGAGGGGGCAGGCGGCGGAGCAGGAGGGGGTGCGGAAGGCCGTGGATGCCGGCGATGGAGGCTCCACCAAGGGCGGGCGCGCTGCCCGCAGACCGGGCTGCCAGCGGAGCACCTCCTGAGGCTGAGCGTGAAGCTGGGGGAGCCGCCGGCCAGAGCACACCGCAAGAAGCGAGCATCCCACCGATCGGCCGGGAAGAGGCATCCCTTCCCAGGTACTGACTTCACCTGACGCCAGCTCACCCCAGTTCGATCCCCGCCTCTGGTGCTATCGGTGCGGAGTTTGCACATTCTCCCTGTGTCCACTCCGGTTTCCACCCCATGTCCCAACGACGTGCGGGGTCGGAGGGCTAATCGTCCGCTGTAACTTTCCCCCGGTGTGTGGGTAAGGGGTAGAATCCTGGGGGGGGGGGGTAGATGATGGGAACGTGGGTAGAATAAAATGGGACTAGTGTAGGGTTAGTAAATGGGTGGTTGATGGTCCAATGGGCTGAAGGGCCTGTTTCTGCATTCTATGACCACGTGACACTTCACAAAGTTGTATTTATAATCGGCCTTTAATATAGAAAAATGAGGAAGAGTTAGTCTTCCATCAAAAGCTTGACTAGGAGATATTAGATGAAAATAAAAAAGCTGCAGATGGTGGAAATCTGAGATAAAAACTAACGGTGCTGATTCCCACAGCAGGTCTAACCTGAAATCGGGATTGGAATCAGTTTATTATTGTCACATGTACAGTGAAAAACTTGTCTTGCATATCGTTCCTACAGATCAATTCATTACACAGTGCACTGAGGCAGTACAGGGTAAAACAATAACAGAATGCAGAATAAAGTGTCACAGTTACAGAGAAAGTGCAGTGCAGGCAGACGATAAGGTGCAAGGTCACAACGAGGTAGATTGTGAGGTCAAGGGTCCATCTTAACGTACTAGGGGACCATTCAAAAACACACACACAACCCTTCAGCTGATGCAGAAACAGAATACAGAGTATTGTAAATCTGGAGTAAAATCCAAAAGTGTCCGGAACACTCAGCAGGTCAGGCAGCATCTGTGGGGAGAGGAGCAGAGTTAACATTTCAGGTTGGAGACGCTTCACCTGCACCAGTGAAAACCCATTGATGAAACATCAGCTGGTTTTCTCTCGCCCCACATCCATCAGTCAGTATCTGTGGATTAAGGTTTGAGATAAGAAGGGCTGATGGAGGCTTGGCGACTGACCTGGATTATGATCTAAGCCTTCTCCAAGGGTCGAGCAGAAGGAAGCATTTTCATGCAGTACTTAAAGGGCTGTACTTGAAGGTGCTCGAGGGGAAATGGTCAGTAGAGACACAAGAGACTGTAGATGCTGGCATCTGAAACGTTGACTCTCCAACTCCCTCCACAGATGCTGCCTGACCCGCTGAGTTCCTACAGTAGTTTTTCCCTTGTGAAGTGGCCAATGTTGATCCTATGCCTCTGTCCAAACTCAGCTGGATATCAGGGGTCATTCCTTTGATATTAAACTCCGACCCTTGCTTTGAAATTCCTCTGTGTCCTTGTCGTTTCCCCTGTTTCCTGCAGTTTTCCTGCAGGAAGCAGGCACCAAGGCAAAAGGGCCCAATGGCCTTCTGTGTTGTTGCCTCTCTACCTCCTGTCACGAACCAGCAACAAAAGAAACACACTGAGCATGATTCAGTGTTAAAAACTATTTTATTAATCACTACTTATGATAATACGTAGAATAAAAGTAAAAATGTTAGTATGTTAGAATTCAAAAATGTTAAACCTCGAACGTTAACCCCAAAACTAAACTCTTCGTGTGTGTGTGTGTGACAAAGTCCCAAACTCCAAGTTCCGGAATGGTTCTTAAAGTTCAGTCCCGCAAGCCATAAGGTGAAACATGAGCAAGGGCTTCTTCAACAACCACCGTTGTCTGAAGATAAGATGTAGAGGTTGAAAAACATAGAGAGAGTACATACGAAATCCAAATGTTCCAGGATGGAACCCAAACGACACTCCAGTGTTTACTCGGTAGTGACTTCCTCACCCCGAAAAGCATCCGAACCGTGGTCGTCCACACACAAATACCTGTTTCCTTCTACAGGTCAGCAACAAAGTGAACTCCACCGGATTACTTCCAACTTCCATACATGGATTTCAGTGGCAAACACAGTTATTGTTTCTCATCCATCGATAGAGAAAACAAGCAGGCTGGTGTCTCTCTCCCTTCTCTCTCTCTCTCCTTCTTCTTTTGCCTTCTTCAACAATGTCATTACGTCCTTTATCTTCTATTGACGTAAGCACGCCCCACACACACATACACACACACTCTATCTTAAAGGGACTTTCACTGAGTCCGTAACACCTCCCACCTAAAAAAAAATTTTTCCCAAGAAAAATTTAACCGCGCATACAGTTAGTAATGTTAATGATTATCATGTTACACAACTACAGACTATCAGATTAGTACAGATACATGTTTCCCATTTAACATCGGGAAAGACAATCAGCAATCACATTATCTTTGCCTTTAATGTGGGTTATCATGAGATCAAACTCTTGCAAAATTAAACTCCAGTTTAACAGCCTTCTGTTCTTGTTTTTGACTCGGCTCAGAAACACCAATGGGTTATGATCTGTATATACAGTCAATGGTTTCTGAGCGGTGCAAACATATACACTGAAATGTTGCAAGGCTAAAACAAGCAACAGTAATTCTTTCTCTATGGTGGAATAATTCTTTTGATGCTCCTTAAATTTCTTTGAAAAGTAAGCTACAGGATGGTCAATATCATCAAGGTCACCCTTCTGCAACAACACAGCTCCTGCAGCTTCATCACTGGCATCTACTGCTAATGAAAATGGCTTTTCAAAGTCAGGTGTTTTGAGCACAGGATGGTAGCATAAAATGGCTTTCAGCTTCTCAAATGCTTCTTGACAAGAATCTGTCCAAACAAACTTTACTCCCTTCTTCAGAAGATTAGTTAGGAGAAGAGCAATATCAGCAAAATTTTTACAAAATTTTCGGTAATATCCAACCATTCCCAAAAATATTCTAACAGTCCTCGTACCTGTGGGAATAGGGAACTCAGATATTGCTTGAACTTTTTCCTGAACAGGAGCTTGCTTGCCTTGACCTACAACATAACCAAGATACGTCACAGTGGCATGGCCAAATTCACTTTTAGCCAAGTTAACTGTAAGGTTAGCCTTGGAAAGTCTTTCAAACAACCTTTCTAACGCAGAGATGTGATCCTCCCATGTATCATTCCCAGTCACTAAGTCGTCAATGTAGGCATCTGTATGTTTTAACCCATGAATCACTGAATTAATCATTCTTTGAAATGTTGCCAGAGCATTTTTCATTCCAAATGGCAAAACATTGTATTCATACAATCCAGAAGGGGTTACAAAGGCTGAAATCTCCTTTCCTCTATCTGTTAATGGAACACACCAGTACCCTTTTAATAGGTCAATCTTTATAAGAAATTTTGCCTTTCCCACTCTATCTATGCAATCATCCACCCTAGGAATAGGGTAAGCATCTGACTTTGTTACAGCATTTACTTTCCTGTAATCTGTGCAAAATCTAACAGTTCCATCAGGTTTACGTACAATAACACAGGGCGAACTCCAATTTGAAGTTGAATGTCTAATAATATCATTTTCTAACATGTATTTTATTTCCTGATCAACAAGTTTACTTTTTTCCACATTCATTCGATATGGGTGTTGTTTGATTGGTTTTGCATCCCCAACATCAACATCACAGGTAATTATCGATGTTCTGTTTGGAACATCTGGGAACAGATTTTTAAATTTTAAAATTAATTCTCTCATCTGTTGTTTTTGTGAAACTTGTAAATGGTCCAACTTCGTTTCAAGGTTCTCCAGGATATTTTGGTTTTTTAGTTTCGATGGAACAATATTTGGTCTAAATTGGCCTTCCTCAACATCAATATCAGGCATTCTAGAAACAACCTTTACATCAGCCACCAAGGCCACAACTGAATCCCTCTCATAATAAGGTTTTAGCATGTTTACATGACAGAGTTGTGTTTTCTTGCGTCTATCTGGTGTTTTGATTATATATGTTAGATCAGTCACTCGAGATTCAATAACATAGGGTCCAGAAAAACGAGATTGCAAGGGATTATTTTGGCTAGGGAAAAATACCAACACCTTTTGCCCCACTGCAAATGTCCTAGGCCGAGCACGTCTATCAAAATATGTCTTCATTCTTATCTGGCTTGTTTTCAGATTCTCTCTCGCTAGCTGGCAGACTCTTTCCAACCGAGTTTTAAATTCTTGGACATAGTCCAACAGACTCAAGTGAACTTCCTCATTAACCCATTGCTCTCTTAACAACTCCAAAGGTCCTCTCACCCTATGTCCAAATACAAGCTCAAACGGACTAAATCCTATTGACTCCTGGATTGATTCTCTAACGGCAAACAAAAGTAAATGGATACCTTCGTCCCAATCCTTGGGGTTTTCAAAGCAATAAGTCTTCAGCATATTTTTGAGAGTAGAATGAAATCTCTCCAGAGCTCCTTGAGATTCTGGGTGATATGCAGATGATACAATCTGCTTTGCTCCCAGCTCATAGACTATTTGTTGAAAAGTTTTTGACATAAAATTACTACCTTGATCAGATTGGATTTCTTTTGGCAAACCCAACAAGGTAAAAAATTTTAAAAGAGCCTTTGACACCGTCTTGGCCTTAATATTTCTAAGGGGTATTGCCTCTGGAAATCTAGAAGTGGCACACATGATGGTTAACAAATACTGATTTCCAGTCTTAGACTTTGGTAATGGGCCAACACAGTCCACAATCACCTTCGAAAAGGGTTCACCAAAAGCAGGAATTGGTTTCAACGGAGCCACAGGGGGTTTTTGATTTGGTTTACCTACCATCTGACATGTGTGGCAGGTTCGACAAAACATCACCACATCTTTTCTCAAACCAGGCCAATAGAATTGTTTCAAGATCTTCCCTACAGTTTTATTCACACCAAAATGACCACCCAAAGGCATACTATGGGCCAGGTTTAAAATCTCATTCCTATAAACTTTTGGAACAACAACCTGATGAATAACTTCCCATTCCTCATTAACAGGAACATGAGGAGGTCTCCATTTCCTCATTAACACTCCATTTTTGACCTAATATCCCATTGGCACTTTTTCAATCTCCTCACATGAGAGAGCTTTTTCTTTCAATTCTGTCAACTCAGGGTCCTTTGTCTGTTCCACCATAAAATCCTTCCTCGACAAAGACAAATCTTTAAATTCAGGCTCACTATAAGGATGTTGATCCTCCAGTGAAGACAGAAAAGTCTCAGATAAGGCATCATAATTTTCTTCCTGTTTAGGACTGTCACAAGGAACCACATCAGACTGCATCGGACTGTCTGTCTTGGCTAATTCTCTAGCTCTAGCTCGAGTCACCGCACATGATGGGTAAACATCTGGATCATTCTCAGACTCATCAATCCTTGGTTTGGTTGTTAACCATACCACAGGAACAATTTCTCCATCTGCAAGGTCATTTCCCAATAACAAAGAAACTCCTTCCACTGGCAACCTAGGTCTTATCCCTATCTCGACTGGTCCTTCTACGAACTTTGACTTTAGAATCACCCTGTGAAAAGGGACAAACATGGTCTCACCTGTAACGCCTCGTACTAGATTTACTTCACCAGTGTCACTTTCTTCACCAAAATTTAAAACACTGTCCAGCAAGAGAGATTGACTAGCCCCAGTATCTCTTAAGAATTTTCACTGGCACCTGGGGTGACTCATCATTCAGTGAAACAAAACCCTCTGATACATACGAACGGAATTCTTTTCTCACCTCCTCCAACTTTTCCGCTTTTCCCTCTTGCAAGGACTGGTCTTTAACAGCATCTCCTAAACCTTTTTGATTTTTAATTGCCTGAAAGCAAGCATTGGGCACAGCTTCCTTCCTTTTCTTCAAAAGGGCACAATTAGATATCACATGGCCAGGTTTCCTACAGTAATAACAAGTACGCTCAACAGGTTTCTCCAGCCCTGGCTTCTTTTCATCCTTCCCTTTTTGATAACCTCCCAATTTAATCTCCGGTTTACCTGGATTGTCCTTGTAACTCTTTTGAAAGGTTTTAGGTTGTCCCCATTTGGATTTATGGGTTAAAGCATAATCATCTGCCAACCTAGCAATTTCTTGTAAAGTTTCCACTGCCTTTTCATTTAAATATGTTGTTAATTCAGCTGGAACACATCTTTTAAAGTCTTCCACTAATATCAATTCTTTCAATTTATCAAAATCCCCATCTACATTTTTAGCCATGTACCATCGTTCAAAACATATTCTCTTTCCATTGGCAAATTCCATATAAGTCTGATCTGCAGATTTCCTCAAGTCTCTGAATTTTTGTCTATAAGCTTCAGGTACCAATTCATAGGCCTTCAATATAGCTTGTTTTACCTTGGTATAACCAGCTGCATCCTCAGCAGACAAAGCAGAATAAGCTTTTTGAGCTTTACCTTTAATCACACTCTGTACCATAAGAGCCCATCCTTTCTTCGGCCAGTTTGAACTCACAGCAACCTTCTCAAAATGTTGGAAATACTGATCAACCTGATCTTCTTCAAACGGAGGGACTAATCGAACCTCCCTACTGGCTGAAAAACCATCATCAGAATCAGATTCCAAACTCCTACGCTTCATTTGTAACTCATGCTGCCTCTGTTTCTCCTTTTCCTCACTATCCAGCTCCATCCTCTTCAATTCCATCTGCTTCATTGCTAGATCAGCCTCTATCTTCATCTGAGTTAGCTTTTGTTCGGCCTCTAATTTCTTTTGTTCGGCCTCTATCTTTAACTGGGTTTGCTCTCGTTCGGCCTCTATCTTTAACTGGGTTTGTTCTCTTTCAGCCTCTAATCTCTTTTGTTCTCGTTCAGCTTCTAATTTATTTTGCTCTCGTTCAGCCTCTATCTTCGCCAGCTGCACCTGTGCCTCAGAAATTGCTATTTCACTGCCAGGAAACTGTTTTAACACTTCCTTCTCAAACACCTTCTTTTCCACATAATGGCCAGCTATCAGTCTCTGAATATCTGCCTTTCTCATAGACTGCTTTACTTCTGTAAGGTTTAGCTTTGTAGCAATCTTTATCAAATCATCCTTTTTCGCCACCTCCAATCCCTTTTGAGTTGGTGACTCCAAAAATGCCTTAATATCCATTGTTGCTGGTTTCCACACACACAAGCCAATTAAAAAGAATTTATCAGACCTCCCTCAAAAATCTTTGGATTGAATCCCGAACAAATCTCGTCAATCTGGGGTACAATCCCAGACGACACTCGTTAACCTTGGATTGGATCCCGGACAAATCTCGTTAACCTTGGGAACTATCCCGGACGAGCCCCCAATTTTGTCACGAACCAGCAACAAAAGAAACACACTGAGCATGATTCAGTGTTAAAAACTATTTTATTAATCACTACTTATGATAATACGTAGAATAAAAGTAAAAATGTTAGTATGTTAGAATTCAAAAATGTTAAACCTCGAACGTTAACCCCAAAACTAAACTCTTCGTGTGTGTGTGTGACAAAGTCCCAAACTCCAAGTTCCGGAATGGTTCTTAAAGTTCAGTCCCGCAAGCCATAAGGTGAAACATGAGCAAGGGCTTCTTCAACAACCACCGTTGTCTGAAGATAAGATGTAGAGGTTGAAAAACATAGAGAGAGTACATACGAAATCCAAATGTTCCAGGATGGAACCCAAACGACACTCCAGTGTTTACTCGGTAGTGACTTCCTCACCCTGAAAAGCATCCGAACCGTGGTCGTCCACACACAAATACCTGTTTCCTTCTACAGGTCAGCAACAAAGTGAACTCCACCGGATTACTTCCAACTTCCATACATGGATTTCAGTGGCAAACACAGTTATTGTTTCTCATCCATCGATAGAGAAAACAAGCAGGCTGGTGTCTCTCTCCCTTCTCTCTCTCTCTCCTTCTTCTTTTGCCTTCTTCAACAACGTCATTACGTCCTTTATCTTCTATTGATGTAAGCACGCCCCACACACACATACACACACACTCTATCTTAAAGGGACTTTCACTGAGTCCGTAACACTCCTCTTTGTGATGTTCTCCACAACATCCTGCAGCCCTATTATTGACTACAGCTCCGCCTTCGATACTATAGTTCCAAGCAAACTCATCACCAAACTCCGAGACCTGGGACAACACCTCCCTCTGTAACTGGATCCTTGACTTTCTGACCAACAGACCGCAATCAGTGAGGACAGGCAGCAATACCTCCGGCACGATTATTCTCAACACTGGTGCCCCACAAGGCTGCGTCCTCATCCCTCTACTCTACTCCCCATGCACTCATGACTGTGTGGCCAGATTCTGCTCTAACTCCATCTACAAGTTTGCAGATGATACCACCGTAGTGGGCCGTATCTCAAATAACAATGGGTCGGAGTACAGGAAGGAGATAGAGAGCTTAGTGACATGGTGTCGTGACACCAACCTTTCCCCCAATGTCAGCAAAACAAAAGAGCTGGTCATTGACTTCAGGAAAGGGGGCGGTGTACATGCACCTGTCTACATCAACGGTGCTGAGGTCTAGAGAGTTGAGAGCTTCAAGTTCCTAGGCGTGAACATCACCAAGAGCCTGTCCTGGTCAAACCACGTAGAAGCCACGGCCAAGAAAGCTCACCAGCGCCTCTACTTTCTCAGGAGGCTAAAGAAATTTGGCACGTCCCCCTTGACCAACTTTTATCGATGCACAGCTTGGTACAGCAACTGCTCTGTCCAGGACTGCAAGAAACTGCAGAGAGTTGTGGACACAGCTCAGCACATCACAGAAACCAGCCTCCCCTCCATGGACTCTGTCCACACTTCTCACTGCCTCAGTAAAGCAGCCAACATAATCAAAGACCCCACCCACCCCGGACATTCTCTCCTCCCCCCCCCCCCCCCCCCCATCGGGCAGAAGATACAAAAGCCTGAAAGCACGTACCACTAGGCTTAAGGACAGCTTCTATCCCACTGTTATAAGACTACTGAATGGTCCCCTAGTGTGATAAGGTGGACTCTTGACCTCACAATCTACCTTGTTACGACCTTTCACCTTATTGTCTGCCTGTATTGCACTTTCTCTATAGCTGTCACATTTTACTCTGCATTCTGTATTGTTTTCCCTTGTACTACCTCAATGTACTGTCTAACGAATTGATCTGTATGAATGGTACGCAAGACAAGTTTTTTACTGTACCTCGGCACAGGTGACAATAATAAACCAATTCCAGTTCCCTGCCAGATCATGAGGTCTCCGCACTCCAACCCTCCGCAGCCCTGACTGGACCACCATTGTCAGGTACAGTCAGTCCTTCCTTTCACCTCCCTCCCCACCCTATCATGGGCCGAGCTGTTGGACGTCTATCAGTGTATCTCCTCACCGCATGGAAGGAGGCCATTTGGCCCTTTGAATCTAAGCCAGCCCGGTGCATTCCGATCAGTCCCACCTTCCCACTCATTTCCCATGAAATTTCAGTTCATAAGAGCCACCAGGAATATTGTGCTGTGGGGACAGGGAATGCGCATTGTGTTTTGATGGGAAAGACATTGGGTAGCAACAATGTCAGGAGCAAAGCAAGAGACACCTGTCACATGTTCTATGTTCTAGAACACAGAACAGTACAGCACAGGAGCAGGCCTTTCAGCCCACAGTGTTGTGCTGAACTAATTAAGCTAATGACACCTGATCCCTTCTGCCTGCACATGGTGCACATCCCTCCATTCTCTGCACATTCACGTGCCTATCAAACAGCCTCTTAAATGCCTCTATCGTATCTGCCTCCACCACAACCCCTGGCAGCACATTCCAGGCACCCACCACTCTCTGTAAAAAAACTTGCCCTGCACATCTCCCTTGAACTTTGCCCCTCTCATTTTAAATGCGTGTCCTCTGGTATTAGACATTTCAACCCTGGGAAAAAGATAACAACTGTCTATCTGTGCCTCTCATAATCTTATAAACTTCCATCAGATCTCCCCTCAGCCTCCGCTACTCGAGAGAAAACAACCCAAATTTTCCTCATAGCTCATACCCTCTAATCATATTCATAGCTCATACCCTCTAATCCAGGCAGCATCCTGGTGAACCTCTTCTGCACCCTCTCCAAAGCCCCCACACCCTTCCTGTAATGGGGCGACCAGAATTGGATGCAATACTCCAGATGCGGCCTAACCAGAGTTTTATAAAGCTGCAACATAACTTACTGACCCTTGAACCCATTGCTTCGACTAATAAAGGCAAGCACACCGTTCACCTTCTTTGCCGCCCTATCAACCTGTGCGGCCACTTTCAGGGAGCTATGGACTTGGATGCTAAGATCCCTCCGTACAATGACAGTGTTATTGGTCCTGCCATGAAATGCGTACTTTCCCTTCACATTTGATCTCCCGAAGTGCAACTTCTGCTTGCTACCAACTCACCTTTCTGTCATTGTTTTACAGAACCTGATTTTAAACCAAACTCACTCAGCACGAAGCTCCACAGAGACCAGAGAACAGAGCTAGTCCTGACCTCTCAGGATATATCCAAGGAGACGACTGCAAAGAAAAAGCAGCTGGCCCAACTATTACAGATGGTGGCAAGTCACACCTCCCATCTTCTCAAGGGCAACATGCTGGGAAAGTATGTGGAAGCTCACCTGTTTTGTGTTTGTTAGATAGTGTGATTATCGACCCCTCGTTTGCAGAAACAATACCAGGACTTCATTGCAGAGCAAAGCTCCCTCCGCACTGTCCCATCACACACTCCCGGGGTCAGACACAGAGTGAAGCTCCCTCCGCACTGTCCCATCACACACTCCCAGGGTCAGACACAGGGTGAAGCTTCCTCTACACCGTCCCATCACACACTCCCGGGGCCAGACACAGAGTGAAGCTCCCTCCACACCGTCCCATCACACACTCCCAGGGTCGGACAGAGAGTGAAGCTCCCTCTACACTGTCCCATCACACACTCCCGGGGTCAGACACAGGGTGAAGCTCCCTCTACACCGTCCCATCACACACTCCCGGGGTCAGACACAGAGTGAAGCTCCCTCTACACTGTCCCATCACACACTCCTGGGGTCAGACACAGAGCGAAGCTCCCTCTACACCGTCCCATCACACACTCCCGGGGTCAGACACAGAGTGAAGCTCCCTCTACACTGTCCCATCACACACTCCCGGGGTCAGACACAGAGCGAAGCTCCCTCTACACTGTACCATCACACACTCCCAGGGTCAGACACCGAGCTCCCTCTCCACACACGTCCATCCCTAGTTCTTGAAAGAGGTCTCCAACTTATCCCGCTCTCCCTACACCCTTCTGAATTTCTCCATTCCAAATGTGCCGATCCGAGGCTACAAGTTCTCAATGAACCCGTTTCCACTGCCCTTTCGGGTAACAGCTTCGACGAGACTTACAGCTTCTCGTCTCCTCACCTGGTTCCCTGTGCCAATTAATTCAAGCACGTCCCTCAGTTCCTGACTCTGGCTGCTTACCACACAGCTCCCTGAGAATGATGGAACTCCCGCCGACGGGTCAGGAACTGAGCAACATGGATGGAATTAATCATCACACAGAACGAGGGGACTCCATCCAACTTGATACATTGTGTTGATGGATTTTTTTCGTTTCCTTAGCAGGTAATGTGGAAAAAATTTCCCACCAGCAGGAGAGCAATGGGAATATTCCAGGACAGCCTGAGATACAAACCAATTACAGATTGTTCACAGAGAGACTGAGCTGCTGAACCTCATATGAGCTGGGATTCGAGAACACCTCTGCTCTCATACAGCTACACAGAAGCATATTAAAATGTTTACATTCAACGTGAGGTGTCCTGTCAGTGATTTTCATTCACTTGCTATCACCCAGGGGAGTTCATGTTGCACGTGGCAGTGTGAAGTACCTTAAGGTCTGAGAACCCCTTGACAAGGTTGGCGGAGAGAAGCTGTTTTGCCAGCGGATTAAATCTGAGAGAGAGGGACAACATATTCCATTCAGAGTCCAGCCAAGCATGAGTGAGATTGAGATGCCCCTCTCCACACAGTGGGAAGTTAGGTTGCAGTCGTACAAGTTGTTGGTGAGGCCGCACTCAGAGTACTGTGTACAGTTTTGGTCGCCCTGTTATAGGAAAGACGTAGTTAAACTGGAAAGAGTGCAGAAGAGATTTATGAGGATGTTGCCAGGACTCGAGGGCATGAGTTATAGGGAGAGGTTGGCCAGGCTGGGTCTTTATTCCTTGGAACATAGGAGAATGAGGGGCGACCTTATAGAAGTGTTTAAAATTATGAGAGGCAGAGGTAAGGTGGACGGTAACAGTCTTTTCCCCAGGGTGGGGGAGTCCAAAACTAGGGGGCAAGGTTTAGAGTGAGAGGGTGTTGCCTTCTTGAGCCAGCGCCTCCTGTAGATACTCCTGATGGTGGGGAGGGATGTGCCCGTGATGTATTGGGCTGAGTTCACTGCTCTCTGCAGCCTCTGTATTTTCTTGCAGTCTATCCTATCTACACCCCTCATAGTTTTATATTCCTCAGTCATGTCCTCTCATAACCTCCTCTGCCCCAGTGACGAAAGACCCTGCCTCTCATAACTGAAATCCTCCAGCCCTCAGAGGATGTTGTAGGCCACTCCAGGTCTACTCATCCCACTGATATCTGTAATCATCCCCAGTCCTACTGCCCCTCTGAATTTTCTGCAATTTCCTTGTCTTCCAGCCTCATAAATTCTTACAACAAAGAGGCCAATTGACCCATCAAGTCTATTCTAGCTCACAGCACAACCCATTCCCCCACTTTATTTCATTGAACCTATTCCTCCAGCAGCTGGTTCTCCCTAAACCTGGGGTGATTTATAGCGGCGAATTAGTGTGCATTGGAACCTAGGAGGAAACTGGAGCACCCGGGGGAAACCCACGCGGTCACAGGGAGAACGTGCGAACTCCGCACAGCGCCGGAGGTCGGGATTGAACCCAGTTCGCTGGAGCTGTGAGACAGCGGCTCTACCGACAGATTTATATAAAGGGATTATCTCGCTCTGTGGCACGACGCAAATTGTACAAGAAGTTGGCGAGATTGTGTTCAGTTATGTCCAGGTTTGGTCACCCTGCTATCGGAAAGATGCTCTTAAACTGGAAAGATGCAGAAAAGATTTACAAGGATGTTGCCAGGACTCGAGGGACTGAGTTATAGAGAGAGGTTGGACAGGCTAGGATATTCCTTGGAATGTAAGAAGATATTTATTTATTAGTCACATGTACATCGAAACACACAGTGAAATATGTCTTTTTGCATTGCTAAGAATCTGCAGGGGGCAGCCCGCAAGTGTCGCCACGCTTCCTGCGCCAACATAGCACGCCCACAACTTCCTAACCCGTACGTCTTTGGAATGTGGGAGGAAACCGGAGCACCCGGAGGAAACCCACGCAGACACGGGGAGAACGTACAAACTCCTCACAGACAGCGGCCGGAATTGAACCCCGGTCGCTGGTGCTGTAATAGCGTGACGCTAACCGCTATGCTACCGTGCCACCCCACGGTGGGAGAACGAGGAGAGATCATGAGGGGCATAGATTGGGTGAATGTGCTCAGTCTGTTTCCCAGGGTTGGGGAATCGAGAACTAGAGGACATAGGGTTAAGGTGAGAGGGGAGAGATTTAATAGGGACTGTTAAACTTTTTCACCCAGTGTGTGGTTAGTGTATGGAATGAGCTGCCAGAGGAAGCGGCTGAGGCAGGTACATTAACATTTTTCCCAGGGAAATCATAAATGAGAAGACTTATGTTAAAGGTGAGAGGGCAAAGAGTTAAAAGGAACCTGAGAGGCAAGTCCTTCACACAGAGGGTGGTGGGTACATGGAACGAGCTGCCAGAGGGAGTGTTGAGGCAGATACAATAACAACATACGGAGGACATTTGGACAGGTACGCGGATAGGAAAGGTTTTGAGGCATATGGGAAAAATGGGGGCAAATGGGACTAGCTTGGTGGGCACCATGGTCGGCATGGACCAGTTGGGCCGAAGGGCCTGTTTCCGTGCTGTGTGACCCTTATGTCTTCAAAAGCCACAGCCTTGAACATAAGATTTGAACCCTCACAATGATCCCCTGTGGACAGGGGAGTCAATTATCGGCAGTGGGAAATGAGATTAAAAGGTAGCAGAGGAAACGTCTGGCAGGAGATGGGCCAGTGTTACTGCATTAAGCACTGGTAACGAGGGGCCTGATCTAGTGAATGGATGTCGAGTTGGGGAGCTTTCTTCAGACAAATAACAGCAGCCTTCACTGCTTGGTAACCTAACAGGAAATGGTCGCGATGTCTGCGGATGGAAGGCAAATCACTATATTGTGGATTCCACATCAGGTCTCTGGGGCAGGTTGACAGCCAGAGCATCTCTGTCGAGTGTGGGCCACTGAGTCCCTCAGTCAGTGACACTCCCCCCCCCCCCCCACACATTGTCTCTCTCACATGAACACTGACTCTTTCACAAGCAGACGACCTCTTTACCTCTCCACTCTTGCCGTTCACCGACTCTCTCTCTCTTCAGCTCCCCTCCATTCATTCTCTCTCTCACGCACATACACACTGTCTCACTTTCACTGATGCTCTCACACACTCTACTGCGCTCACCGTCTCTCACATACAGACCCTCACGGTGTCTCACTCCGACCAACTCCCTCACGCACTGACTCCCTCATGCACTGACCCCTCACACACTGACTCTCTCTCTCTCACACACTAATGCTCTGTCTCACTCACTGATTCTCTCACACACTATCTCTCATAAACTTCACTCTATCTCTGTCTCTCTCACACACACACGCACACACACGCACGCACGCACGCACGCCCCAGGTCGATGATCTCAAATTGGAGATGTCAGGGCAGGACCTGATCTTGAGGGAGAGTTTGGGGGGATTTCAGGAAGTAGTTCCAGAGCTTAGTGCCTTGGGATTGAAGACTAGATACCAATGGTGAAGCAATTGGAACCGGGGATGGATGCCAGGAAGAGGAACTCAGAGGTGGGAGACGGTTGCAGGGCTGGTGGAGTCTGCGGAGATCAGGAAGGGTGAGGCCATGGAGAGAGTGGAGGACAAGGACACTTAGGGAAAAGGGCAGTGTTAAATCAGGGGCCGTCGTAGGTCAATGAACTACAGGGGTGACATGCAAAGGGGAACAGGACAGAAGTGAGATCAAGGGAGGCCGGTCTAGGGAATGTCGGAATTGTCAACTGTAGGCAATGGGATGGTCGAGGTCAGCAATTTCCATTCCTCGAAGGGCATTGGTGAACCCGGTGTGTTTTCATGTTACCTGTACCTGCATGGGTTGCCTCCAACAGATTAGCTGCAGAAAGGATTTACGTAGAGTCATAGAGTTATACAGCACAGAAACAGGCCATTCGGCCCAACTCATCCCTGCTCTCCAACTTGCCTACCTAAGCCAGTCCCATTTGCCCACTTCTGGCCCATATTCCTCTAAAACTTTCCTATCCACGTACCTGCCCGAGTGTCTTTTAAACGTTATAATTGTACCCACCTCAACCACGTCCTCTGGCAGCTTGTTTCATATACCCATTGTAAGAACAACTGGCCCCTTAAATCTTTCCCATCTCAATGGAAACCTTCCCTTCCCACCCTTTGTACTCAGGTCCCCGTCCGATGAAGGCAAGCGTGCCAAACACCTTCTTCACCACCTTTTCTACTTCTGCCATGACGTGTGGGGACGAGTACGTATCCCTGCATCTCTCTGTATCATAATGTATTCATAAAGGTTATAACACTGTTAACAGATGGTTCAGAAAGGAAGCCCAGGACAAAATAGAATGGATTTGGTTTGCTTTATCTGAGCACCACTCCTTCGGAACGGTGTGCTGGGCTCGGAGATGGTACAGGGTGCAGTCACTTGAACTCCAGCTGAGGACAGGATCCATTCTCCAGGAGGCAGGAGATGCCCTGCAGCTCGTTGTGTTGGTTCACCATCCCATCAGATCGGGGCTGATCTGCCCCTCACTCCATTCAGCCGCATCCCGTGAGAAGAATGAATCCGTGACTTTTCCCAGGGTGGAAATGTCAAATACTTGAGGACGTAGGGGAAAGCTTAAAGGAGGTTTAGATTAAGAGGGTATGAGCTACGAGGAGAGGTTGGACAAACTTGGGTTGATTTCTCTGGAGCATCAGAAGCTGAGGGGAGATCTGATGGAAGTTTATAAAATTATGAGAGGCAGAGAGAGGGTAGACGGTCAGAGTCTCTTTCCAAGGGTAGAAATGTCAAATACCAGAGGGCATAGCTTTAAGGTGAGAGAGGATATGTATAAAGGGGTGAGTGGTGGGTGCCTGGAACGGGCTGCCAGGAGCGGTGGTGGAGGCAGATACGATAGCAACATTCAAGAGACTTTTAGACAGACACATGAACAGGCAGGGAATGGAGGAATACAGACCATGTGCAGGCAGATGTTCAGATTAAATTGGCATCACGGTCAGCAGGGATATGATGGGCCGAAGGGCCTGTTCTTGTCCTGTTCTGTGTTCTATGATCTAAGTCAAGGAAGATCTGCTGCCCTCAGTCCAGACCATTACAGGTGGATCCTGCAGAAGGTCAGCTTTCAGTACCCTTCTGTGAAATGGACCACAACCCATCCAGATATCGGACGTCTCTCTATTCTTTTTGGTTCAGAGCTGCATCAGGAACCAACGTTGGTTTATCTTCCACACCCATAGCTCATTGCCTCCCTGAAGTGCATCGCATCCCCAATCCAAACCACAATGAGTGAGACACACACTGCGGTGTAGATGGCTTTGTTTCTTCTAGTCAGTCAGACACATTCAGAAAGCAGGACACTCATTAATTTAATTACCACGTTTATATTAACATAAGTAATATCATTGTGAGAGTTACCCGATGCACATTCCATTTGCTTTGTTACTACATAATTTAAGTGCTTTACATCAACTCAACGCTGACAGGTCAGGTGTAACATTATGTGGTTATCAGAGCCATCTTACTGTTATGCCGGTGTTTCTACGATGGACCTCTTGACCAGCAATGATTTCCTTTGGTCGATCACCGGCAGTTGCCACCATCCCAAACTCTGGGATACCCTCTCAGTCCCATTTCACAATGCTGTTCAAAAGTCTGTTTCTTGTCCTGGTATCTCCTTGCAAAGTCAAATCGTAAATCCTCCCGGATATTAAACACAGGTCGACGTTAGGTTCTGTGGTCGTGTCTACACAGATTTCCGATGTATTGGCTGCATTTAACAGTATTATTCTCAGACCTTATCCAGCTTCCTCACGATGCTGCCTTTGTACCCGAACTGCCGTCTGACCTGCGGAGTGCTTTCAACATTCTCTGTACCTATCCCTGCCACAGTGACCCCTGGGTCCTCAGTCGCCTCGTTTCTTCTTGCTCTGAGTCTACATCCTTGTGCTTTCTGGGTCAGTCGCTCTTTCTATATTTTTGAAACCTTTGGAGGGAAGGGCAGAGCGTGTGGGATAAACTGGGGCAGCCTCTCATTCTGTGAGTCAATGAATTGGTTCTCCCCGGTTACTCACTCTCCTTCTACAGCCACTGACCTGGGTAGTGTGGAGATATAATATTCTGTGTGCCTCACAGCTTCAGGGACCTAGAGTTACAGAGTCATACAGCACAGAAAAGGCCCTTCAGCCCATCACATCCATGCTGGTCTTTTTGTCCATCTATACTAATCAATTCCATGCCCAATTCACATGCCTGTCTAAATGTCTCTTAAACCCAGAGATTTATATCTGACTCCATCACCTCCACTGGCAGCGAGTTCCAGATATCAACCGCTCTCTTTCCCCTCAGATTCCCTTTAAAAGTCCTTCCTCTCACCTTAAACCTCTGCCCTCTGGTTTTTGGAACCACTACCACAGTGAAAAGATGCTGACTGCCCCGGTTAATCCCACACACTACCTACCTGATCTATGCCCCTAATAATCTCATACCCTTTTGGCAGGTCGCTATCCAGCCTCCTTTACCCCAGGGAAAACAAGCCCTACCTATCCAAACTAAAGTCCTCCAAACCAAGCAACATCATGTCTCCTCTGCACTCTCTCCAGTGCAAGCACACCCTTCCTATAGTGTGGCGACCAGAACTGCCCACAGTACTCCAGCCAGTTCACCAATTTACCAAGTGTTTTGGAAAGTTGCAACATAAAGTCCCAAATTTTACATTCTATGCCTCAACCTATGAAGGCAAGCATGCCATGCGTCTTCTTCACCACCCTACCTACCTGTGTTGCCACCTTCAGGGAACATAAACTTGAACCCCAAGGTATCCCTGTTCATCAACGTTCCTTCGTGCCCCACCATTTACTGTACACGTCCTACCCGTTTGGCTTCACAAAAGGCAAATCCTCTCACTTGCCTTCCTTCCCATCCCAACACCACCAACCTTTGTGTCATCCGGGTATCTAATAACAGCCTTTGCTCCCCCTTGGGAACAAACTCCACCTTAGGGGCGCTACGTGAATTTGAGCAGTTGTGGTTGATGAATCTTCCTTGCAACCTCAGCCAACAGCCGCTGTTATAAGACTATTGAACAGACCTCTTGTACGATCAGATGGATTCTTGACCTCACAATCTACCTCGTTATGACCTTGCACCTTATTGTCTGCCTGCACTGCACTTTCTCTGTAACTGTAACACTTTATTCTGCATTCTGTTATTGCTTTTCCCTTGCACTACCTCGATGCACTGATGTGATGAAATGATCTGATCGATGGCATGCAAAACAAAGTTTTACACTGTACCTCGGTACACGTGACAATAATAAACCAATTTCCCAGCGTTTCCAACTTACTGAACCTTTGGGTTACGGACAGTTCTCAGAACCCTTACATTACCTGCCGAGTGTCTACAGTTAAAAAGAACAGTTCTCCTGCTCAGTGGAAGATGAACAGGACAAGTTCTATGGTCTGGATCTTCTGTGGTTTGACGCTAGTTCAGGTCCCAAGGACACCAGACAAGAGAAATCAAGAGAGGCAATCCAAGGGAGACTCATCAGTATCATTGCCGAGAGGAGAGGATTGTCCTATCAAGGGAGGCTTGAACAGGTCCCTGTAGCTCAGAAAATAAGGGGTGATCTTAACATGTACAAGATCCTGAGGGGGGCATTGATATTTAGGTGTTTCGACGAGTGGGACAATGTCAGACAAGGGGACATGGTTTCAAAATAAAGGGCCAGTCATTTAGAGTCATAGAACAATACATCACAGAAACAGGCCATTTGGCCCAAATGGTTCGTGCTGTCCAAGACGCCCACCTAAGCCAGTCCCATTTAAGACCAAAGCACGACGAAATTTCTTCTTGCAGAGGGCGGTGAATCGCTGGAAGGCTCATGAAGGTTGGATCACTGGTGGAGCAGGTTTGAGGGGCTGAATGGCCTATTCCTGGTCCTATTTTCTTGTACACGTAACTGACAGGACTTCCTATCATCAGAGAGGACGCACAAGGCAAGGAAGGTCATTAAGAGGGGTCCATGCAGATCAGGGAAGGAGAGGATCTTCCGCCATTGCCCGCACGCCCCCGCCCCACCGCCCACCTCAGTGTCCCACCCTCTCCAGACTGGAGATGGAGGTGTTGTGAGTCACCGGGGAGTCCCTGAGGGTCAGCGCCGACTTCCTCCTGGCCACCGATTGGTCGTAGAGCTCCCTAGCTTTGGTCCTGAACTGCTTCCCCACCATGACATAGAGGACAGGGTTGACGCAGCTGTTGGTGCAGCCGAGGAAGGTGACGAGCTGGTTGCCGTTGCTCAGGACCCTCTGCCAGGGGCAGCCCGTCAACAGCCCCACCTGGTAGAAGAGGTGGAGCACCCGGAAGAGCTGAAAGGGCACCCAGCAGACGAGGAAGGCCAGCAGGACCACAAGGATCAGGCGCACCGCCCTGCTCTCCTTGCGCACCCGCTTGAAGAGCTGCAGTCGGTCGTTCCGGAGCACGCGGAGGATCTTGGTGGTGCAGAAGAACAGGATGATGTCGGGGATCAGGAAAATGATGACGATGAAGGTGATGTCCATCTTGAGCTGCCAACTCGGGTGAGGGTACTGGAGCAGGCAGGCGGAGATGTTCACCTCCGGCACGAAGGTGACCTGGCGGAATATGAAGGCAGGACTACTCATCGCCAGGCTGAAGAGCCAGATCAGGCAGCAGTTGATCTTGGCGCAGGAGACCGTGCGTATCCGGCCGGGGTTGAGGACCTTCACCAGGGCGAGGTACCGGTCGATGCTGACCATCACCAGGAAGTAGATGCTGCTGCACAGATTCATGTAGATGGCAAGGTTGACACAGCGGCACAAGAGCTCCCCAAAGGGCCAGGAGAATCGCTGGGCGATGTTGACGGCCCAGAAGGGAAGGCAGGCCAGCAGCAGGAGGTCGGCACCGGCCAGGCTGCCCAGGTAGATGTCGGGCACAGTACGGTGGCTCCGGTGCAGGCACAGGACGAGCAGCACAAAGGTGTTCCCCACCAGGCCGAACACGCACACCACCATGATGTAGGCAGGCAGGAAGGTGTAGATCCAATCCAGGAAGATGCCTTCAGGGCAGGAGGTGGAATTGATGGGGCTGTCAGCCGTGCTGAAGTTGAGAGATGTCATCTGGGCAACTGGATCTGCCGTCGGGGGTCTTTGGGAACTGGACTGCGGAGAGAGAGAGAGAGAGGGAGAGAGGAGGGTAATGTGTGAGACCTATAATCCCAACAGCAATATCCAAGTACTGAGGCACACAGGAACTTATATACAGCACTACATAGGGACAGAGGCAGGCTCAAGTCCAGAAGTATATAGAGGCACAAGCAGCTGGAAAGAATTCTACATAGTAGAGGTATAAGATGAGATAAGATTTCTTTATTAGTCACACGTACATCAAAACACACAGTGAAATGCATCTTTTGTGCAGAGTGTTCTGGGGGCAGCCCACAAGTGTCGCCACGCTTCCAGCGCCAACATAGCACGCCCACAACTTCCTAACTTGTACGTCTTTGGAATGTGGGAGGAGACCGGAGCACCCGGAGGAAACCCAGGCAGACACGGGGAGAACGTACAAACTCCTTACAGACAGCGGCCAGAATTGAACCCGGGTCACTGGCGCTGTAATAGCGTTATGCTAACCGCTACACAACCTTGCTTGCCCTGTGTAGGTGTAGATAAGGTGGATGGTCACAGTCTTTTCTCCCCCCAGGGTAGGGGAGTCTAAAACTAGAGGGCAGAGGTTTAAGGTGAGAGGGGAAAGATTTAAAGGGGAACTGAGGGGCAACTTTCTCACACAGAGGGTGGGTCTATGGAACGAGCTGCCAGAGGAAGTGGTAGAGATGGATACAATTATGTTTAAAAGATTTTTGGACCGGTACATGGATAGGAAAGGTTTAGAGGGATATGGGCCAAGATTGGGCAAGTGGGTGGGGGAAGGAATTAACAATGTTTTGGGTCGAAACCCTGCATCAGGATATGGGGCTTCAACCTGAAACGTCGACAATTCCTCCCCCCCCACCCCCCGCACAGACACTGCCCGACCCGTGGAGCTCCCCCAGCAGATTGCATGTTGCTCCAGATTTCAGCATCTACCATCTCCTGTGTCTCCGTGTGCAAGTGCGCTGAGCTTGGATAGACAACTTGGTCAGCATGGATGAGCTGGGCCAAAGGGTCTGTTTCCCTGCTGTATGACTCTATGATGTGCCCTGGGGGTAAGAGCAGGGATGTAAAGGCACTACAAGGTCAGGTGTAGCTCCCTGAGGGGTGGTCGAGTGTCAGGAACACACTGAAGTCCCTGCAAGACTGTAAGATATAGGAGCAGAATTAGGCCATTCGGCCCATCGAGTCTGCTCCACCATTCGATCGTGGCTGATTTATTTTTCCCTCTCAACCCCATTCTCCTACCTTCTCCCCGTAACCTTTGATGCCCTTACTAATCAAGAACCTATCAACCTCCGCTTTAAACACACCCAATGACGGCCTCCACAGCCGTCTGTGGCAATGAATTCCACAGACTCACCACCTTGTGGCTAAAGAAATTCCTCCTCCTCTCTGTTCTAAAGGGACATCCCTTTATTCTGAGGCTGTGCCCTCTGGTCCTAGACTCTCCCACTGCTTGTCTCCACATCCACTCTATCCAGGCCTTTCAATATTCGGTAGGTATCAATGAGATCCCCCCTCATCCTTCTGAACTCCAGTGAGTACAGGTCCAGAGCCATCAAACGCTCCTCATACATTAACCAGAAGGAGCCTGTAAATAACATGTCCACCCTGTGGGGCACCTCCCGCCCCATCTGTGGGAGAGTCCATGGTTGCCCCATTGCTCTCACCAGCCACCTCAGAACTCACAGAAGCAAAGTGGAAGCAAATCATAGAGACAGAGACAGGCCCTTCGGCCCACCATGTCCATGCCAACCTTTTTGCCTGTCTACACCAATCCCACTTGCCCGCATTAGTTCCACAACCTTTGATCCTCACCAACTTTTATCGATGCACCAGAGAAAGCATCCTATCCGGATGCATCACAGCTTGGTACGGCAACTGCTCTGCCCAGGACCGCAAGAAACTGCAGAGAGTTGTGG